>NC_136065.1:1043720208-1044108153 GCF_964261635.1 Lissotriton helveticus
AAAGTTTCTTTCTTGCAATATATTTTTTTTCCCCCATTATTTACCCCACCCTTGCCAACAGACCCACCCACCCGTCCTACCCTTAGTTCTTCTCCTGAGCCTCCCTCGAGGCCCCAGGAAACCCTCCCCCTGTACCTACCCGGAAGCCTCCCTCTATCTTCTGCTGCTGTTTGAGGGGCAGCCAGTCAGAGAGGATTCTCCTAGAACCCCATCCCTCTGTATTATTCTCATACAAAAGGAAAAAATAAAGCACTTGTAGCCCATTTCAGAGTGTAAACCTACCCAAAAACTACAATAAACATTTTTATCAATTCTTGATGTCTATAACATCCATGATAGCTTATACCTGTAAGCTTACCCAAAAGCTACAAAAACATTTTTGTCAATTCTAGATGTCTATAGCATCCATGATAGCTTAGATCTAATGAATCATGTTTTCTTTTCACCACTCTTTCTCTTTTCTCTTTTCTCTTTTTTCACCCAATGTTTCCCCCCCCTTAATTAAGTTTAAGAATCCATTTTAGAAAGATATTGTTCCGCCTCTTTAACATCATGAAAAAAGTGAGTATGTCCGGACTTTATAACTTTGAGGCGGGCAGGTTCTTGAAGATAAACCGTTGCTCCACAAGACTTGAGGGATCGATCATTTACGTAGCCCCCACCTTTTGTCCATAGTTGCCTTGCTGAGGTCTGATTTTACGAAGAAAGTTAGATTGTCGATTGTCACTGGGGTGTTTGGTCTAGCTTTGATAGAGATAGCTTGTCGCAGCAAAAAATTACCACAGTAAATTAAAAAAGGCCGTGGATATTTGCTTTCTTGAGATCTAGGAATTATAGGGAGTCTATGTGCCCGTTGAATTTGCGAATCCCAGTCCCAGTCCGACAGATCCGGGAATGCCCTCTGTAGCATTTTAACAATGTATGCCCTTGCATCTGCTCCCTCCGATCCTTCGGGTATTCCAAAAAGTCTCAGATTTTGGCGTCTTTGCCTATTTTCCCAAATCTTCCACTTTGTTCCGCAAACTCTCTATTTCATCGTTGTGTCGATCTGAAGTGACCGTAGTAGTGGTTAAGGTTTCCTCACGTCTACTACTCTTTGCTGTAGTTCTTCTATTTCTTTTGTTACTCCACTCAATTTACTAGTAACTTCCTGTAGGCAATTGTGTATTTGTAAATGGTTTATATTTATTTATTAGTTAATATTTTTATTATTTAAAATAAAACATTTATTTATAAGTATGTTATTTTTACCCCTACGCTATCCAACATTTTCCCTAACGTTGCACTCTCTGGAGTGGGAATAGTAATTTTTACCCCTACGCTATCCAACACTTTCCCTACTGTTGCGCTCTCTGGAGTTGGAATAGTAATTGTTACTCCTACGCTATCCAACTCTTTTCCCTACTGTTGCACTCTCTGAAGTGGGAATAGTAATTGTTACCCCTACGCTATCCAACTCTTTCCCTACTGTTGCACTCTCTGGAGTGGGAATAGTAATTTATACCCCTACGCTATCCAACTTTTTCCCTACTGTTGCACTCTCTGGAGTGGGAATAGTAATTTTTACAACTACGCTATCCAACACTTTCCCTACTGTTGCACTCTCTGAAGTGGGAAATAGTAATTTTTACCTCTACGCTATCCAACACTTTCCCTACTGTTGCGTTCTCTGGAGTTGGAATAGTAATTTTTACTCGTACGCTATCAACACTTTCCCTACTGTTGCACTATCTGGAGTGGGAATAGTAATTTTTACCCCTACTCTATCCAACACTTTCCCTACTGTTTGTTGCGCTCTCTGGAGTGGGAATAGTAATTTTTGTCTCACGCTATCCAACACTTTCCCTACTGTTGCACTCTCTGGAGTGGAAATAGTAATTTTAACCCTCCCACTATCCAACACTTTCCCTACTGTTGCGCTCTCTGGAGTGGGAATAGTAAATTTTCCCCTACGCTATCCAACTTTTTCCCTACTGTTGCCACCCACTGGAGTGGGAATAGTAATTTTTACTCCTACGCTATCCAACACTTTCCCTACTGTTGCACTCACTGGAGTGGGAATAGTAATTTTTACCCCTACGCTATCCAACACTTTCCCTACTGTTGCACTCACTGGAGTGGGAATAGTAATTTTAACCCCTACGCTATCCAACGCTTTCCCTACTGTTGCACTGTCTGGAGTGGGAATAGTAATTTTTACCTCTACGCTATCCAACACTTTCCCTACTGTTGCCACTCTTTGGAGTTGGATAGTAATTTTTACCCCTACGCTATCCAACACTTACCCTACTGTTGCACTCTTTGGAGTGGGAATAGTAATTTTTACCCGTACGCTATCCAAAATTTACTTAATTTTTTAATTAGTTTTACATTATTAATAATTGTTATTTATATTATTAATTTATGTATATGCATTATTTGTAAATTATTATATTTTAATTTATTTATAGAGTTATTAAAAATAAATATTTTAGAGTTAAAATTAATTATGTATATGCTATGTATTATATTTTTATTATTATTAGTTTTTATTACATCATTTATTAATTTTAAATATTATAATATATTTTTAACTATGTTTATTATATTCATAAGTATTATTTTGTTAATATTACATTTATTGTTATATTTTTGTGGTCGATAATGTCAGATTCGTATATATATTAGATAACAAACAACTTACTGTTTACTATCTACTGCACTAGAGTGGTGGTTAAAAAAACATCAGAAAGAGTTCTCGATGAATGACAAACTATGAGAAATAATGTAGAGTTTTCAGAGGTGTGGGTTATATTCAGTGCTTGAAATGGAAAATTAGAAGTGCAGGTACTCTGTGCCAGAGTACCTGCTTTTTTCAGAGAAGTGCCGGTACTCTCGAATTCAAGCTATTGCTGGTACTCTCCTTCTCAACATAAAAAATGTGTCGGTATTCTGTACGGGACAGTACCGGACCATTTGAAGTACTGGTTATATGTCTCTATAACCCACACAACAGCAGAGGTACCCTAGTTAAGACAATACCAGACCCAGCTAAAACCACTGTTGAGTGTAATGTAAAGATATTATATTGCATTTGTGACAGTTGTACAGCATTACAACATGGAAAAGCTAAATATTTTATCACCAACAAAAAACTTGTGCTAATTCCACATTGAAAAAAATCGATTTTTGGTAACTTTTTGGTCAAACAGTAATTATTAAATACTTATATTGGTTATGTAGACACCCTTACATAGTTCCAATACAATACACTCATGTCTTGTCCATTTTTACGTTGCAACACTAAACTTTTAAATATCAGAAACACTTGTAGAAACACTGTTTCTGTTTGGTACATCCTGTTCTTAGCTAAAATTGGGTTAATACCTTGAATTCCATGTGTGGGGTTCCTATCACCAATTCATGGTGCTGTTACTTATTTTTCATGACTCTCTAAATGGGTCTGAAGGTTTCAATGTGAGTAATGAACTCAGATATGAACTCGTTCTGTACAATCACGCTTGGTAATAGGCAAGGTTGTGGTTTCTCTGTGGAGAAATACCGCGAAACCGAGTATAAAATCAGACGAAAGAAATAGTCTGGAATTGTTCTTACTATGTACCAGAGTCACTACACAAGACCTAAGTCTCTGTGTGCTCTGAAATGTGTGCATTGGCATACAGTGAAGGTACAGACGATGAAGAATCTTACATAGAGACCATGTCTTTCTCTGATAGTCAGTGTGTCTCTGGCTTTCTCTTTGTTTGATAAGCATGAGTGACTCACTTCCGAATATGATACATTTATGTTTTTCACAGATATATCTCAACAGGCGGAATATACTAACCTGTTCAATTGATGTTTCCTCAGCTGATTTATTTTGCTTTTTCACAAGGACATCAGAAATAGGTCGCTGGAGTAAATAAAAAATTAAAAAAATCCCGTAACATTTACAAAAAGACACAATAATGCATACTCCTCATATTACACATTGCTTTCATAAATCAATCAGATTTTAGCTGTGTTGATTACTGGGTGTTTGAGGCCCTTGACCTCTTTCTCATTGTTTTTTTTAACTTGTTTTTATGAAAACTTCGAGGACAAAAGACATACATGTACATTTTCAGGATGTTATAGGCAGTATACAGCCAGCGATGTTAACATGTTGTATTATGTTTACGTACAAGCTCTCCATTCGTGAGCGGCATTACACATCCATTATAACAGTGCAACTTTCTGTTTATGTTTTTAAACTATTTTTCATTGGTGACAGAGGCATGAGTGAAAGCCAAGCAATACATTTAAGAGCTTGGGTATGTCAATACCTCCACGAGGAATTCATCTCACTGATGGGAAATTGATAAATGTATGAGCACTTAGAGATTTGTCTTGGCATAAAATTGTCTTTAAAAATAGCACATTTCAGAAACATTCTGGGAAAAGTTTACATTTCTGTTCTATACAAACTGGCGATAAAGTATGGTATATTGGGCTAAAGGAATTAGAGTCTTTGAACATTGTAGCGGGCAAAAATAAACACGGATGACATTGATTGGACTTTCTGGTGGTAATACATAACAAGATGAGCAATCATATTGTTGAATTCAGGTTTTAGAAAATCCTTACTTGTCCACTTAACCAGCAGCAGCTGGCAGAGGTAAATGCAGTGGGGCTGAGTGGGGGTGGGGTCAGCTGGGCGGGGGGGAAGTTGACGGAATATGTAAAAATAAATAAATAAATAATACCCATTCAGTTGTCTGTCGACTTCCCCTCCGCTGCGCCCTGCCCTGATCCGCCGCGCCCTGCCCCAATCCACCGCGCTTACCGGTGCCGGCTGCCACTGCACTTAACCATCACTGAACTGGGAAACATTGTTCGATTTATTTTGTATACAAGCAGTATAGCAGAGGAGGAACGGCTTATAAGGCCTGGTCGGTAAATTCCGTTCCGCTCGCCGAATTTGGGTTATGTAGGTAATTTCGCGTTCCGTGGAGAAGGCGAAATTGCCCCAAATTCTGCTTTCTGCGACGTCGCAAAATGTTTTGCCTGTTCGCGTTCTCAAAATACATGTTCGCAAGATATTTCACCCCGAGCACACAAACAGCAATTGTGAACAGGAAAACAGCATTGCAAACAAGCAATTCTGCGTGTTTGCGGAATTTCTGAATGTTCATGGATCCGCTGCAGTTGGAGGCAAACTCTAATGGTAAAAAAAAAAGTCAGAAAGAGTTCTCAGTGAATGACAAACTATGCTAACTAATAAAAGTTTCTCAGGTTAAATTTTAGTCTCTATGACCTAATCAAGTGTGGTCGTGCTCTCATTTCCGCAAAGTCAGGTCCATATTAAATCAGTGATGAGCATGTTGTAAGGGCATTATACTGCGTTTGTGGAACAATAATACAGCATTGCATAATATGGAAATTTATCCTTTTATTACCAATAAAAGTGAATGCTACTTCCACACTTGTTTTGAAAATAATTTGTTATTCTCATTTTTAGGTCAAAAGCGAAACATTAGATAGTTCTATATCATGTTGAAAACATTAAAGAGACCACCTAAAAGCTATTTCTGTCAACTATTTCTTCTCTAATAATCAGCAACAGTAGACATGTCCCATCAACACTGATTGGTTGTTGTTAGAGACAGAGGTACCCCGAGTTAAAGTGTTACACAATGGCAGTAGCCATTCTGTAGTTATAGTTAGGGAGACTGGATATAGAGATTTCTGTCCCTTAATATCTTTGCATCCGTTTGACGAACATCCATGAAACTTTGCAGACCCCATGTTATTCTGGAAGTCCTGAAGGTTTCATTTTGTTTCATCAAGGGGGTGCAAAGAAAAAAGGGGGATTCCAAAAAGGGTGTAAATCCAATGCATTTTACATAGACTTTTGTATTTTGCGTAGCAGGAAAACTGTCAGCCTGATTTTCCCAGCATTTGGAAGGATTATATGTTATGGTATGCAGATGATATTGTGAGTACTGGAGGTAAGAAGGGTAAGTATTTGTTAAGTTTTAAGTGTTTTAAATTTAGCTATATCTGTGGCCACAGTAGTACCGCAGTACTCTCCAGGTATATAGTGATGACAAGTCATTAGCTAATTGGCTAATAACTGCCTTTACAAAAGTTAAAGGCAGCCATGTTGTTTTCAGTTCAAGTTTCCCTGTGTTCTGCATTACACCATTCAATGTAGGTAAGTCTTAGGTTTGGTATTTTTCCCTACCCATTACCACTTTAGGAAAGGGGTAATAGGTATATAAATATTTATACGTTTAAAAATATATATTTTCTTTAATCGGAAGTACTGAAATAGTGTAAAAAAATATTTTTAAAAAATTGCAAATAATAAGGCAATATATTTTATAAATATAATGTGCTAAAGTGTATTTTAAATGTTTTGCATATTTAAATATATACAAAAACTGTAAAATTGTGTATGAAGTAACGCACTAATTAGTAAAAATTACCCTGCTACTTTACAAAAAACACAACGTGGAGTACACAGCTATAAATATTTTTAGAAATAAAAAAGAAAAATATTAACCTAACAAAATGTTTTTAGAGTACCACGGTACTACCGTGCTCCCTGTTTTTTTTAAAATATATAGAAACATTTATATATTTCACACTAAAGTGGTAATAGTTAGGGCAAAAATACCACCCCACGAATACTTACCTACATCTGAAGGAGTCACAAAGAAAATGGGCAAAGTGTACCCAAAAACATAGCTGCGTTTAACTTTTCCAAAGCCAAAGATTACACAATCAGCTAATGACTTGTAATTTCTATGAACTGTGGTACTATCTCGAAATACCTCCATATTTCGCAAAAAAACACAACAACAGATATCACTAACTTTAAATACCCTAAAACTTATAAATTAGTTATACTACTTACCTAACCTACACAAAATATTCATGTGGGCACTATAATATGTAATCCTGCCACATTGTAACAAAATGTGACTGGTGGTTTCCGCGAAACGGAAAATACAAGAGTGTACCTGAAATATATTGTAATTACGCACGTTTTGGGACCCTCTTTTTATTGGAACCCCTTGACCAAACCACACAAAACTTTTACTCCTTCCACAATAAAACAAGTGGAACAAGTATGTTAAATTTCATTGAGATTCGGCAAATGGGCCCAGCATTACTTAACAATTTTTTTTTTAAATCCATAGGTCGATAATATCTACACATTTGTAAACATAAAAGGTAACCTATTACCACTGACAAGGTGGTATTAGGTAGTTAATAACAATAAAACATAATACTTAATTGTATGTAACACCCTAACCCATAAGTTAGCAAAACGCTGACTGTACAATCATGGAAAATTGTGATTAAAACTATATAGTTGGGGGGCGTGGCCAAGATGGCGAGCAGGAAAGACGTGTTCCACATTTTCTCTCCGCTCCTGGACACCCGACTTGGCCAGCAGCAGCGTTGTCTCCAGCAAGCACCGTGGTATTGAGGGAGAGCCCGCTCCTGGACTCTGAGTGACGCCGATACCGCTCCGGTGGAGCCGAGTGACTGGTGGGAGGGCGAGAGAGGAATCCACTTGGCCAGAGGCAGCAGTGGCAAAAATGGCAGCCGGGCATGGACTGTGTTGGTGAGGCTGGCAGAATCCTGTGTCCCCGACAGCAAGGTGGTGGTGGTGGCTTTTGGGGCTGGTGGCGACTTCTCCGGTGCCTGGCGGTGAAGGTGAGAGGTGCCGCTAGTGAGTTGGTGCAGAGTACGCCGCCGAAGCAACGGAGGCAAGCGGCCAGATCCCTGGGAGGTGGCGGGGCCTGGCGAGCCACACGCAGCGGGGTCTCCGGCAGGCGCAAGGCGGCCCTGAGGCGGGTGCACAGTGGGGCCTCCGACCAGCAGAGCTTCGGCCTGTGGGGTCAGTTGGCGCTCGTGATCGGAGCAGGAGCACGGGAGGAGTCTGGGCCGGAGTGTGGTGGCAGCCGGGCAGGAGCTGCGGACGGAGGAGGCCTGGATACAGTCTAGAGTTAGCACACCACCAGAAGCCGCATAAGGGCCCCGGGGGGCTGTCACAGCTCCCTGAAGGGGACACCCTCTTTTTCAGTGAAGAGCTTTAGGGACTCCGTGTGTTGGCGGTGAGAGGACCGTGACAGAGCAAGCGCTGCTCGGCTGGTATGTGCGAGGCTCCCCCATCTGCAGGGCTCAACAGGGAGACTGGGTGAGCATACGCCTACACATGGAGCTTGGAGTAGTGACGGGGCCTACTGCAGCCTTGGAACCTGAGAGACTGAGGGACTGGAGCCCAGTTATACGCCCGTTTGGACATTCGCCATTTTACGTACTTTACGAAGTCCACTGTGCAGTACTAAAATGTACGCCACTCCACCTTGTGGTACTCCACTGTACTCCACTCCAGTGTACGCTATCCCACTTTACGCCACTTCATTGTACCTGAGTCTACTGGATGCCACTCAACTGTATGCTATTTCAATATATGATATTCCAATACATGCTCCTAGACTGTACAACACTCCAGTCTATAGCACTCCACTGTAAACCAATACAG
Source organism: Lissotriton helveticus (assembly GCF_964261635.1). NCBI lineage: Eukaryota > Metazoa > Chordata > Amphibia > Caudata > Salamandridae > Lissotriton > Lissotriton helveticus. The sequence continues at coordinate 1,043,728,730 of NC_136065.1, forward strand.
TGGATGCAAATATACTCTACAGGAGTGTCAGAATGGAGGGGGTGAAGGGCTGTACAATGAGGACTTACCGGATGACGTGTCTTGGCCCGTGCCCGGCGCTTTTCCTGAAAAACCAAATCACAAAACCCGTTTACTTTTTCAGGCCTTCGAGGATATCACAAACATAAAGGAAGAACAAAGTCAGGCATCATTTGAAGGGACAACAGGAAATCCTATCCTGATTGCTACAACAAGACGGGAAGTGGATAAGTCTTTCCTCGATACTGCTCACCCAAGGCCCTTTAAATTGAGTACCTAGAGACCAAAAGGGTGTGGATGCTGAGGAATACACTACAATGGGAGAACACCTGAGACTGGACAAGCTGTACGGAGCCCAGGGGAATGAAGACGCTGATGGGAGGCTCTCTCAATGGCAGGAGGGACACTGGCAGGATGCTTCACCCAGCCACGCACCAGGAGGAGCGTGGCTCACCCAGGAACGTGACCGGTTGCTATTCCACCACCGGTGGATGGAGGGGCCGCACAAGGGTCTAATTGGAACCTAAGTTAAGGCCAACATGGGAACTTCTGTATTAATGAAGGAGGGAGGTGGAGTATCATAAATTACGGGTGGGTTTTTGTTTAATCTTTTATCAGGTTTCGCATGCTACATGAAACTCCTTCACTTGTCTTAAAACTACTAAGTCATGGTTAAGATCGGAAATCTCTTCAGAGACTAAAAGGAGCTGGTGATTTATCCCGGTCTGGAGCACCACCTTTAACCACCCCTTTTACTCACTCAACTTGGTTGGAAATTGAGCTGGGCTATCAAAGACTAAAAGGACCACGCAGCTTGTAAGAAAGACCAGGTGCATGTTAAAAGAAGAGGATTCCTTATATTCCAATTGTGTTTCTCTTTTCTTACTCTCATTTGGGCTCTATCTTTTATTTGGCTTCCACGACTATAGAGAAATTGAACCCCTCACACCTCACTAACCCCACAAGAGACAGTATACCCAGAGAAAGAAAAGGGCACCTGTATTAACCTTACTCTGGGAAAAAGTATAAGAGCCTTACCTGTGGCTTGTTTCCTTGTTTCGAGGGGGCCGGTGGACCAGACTTCCGGACATTCTAGAAGGAACAAAAAGAGAAAACAGAAGACTTGAGAATTTCATCAAGGTAAAAATAACTGTCCAAATAAATACCTACTTCCAAAACCCAACTATCTTGAGTTGTCAATCGCATGCCAAGCAACCCATGGTTGAGAAAGAAGGCAGCCTTCCATTGTTACATAATTGTTACCATGGTACAGCAATTAGTACAAGGACAGAGGAAATTAGAATGGGTATTAGAGAGGCAAATGTCCTCGACCAAAGCAGACCAAGAGATATTCTGCAATGCTGTCTAGTCACAGTCGGACCATTTGAATAAAGATCAGTTTCAATTGACTTCTGGTTTGGTTCTACTTCCACATTGTAGTTACAAAAGCATATTGTGTGTGAAGACCCTGATGTTTTATTGTTATACTTCAAAAGAGCTGCTAGGGCTTATGCTTTGCCTAGAGAAAAGTGCTCTTTTTCTCTCCCCCGTCTTCTGACTAGAGAAGCCCAGACAGCATACCAAATAATGAACGCCCAGGGAGATACCCCATACGAAGAAATAAAGAAATTCATATGGGACCATCTAGGGATTGATGAAGAGGCTTACAGGATAAGATCTAGAAAACGAAAGAGGCCTACATGGAGATACTCTGAAGACTCTTTTAAGGTCGAGCATTCGAGACCTGTTGTAATTTCTTATGTTGGCTTAAAGCCATCCCCCTGCTTTTGATTTGTTTGTTTATGTGTCCTTTAAAAATCCTTGCCTGCTAGTGGTCAGTACTGCCTCTTTGTCCCTCCTTTTTCTCCTCAGTTCCTCCCAGGCAGCAGGGACTAACTACTGCCTCATTCTGCCATTGATCTTTATGTGTTCTGAGGGGGACTCTTTTATTTCTTGGTTTTAGAAAATGAGGTCTAAGTTTCCCATCATTTACGTATATACCCTAACAAAGAGCAGAATTATCATGTCAATCTATTGAAGAAATGGTTGGGCCCTCTTACCCAAAAAGTACAAGCCACGACTGCAGTGGAGAGCCCCCCCTAAGACTCTGGGGCAGCTTCCCTTGAATGAGTTCTTGAAGGAATAACTGCAGAGTGGGCTGTTAAAACACTACAGCCTTGTTCCTCTTTGTTTTCTGATCTCCCAGGAAGAAGGCAATTAGAAGAACAAGCCATCCCCACACGAGTGGGTTTTTTAATAAAACATAAAAACCGTATCAGATACCTGCTGCTAGAAGACAGGCAATCCAGAAAGAAGTTGAACACATTTTGCAGATGGGGGTAATAGAACCATCAAAAAGTAATTGGTTGTCCCCTATAGTATTGGTCCCTAAGCTAGATGGCACTATACATTTTGGCATTGACTTCAGAGCGCTTAACAGAGGTATCCACATTTGATTGGTCTTCCCTCCCCAAGATTGATGAGCTGATAAGAGAAACTAGGAAAAGCATGTTATATTACTATCATTGACCTTACCAAGGGATACTGGCAAGTACCCCTTAAAAATGAGGACCAAGAGAAGACACCCTTTTCTATACTTTACAGCTTATTTCAATTTACTGTTTTGCCCTTTGGCCTTCACTGAACCCCCTACATTTTATTAGTTAATAAACCAAGAATTAAAGAACCATCAAGCTTACTCCTCCGTTTATCTGCATGACATCTCCATCTTTAGCAATACTTTGAAAGACTATCTTAACCACCTTCATCCAGTCCTTCAAGAACTGGGAAAAGCTAACTTGCATATCAACGCAAAAAGAATCAAGAGCAGGATATAAGAAAGTGAGGTATTTGGAGTATGTCTTAGGTAATGGTCTCATTAAATCCGAGGATGAAAATGTGAAAGTCCTTACCAAATACTCCTTTTCCACATATTAAATGGTAAGTCAGGGTCTTTCTTGGTCCTCTTGAATACTATAGGTGTATACCCCATTATTCTGACATAGCAGACCCCCTAACCAATCTGCTAAAAAAAGGAGTGACCAATAAGGACCTCCACCACCCTTCAATACAGCCATATAAGCCTTTAAGGAACTGAAGCAGTTCATCACTTTGAATCCAGTCTCAGCTTCTCCTTATTTTATTTAAATCTTCCTTTTTCAAACCGATGCCTCATAAATGGGGATAGGATCGGTCCTTTCTCAGTGTAATAATAAGGGTCTTGAAGTCCCTGTCCTATTCATCATCAGAAAACTCTTTCTTAGACAACAATGTTACCTGGTCATTGAAATAGAATGTTCAGCCCTTAGTTTGGCTTTTAAAAAGCCACTCATTCTATACACAGATCATGCCCCCTTAATAATCCTAGAATACTGAGGTGGTTTATTTCCTTGCAACCGTTTTGGTTTGAGACCCACCACAGATCACTGTAACGCAGATTTTTTGTCCAAGATGGGGGGTTTGTGAGGGGTCTGGGCTGGCCGAATTGGCCATTTTGTGCTTTGGGCTTTTTTAGGGTGTGGCCTAATTATAGCCCAATTATAGCCCAAGTAGCCCTATGCTTATATAATCTAATGAGGGGATTTGCCAGCCACCATTTTAGGTTTTGGTGACCTGGTGGCTGGCAGCAGGGTAACTAGCAATATTTTTCTTGGGTAGCTAGTAATAGTTTTCTTGTGAATGGCAGCCGCCATCTCAGCCTGCACATCCCTTAGGTGGGCGAGAATAAAAGCGATGAGTTTTAGGGGCTGCTCTTAGGCCCGAAGAGCGGACCCTTTCTCCCCACATCCACCAGAGCCTCATGCGCATTCCGAGGCTCCGGAGAGAGTGTACAAGGGCGGTTTTGGGGTTCTACCCGGTTGGGTTAGGCAGGGTGAGGGCCTGAGGGATTTAGAATGGGAACTTGGGTTTGGGGAGTGGAGAGGGGAGAGGGGAGGAAGGCTCAAATGGATGTTGGGAGTAAGAGGAGGGGATCATGGAGGATAGGAAGACGGCCGGGGGGTAGCAATGCCTGGGAAGGGCTAGATATGTTCACCTCATGAAATAAGGAGGTGAGGGCCATTAGTAGAGTGGGTCAAGTGAATGCTTGTCTTGCACAGGGAGGGTCAGCTGGTTTGGAGGGCAAAGGTTTACATTTGAGAAGAGGGGGAAGGGGGGCTAAGGCAGAGGCAGCAGAAGCTTGGTAGGGGGGGCTCAGGGGACAGGTCTTGACCAGGACCTGCCAGGGTTAGACATGGCTGGACTGGAATGGAGTGGGGGAGGAGGGGGGTTGTGACAGGGAAGTAGGTGATTGGTTTAAGGTAGGGCATCAGTGGGCAGAGAAGACTTTGGGCTTAAATAGGAAAAGGAGAAGGAAGATAGGGGATGAGTATCAGAGGCCCGACACACCAGACCAATCATTTATTTAGCATGGCGAGTACTCACGTCTGGTGGCGGTGTTGGCAGAGCTGGGTGCTGCTTACTGGCGCCAAGGAGAAGGGAGGGTGGAGCCTCGTGCGGCGTACCTGTTACAATCAGGGGATTCGGGCACGGCCAGCACATGTAGGCCCCTAGCGGTCTTGCGGGCCCCAACACCTGACGGACCTAAGCGGTCTGCAGGACAGAAAACCAGAAGGAGAACGCAATCAAAGGAGGGTGCGGTCGGCTCTATGGGGGCGTGGAGTTATGGGCCCATGAGGGATCGCACGAAGGCGCGGAGTTAGATTTCGATGAGGAGAGCCTTGAGGAAGGCGAGCTTAGAGATGATTTAGATGGGATGGGCGGGATAAGACTAATGTCTCTCAGAGTGTTTTTCAGGTGTTCAGAGGAGAGTCAGAGCCTACGGCAAGGCCAACCAAGTCGGGATCAACCATGGGGCCACTGGCAAGGGGGACGGCAGCAACACGTGCACCCTCCTTTGAGCCAGGTAAAACATTTGGAAAGAGGGGGGGTTGGTAATGAACTCCGTGGGGACAGGAGGAGAAGGGGTTTCGGGGGGGAAAGAGGGTAGGTTGCGCAGGGGCAAGTATGTTTTAGACATAGGGGTGGGTACCGACGATGAAGGTAAGAAGGATACGGCCAAGCCTATGATTAGCAAAGGCACAGAGAAATCTGATAAGGGAAGACACCAGCAGAAATATTAAAGATAAGCTTGAAAGTAAAGAGTTGTAGATTAAGAGACTCCCTTATAGGAGAGTGACTCTGCCATTGGGAGCACATTTGAGGCTGGCGACTTAAGAGCGCATATGGAAAGGTGAATACGTTGAAATGCTGAAATGATTGCACAGGGAAGTGCGCGCAAAAGAAGGGTCTAAAGAAGAGGAATGCGAGCTGGCTAAGCGGCCAAGGGTTCCTCTGACCATAGAGAACTAGAGAGCAGCTTTCTTGATTTATGTTAGTGTTTACTGGGAGAAATTCCTAGAACGCTGCGTAGCACTATTCAAGTATGTGGAGGTCATTCGCAAAGCGCAGATCACAGAGTGGTAGGTTATGCATGGGCACAATACGATGAGGAATTCAGGGCCCTTATGGCTTGGGATACTGAGGCAAAAATGAGTGGAGCATGACACGGATTATGACAGCACACAATTGGGCTTCCAAGAGCATGAGGGGCCTGCTGGGATTTCAATAAAGGGCTGTGCACGCGCACATTTTGCAGATTTCGCCATGAGTGCTCAAAATACGGGGAGAAACATCCCTTGATCAACTGTTTTGGGGGTAGGAGGGGTTTTCAGCAAGGGGGGCAGCAGTAGGAGCGGGGGGCAACACGGGGGACAACAGTAGCAGCATTTTTTGGGGTCAAGGGGAGCTACGGGTTTTCTGGGACAAAAGGCTCATACGCCAGTTAGGCAGACGAATTGGAGGCAGCCTTACAGAGTTAAGACAACCAGAAGGCTGCAGAAGTACTAAGGGAAGGGTTCAAAGTGGGGTTTTCATTTGGGGTATGCAGCACCTAGACACAGGCTTTGGTCAGAAAATTTGAAGTCAGCAAAGAACATTCACAGGTTGGGCTAGAGATATTAGACAAAGAGGTGAGGAGAGGGAGAATGGTAGGCCTTTCCCAGTTTAGCCTCTGGACAACTTGATTGTGTCAACAATTAGGGTGGTGCCCAAGAAAGAACCCGGACAATTCAGGTTTATTCAGCATTTTTCCTGGCCAGAAGGGTGCTGGGTAAATGATTTTATCGATGAAAGGAAGCTACTGTTTTTTACTCGTCAGTTGACAGGACAATGTCACTGGTAGTGACTGCGGGCGCAATGGCGGAAGTGGCAAAATGCGACATAAAATTGGATTTCCGTTTGCTTCCAGTCCATCCAGATGATTGGGATCATCTGTGTATCAATTTTAATGGTAAATGGTACGTGGACAAGGCATTATCTTGTCTGCAGTGGTTGTTTTAAAAAAGGACGGGCACATCTTAGTGACCCATTACTTAGATGTATTTTCTCTTTGTTGGAACCTCTTGCTCCACGGAGTGCCAGGAGGCCCTGGAAAACTTCAAAGAGCTGACGGAGGATTTGGGAGTGCCATTGGCACCCGAAAAGACAATGGGCACCAGCACTGCACTGTCTTTTCTTAGAATTGAGATTGACTTCAGAAAAATGCAAGCCCGGTTGCCAGATGATAAATAGGATAAAATGCTGGAATTGCTTAACGCCGTGCTGGCACAGGAAAAAGTAATGGTCAAAGAGATACAGGTCTTACTAGGGCATCTCATTTTTGCATGTAGGGTAGTGAGAGTAGGGAGAACCTTTTGCAGGAGACTAGTGAGGGCATTGGGGGAACAGATTGCCTCATCCTCATGGGCCTTTCTCTGCAGGCGTAAAAGAAGATTTGAGAATGTGACACGTTTTTCTGCAAACTTTCAATGGCATTACACTGGCAAGGGGGAGGAGATCTCATTTGGGATGTGCAGATATTTTCAGATACAGCAAGCAGCAAAGGTGTTGGCCTCTACTGGCAGGGGAAGTGGTGTGCCGAGCAGTGGCAGGCAGAATGGATTTCTGGAGTTCTTCTCCTTAGTTGTGGCAGTGACACTATAGGGTAGTCAGCTTGCGCATAGGAAGGTGACTTTTAGAGTTGGTAATAGGGTGGTTGTAGAGATTGTGAACCGTCAGTCAGCAAGGGACAAACAAGTGTTACAGTTGCAGAGGGTTTTGTCCTAGGTTGTTTGTGTCATGATAGAGCATTTGGAGCACTGCACGTCCCAGGTGTGGACAATGACATAGCGAATGCTTTGTCTCGTTCGCTGTGGGGGAGATTCTGTGGGTTGGCCAAGGACACCAACAGGATTCTGACACCCATGCTGCAGGAGTTGTGGTACGTAGGCAACACAAGATGCTACAACTGGTGGTAGGATTACTGGATAAGTCCACTAGGATAGCCTATAATCTAGCATGGAAAGAGTTTTGCTGTCAGGCGCCCAGCGGCGCTCGAATGAGTTACAGCCAAGGGACGGTGTGATTCAGTTTATCCTGGATATGATTGGAAAAGGCTTACACAGGGTATCAATTGCAAGAGAATTAGCTGGAATTGCATTCATGGGTAAATTGCTCTGGGGTTACATGCCTTCAGCGAGTGAATTGGGCTCAAGGATGCTAGAAGGGTGGTCCAGGGAGCGTGGCCAGCCCAATACGGTCAGGAGACCCCTGTCATGGCAGTTGCTGAGCAGAGTAATACAGATTTTGCCTAGAATTTGCACGGACGCTTTTGAGTCATGCCTGTTTTCCACACTGATGGTAGATGTTCTTTGGTGCATTTAGAGTGTCTGAGTCGTTAGGGGACAGAAGGGGCGGGGGGATCGGGGGGTAGGATGTAGTCTTGCGCGATGCGGGTATACATATATGATTAAAAAAGTCCAAAAGGGATCTAAACGGCAAGGGAAAATGGGTATTGTTTTGGGCTCCATTGCCTAAGCATACTTGCCCTTATAGATGGGGGCTTCACTGGCAAGCTGCATCTAAGGATATCGGAGAGTCCGTTTTTGTGCATGCAAATGGGAAAAGAGTTACAGCCTTCCAATTACTAGCTGTGCTGGGGAAGGCACTGAAGGAATTGGGTATACACAGTGCAGGTATTGGGATACACTCTTTTCGGATTGGGCCTGCATCTGAGGCAAGCAATAGAGGGTGGGGACAGCGTGATATGCACTTGGGGAGGTGATCCTCAGATTGTTATAAGCGATAAATGCGCAGTAGGGATATGGAATTAAGCGCAGTTGTTACAATGCATAAATTCAGGCAATGTTTCTCGTTTCAGGTTCGGTGGATGGCTCCCCTTTCGTTGGAAATGTCAATCTGGGTTATGGGACACTCCTTTGTGAAGTGGGCGCACATACAAGCACAAGAAATGTATTTCGGACAGAATCTGGGTTTTAATAATAAACTGTTCAAAGTGTTATGGAAAAGAAAAGGGAGCATGTTTTGAAAGGAGCTGATTCCGTGTCTTAATGGTCTGCTAGTTGGGGGTCAGTGTCCGGACATTTTGGTTGTACATTTGGGTGGAAACAATTTGTGTAAAGAGAAGGGCATAGTCCTGAGGAGAAGCACGAAGACGGACTTAGCACTTATTAAACAACAGTGGTCAGGATGTTTTGTGGTATGGACAGCGTTTTGCCCCGCCAGGTCTGGTGGGGGCAGTTAATCCAGGAGCAGAGGACAGAGCCAGGAGGGAGCTTAATACAGAGATGTCTCGTTTTTGCAGGGAATTGAGTTTTGGTAGAATTGTGCACAGGGACAATTGTTTTGATGCAGCTGAATTTTTTGGAGGAGACAGGGTCCACTTGTCAAGGCTGGGAATGGACTTTTATTTGTTGGAAATTAGGAAGGGGTTTAGCCAAAACGTTAAATGTTCAGAGCCACCCTATAAAGTAAGAGGTCTATAGGACGGGGGCAGATAAAAGGGGCCTAGGCAGCAGTGACCATCACCCCCTTTTTCCTGGGTGACGGGGTTTAGAAAAATTGGCCAGGGTTGGCACAGGTTTTTTGTTAAGTATTGAAAGTTTGTAAGCAAGGGCAGGAAAAGGGTAGGCAGGTTGTCTAAGTTTAAGGATAGATGTTTGTTAGTTACAGTTGCAGGAAGGCAGGTAGGGAACAGGGTGTCATTGGGGGAAAACGTTTTAATTGCAATACTGTGTAATGTTGTTGTTATGTTAATACCAGGGTGGGGGAAGGTTTGAGGGGATCGTAGGGACAGGGGGGCTCAGGGGTCAGCTAATTGATGTATAGCAAGGCTTTAGTTTTGTAAGGCAGTATCCAGTTGGTTATTTTGTAATATGCACCTGTTTCAATAAAGCAGCCTTTTTCACACGCACAATGGGTCTCGGCTAGGCTTGCCGCCTCCCTCCCAAGGGGGTTGGGGGGTCAGCCGAACGTAGTGAGGTCTGCCCCCGGGCAGTTTGGAAGGTGCCTGGGCTTTGCGGATTGGCCATTTTGTGGTTGTGGGCTTTTTCGAGGTGTAGCCCAATTATAGCCCAATTGTGGCCCAAGCAGCCCAAGTAGCCCTATGCTTATATAATCCTATGAGGGGATTTGCCAGCCACCCTTTTAAGTTTTGGTGACTGGCAGCAGGGTAGCTAGTAATAGTTTTCTTGGCCCCACCCTCCCATCCCTCTTGTTAAGAATTTTAGCTGGGTGGAGTCTTGGTGTTTATTCTTTGGTTTAGGCCAGGTTTGTGGAGACAGGTGCATAAGGGACCCTATGGAGGTTGTCGCTTGGAACAGGGGCTTGCAGGGTTTGGTAAAGTTGGCCAGGGTTGGCATAGGTTTTTTGTTAAGTATTGGAAGTTTGTGAGCAAGGGCAGGAAAAGGGTCGGCAGGTAGTCTAAGTTTCAGGATAGATGTTTGTTAGTTACAGTTGCAGGAAGGCAGGCAGGGAACAGGGTGTTATTGGGGGAAAAAGTTTTAACTGCAATACGCAATATTGTGTAATGTTGTTGTTATGTTAATGCCAGGGTGGGGGAACTTTTGAGGAGATCGTAGGGGCGGGGGATCAGGGGTCAGCTATTTGATGTATAGCAAGGCTTTAGTTTTGTAAGTCCGTTGGTTATTTTGTAATATGCACCTGTTTCAATAAAGCAGCCTTTTTCACACACAAAATGGATCTCGGTTTGGCTTGCCCCCCTCCCTCCCAATGTGTCACAATGGAGTGGGTGAAGGGCTGAACAATGATGTGCCCTGGTCCCTGACCGGTGCTGCCACTGAAACACCAAATCACAACACCCTTTCACTTTTTCAGGCCTTCAAGGATATCACAGAAAAAAAGGAAGGACAAGGTCACGCTTCATTTGAAGGGACAACAGGAAATCTTATTTTGATTGATACAAGAAAACAGGAAGGGGAGGAGTCTTTCCTGGATACTACTCCTACAAGGCCCTTAAATCCGAGTGCAGGAGACCAAGGGCGTGTGGGTGCTCAGGATTACACTGCGACTGGAGAACACCTGGGAACTGACATGCTGTGCAGAGTCAAGGGGAATGAAGATGCTGACGTGAGGATCTGTGCATGGCAGGAGGGCCGCCGGCAGCATTCTTCATCCAGCCCACGCTGCTCGCTCAGGCACGTGACCGGTTGCTATTCCAGCATGAGTGGATAGAGGGGGCCACACAGGGTTCTACTTGGAGCCTAAGATAAGGCCCACATTGGAACTTTAGTGTTAACGTAGGGTAAGGTGGAGCGTCATAAATTACGGGCACGTTTTCTTTTCTTCTTTTGTTAGGTTTCTCATGCTGCATGAAACTCCTACACTCGTGCTAAAACTGCCAAGCCACAGTAAACATTGGGAATCTCTGCTGAGATTAGTAGGAGCTGGTGATTTATCCCGGTCTAAAGCAGCACCTTTAACGACACCTCCCTTACTCACTTGACCTGGTTGGAAATCGAGCGGGCCATCAAAGACTAAAAGAACCATGTAGCTCGCAAGAAGACCAAGGGCACGTTAAAAAAAAAGTATTCCTTCTTTCCCTTCTTTTCCTACTTTTTTCCCTCTTTTTTACTCTCAGTTGGGCACTACCATTTATTTGGTCATCATGACTACAGAGAAATCAAACCCCTCACATCCCAGCAACCCCACAGGAGATATATACCCAGAAAAAAAGGGTACCTGTATTAGCGTTAATCTGAAGAAAAGCATAGGAAACTTACCTGTGGCTTGTTTCCTTGTTCCGCGGGTGCTGGTGGGCGAGACCTCCATTTGTTCTAGAAGAAAGAAAAACAGGGAACAGAAGATTTGAGAATTTCATCAAGCTAAAAATAACTGTCCAAATAAATCCCTACTTCCAAAACTGTATGATCTTGTTTTGTCTATCGAATGCCTAGCGACAAGAATTTAAAAAAACTTAACTCTGCTTTACCACTCTTTAATCTATCACTCGATGCAAGCCCGCTGTATACCACTGTAGTGTACGGCACCACACTCTATACCACTACAATATACGCCACTGTACTGTATCCTAATTCAATCTATGCCACTCCACTCTATACCCTTCTACTGTATGCCTCTACGGTAAACCTGATTTCACTTTACTCTCCTCCACTATACCACAATTTACTGTAGCATAGTAGACTTTAAACCACTGTCCTCCAGTATATTGTACCATACTCCAGTTAACAGTACTCCACAAAACTAAAGTGGATGAATATTTCAAATCTGTCAATAACATTCGAAAAACCATTGAAATTTCCAAAAAGAACAAAGGTTAAAGATAAGTTATAGTTAGGAAAACTTTACTTATGTTTCCTACACAAATCCAACTTAAACTACACAAACATTAGCCATTCTAAAGTTACAGTTATAAATTTAATGTATTGTTTATGCACCACTTTCAGTAAATGTCATACTCACATTTATACTTATGCACCACCTTAAAATTCATATAACTAGTGCACTTTCATGCAGTCTTCTACCCTCAATCATCACACTACATTATCTAACCTTGTCACTGTACCATGCACTATGTTCTGCCACATTAAATAATTTCAGATGTCATATGTTTTGTTATAAATGCAATTATTTCACATGCTTTAAAGTTTTGAATATGCAATGGTATAAGTAGTGCATAAAAAAGGGGCGTGTTAAAGTTAATGTAGTGTGGCAAGTGAGGTGTGAACACTGTGTAGGGAGGTGCACAAGTTACATGAATTTAAAAGTGATGTGTATAGTATAAATGTGAGTTATGAGTATAAAATATTAATTTGAAAGTGGTGCATGAATGAAAAATAAAAAATATAACCATAACTTTAGAATGTCTAATGTCTGTGTAGTTTAAGTTGGGTTTGTATATCAAACATAAAGGTTTCCTAACTATAACTTATCTTTACCCTTTTGTTTTTTTTGTGAATATATAAATAACTTTATCGCTTATGAGAGCCTCAAATGATAGCGATCGTTTTTACATTCATACGTAATTATGTACAGTTGAGTAGCCCATATCATGCACTTTATAAGTTATGTAGCTAATATCCTTCATTCAATTTGGGTGATGTAGGGGTATCATGAGGCAACAAGTATGAAGGAAGGAGGAATCCAAATATCCTTGAGGCATGAGGAACAAGGGAGTGTGGACGCATAAGTATCCATCTTGTCTTTGCAGGAGATGAGGTCGTTGAATCAGTCCGTGTTCTTAGGAGCAGGATCCTTCACTCACCTCATTGCAACTCTGCACTGTGCAAAAAGAATGAACAGTGTTGTGAACCTTCTCGACGGTCTGGGAATGCCAAAAACATCTGGAGCGTGGACAGGGTGAGGGAGCAAGATATCATTTCCGAAAAGACTATGAATATCGATTTGTAGAGTGCGAAGATAGGTGGGCAGGACCGCTTGATAATAGTCAGGCACTAGGTAATATTATTTGGGGTAGCTCGAATCTGCGGCAAGGCCTTTAGCATACACTGGTACAGGAGTGGAATGTAATATATGTAGATATTGAAAATGAATGACTCTATGCCTGCTGTTCAGTGGTTTTTGCTAAATTTACTGACAGCAGTATTTCCATATGGTATCATTAAGAGATAGGTTCAGGTTTCGCTCCCATTTCACTCTCGATAATGGTTCAGGACCATTTGATGACCCTCCTGCTGCATTATAGAGTCTAGTAATTAAACCCCGAATACCGAGAGCAGGGCGAGAGTGAAAGTAGGCACTAGAATGTCAACACTGGCCACTAGAGTGAAGGACTAGGCAGGGATGACTTCTCTCACCACTGATAGTTCCACTGATTATAGAACTGCTGTAGAAAATGATATGCACCGGCACACAAAGAACGGCTTAATAGTAGGAGGTCAACGGGAAATTACCTTATTTTAGACCAAAGATATATTGTTAACACTGAGAAACCCAGTGACTACATGGCCTGCGGTATACAGTACACTGGCTTAGGTGGGGGAGCACTCTGGGTTCCTACTAAATGCAAATACATCAGTTCCTTATCCTATGCGGGCAACAGTGCCCGGTGGTGCACAATACACGCACCTCCACACTAAGGTCACAATGGGAAGATGACTTGGATGGGGACCGGGCAACTATAATGGAAAATTGCAGAAAAGTTATACTAAATGCCCAACTGAAACTCATACACAACAATGGAGGCACAGGGACTAAATCACACCACAATGGCTACAGAAAATAAACCCCTCCGAACCAGAATGGTGTCCCAAATGTAAAAGAACAGAGGGATCCTTTCTTCACATGTGATGGACATGCCCAGGCATGAATGCCTTTTTTTAGGGGTGAGATAATTCAGACATTAGGAATATTAACTGACAAACAGCTGCAGCCAACGGTTCAAATATGCTTATTGGGGCTAATGACACGAACTAAGCACACTAGGCATAAGCAGAGAAGGTATTAAAACACGGCCTCACAATGGCAAAAAAGTGTGTGTCCTTAAGATGGGTGACCAAACCATTGCCCTCGCCAAAACAATGGATAAGGGAATTCACGAGGTGGATACGAGCTGAATGTGGGGTACTTCAAAGACTGGTCTGTAACATAGTTGAACAGGGAGGAAATGTGGATGGGACTTAGCGGAGGTCAGATTACAACAAGAAATGGAGGGTACTGAGCCAGGACAAAGTGTGGATCAACCGGATGTTTGATATACAGCAAATGTGGTAAAGTTGTAGATGTATTACACCTGGAAACGATGGTACCAGTTTTTTACTTAGCCCCTGGGGCTAAGGGGTGAGCGCGGCGCTTCCGTGCTCATGACGGAACCACACCGTCATGAGTCACGGGGTGGCATGTGCTTATGATGGTGTGGTTCCGTCATGATCACGCCTACTCATCAATTCGCCCGCACAGGCAGGGAATCAGCGCCTCGTTGGCGGAGCGGCCGCAGCATGACGGAACCACGCTGTCATGAGCACACGCCGCCCATGGCTCATGACGGCATGGTTCCGTCATGATCACGCAAGGGGTTAAGCAACCTTAATGTCATGTATGGACTAATACCTAATAACTTATGCTGTGACTTACATCTCTTTGACTGTTTGGGGGAGTGGTGTTGGGAAGTATGGGACAGTAGTTGAATTGCATTGTTATTCTGTTATGAAAATCAATAAAGATTTTTTTTTTTTAAACCCGAAGAGATGAGAGGCAAAGGACAAGGTCAAGGCTGCAAAGGTGGGTGGATGGTTTCGGAAGTGTGTTTAGAAGGTTTGTGGCGTTCTTTTAATACATCAACCATTGGGGTGGTTCTCACACTCTGTTTAAACGTTTTGAGTGTCGGGTATTTAATACTAATCAACAGATCTTCAAGGGTTTTAATATCTAAGGACGCTAATTGTTGTTGTGCTTTTGGTTCATAGGACAACAGCAGATTACTCCAGTATTGGAGCTTTCATAGATTCACATACCTAAATCATTTCCCCGTCGTCGAGATGGGAGTCTACGGTATATAAAAAGCCATGCTTAGAAGTATAGCTAACTGAAAAAAGGCCTAGGCCCATTTCCCTTTTGTAACCCATAATCTTTGTTATGTAAAAAAGGACCAAACTTTTCCCTTAGCCAATCAGAGCTCCTCACCCTCTAGAACCCTCCTGAGAGAACCTTTTGCCCCTCAGATTTTCTACCGGCACGTTGTGCTAGGGAGTCTCCTTTGAGCTCTGCTCAAACTCTGGATTTCCAACTTTGTAGAAGCTTGTTTCATTCTATTTTCTTGTAGATTTGAGAATCTTGTGACCTGTTTCTCATTTACATCCTGTAGAATGTCTGGAAAAGGGTCTTTTTAGAGCCTGTGCCACCTGCTCTAAAAAGAGACTCTATACGGATGACCCACATGATAACTGCATTTATTGTCTTTATTCGGACCACCAAGTAAAGGATTGCAAGGTATGTCGCACTTTCTCTAGCAAAACCCTTAGAGATCGTGAGGGACGCCTTTTAATTTGGCTTCAGAAGATCGAGGCCAGATAGGAGGTGGTTTCTAGTGATAGTGACCAAGAATCCTCCTCTTCGTCTAGGAGATCTCAAAAAAGAACAAGATCTCCTCAGGCTCATTCCGCAGGGGAACGTCATGAGAAGGCCCTAAAAAAGACCACTCAAGGGTCTTCAGGGCGTAGTCCTTCCAAATCTCCTCAACCAAAAGAAAAGGAGAGCAAAGGACACACTTCTAAGGAAAAAGTATCCAAGAAAGCCTCTTCTGAGCCTTCAAAGACACCACCTTTGGTTCAAGAGCCCTTCAAGAAGCCATCCTCTAGTATTCCTGAGGAGAAAAGCAAAAAATCGACATCGTCGACAGGATCGTCGAAGAGAGTGTCGACAAAGAAGTCATCGTCTACGGCGACAACCACAGAGGTACAGAAGCTACCTTTAATTGTGAAAGTGTCGACGGCGTCAGCGTCGACGGGAGCGTCGACGCCAGTGAAATCCACGCCGGTAACATCGACGACGACATCGTCGACGATGACAGTGATGACGACGACCATGTTGACGACGGGATTGTCGTCGACGGTGATGACGACGGGGTCGTCAACGGGAATGTCGACGACGATTACTGTGTCGTTGGCGAGGAATGGTTCCAGTGCAGTGTCGATGACAACAACACTGTCGACCGTAGTGTCGACGGCGATCTCGTCGATGAGGAAAACTCCTGAAAAACTGAAAAAGATGATCACTCCGGCTGTGAGTTCCCCGAGTAAGATTACTCCCTAGTTAATTCGCACCTTTTGGAGGAGGAAGAGTCGGATGAGGAGGATGATGACGGACCCTTCGGGTACGCCAGTAGCCCATCGCAACTCCATGTAAAATGTCAGAAGGATGATGATGAAGAGGGTTATGAAGAATATCACAACCCCTCACAGCATCGTTACCAGCAAGGACCTCAGGAGGAGATGGTCGCTATGCCATCCTCAATGATGATGGACTTGCAGTTCATGTTGCAAGATTATATGAAGAGGTTTCCTCCGTCAGGAGTCCCTCAGGAAGTTCCTCTTTCACGTCCCCTTTCAATTCCGGCTACTCTAGTCCAAAGCAGAGAATTGCTACTGGACACTACTCCACAGACGCCTCAAGTTCAACAGCACCAGGATCCAGTTACCAAGGATGACGAGGACCATGAGGAGGAGGAGCTAACAGAACCCCATAAAGAATGGGATGACTATCTAATCCCATCTCCACCATCACCTACTCAAGGACCGGCGGATTCTCCGCCAGTTGATATTGGTGGATTCCACAACTTGATGGAAAGGGCTGCAAAAAGATTTCAACTGCCTATGAAAACAACTCAGGCAGAATGTTTTCTCTATGACTTTAAAGAGCCCTATCAAAAATCAGTCCGATCCATACCAATCATAGACCATGTATGAAAGGAAGGTTTACAAGTGATGACAAACCCAGCGACGGCTACACCTGTGCTTGCTAGGTTGGACAAGAAATATAAGGCGCCTTCGGATGCTCCAGCGTATTTGCTGGGCCATCCAAAACCGGACTCTATAATTTTTCAGGCAGCGCAACAAAACTCAAAGAACCCATCAGCACCTATTTCTGCACCTCCGGACAGGGAGGGACGGCGTTTGGACAATGCAGGTAAAAGATACTCCTCAATGTCAGCTCTCCTAGTCCAAGCAGCTAATGCCCTTGCCATCCTGGGCAGATATGACAGGCAGATGTGGTGCGATATAGCACCATATGTTGACCTCCTTCCAGAAGACAGTAAACAGGAGGCGAAGCAGATTCTGCAGGAAGGTGAGGGGACTTCAGCTGAAGTCATTGAGTGCGCCATGGACATAGCTACCACAGCCTTCCGTTCCCTAGGAGGAGCAGCAGTTTTATGGCGCCAGGGTTGGCTGAGGGCCTCTGCCTTTAGACCGGAGGTCCAAAATAAGATTATGGATCTGCCTTTTGATTGGGAGGATTTATTTGGACGTCTGATAGATGAGACCCTGCAGAGTATTAAAAAAGACACGGATACAGCGAAGACCTTGGGTACGTTGCAGGATCAGAAGGTGCCCTTTCGAGGCGCCCGTGGAAGAGGACAACCATCTTATAGAGGTGGATACCAACAAGGAAGATACACCTCCTATTCTTCCTCATCACAGCACTACCGGCAGCAATACGGCAAGAGGCAGTCTGGAAACTACTCTAAGTCCGCTCCCAGAGGACGAGGAGGTCGTCCAGGTAAAAACAACGACAACAAAAGACAATGACAGCTTTCAAACTCCAGATTTTTATCCTCCTACCACTTCAAATGTTCTGCTGGGTGAAAGAGTAACTCATTACTTACGTCAGTGGCAGAGAATAACATCGGACAAATGGGTCCTCCACATAGTAAAATTCGGACATACTGTAGAATTTCTACACTTCCCTCCTCTCACGCCACCTACGTATCAAGAAGTCAAACACCTACCTCAAATGCGTCTGGAGATTCGGGCAATGCTCCGAAAGGGAGCAATAGAACCGGTACCGAACTCCCAAAGAGGGAAAGGATTTTATTCCCGTTTCTTCTTGATCCGGAAGAATGCTCTCAAGTGGCGTCCAATCCTGGACCTACGGTCTCTAAAGGCCTATCTCAAGAAACAGTCATTCAGAATGGTGACCCTCCAAGATATTCTGCTACTCTTAAACCCAGAGATCAGATGACCTCCCTAGATTTACATGTTGCATACTTCCATATCCCCATTCATCCTTCCCACAGAAAATACCTTCGATTTACAGTGGCCAAAAAACATTACCAGTTCAAAGTGCTGCCATTCGGCCTCAAATCTGCCCCGAGAATTTTCACAAAATGTCTGTCACCGGTGGCAGCATATCTCCGAAGACAAAAACACAAAATATTCCCACACTAAGACGACTGGTTGATAAAGGTACCTTCGCAGAAGGAGGCTCAAGCCTCAACTTTGGCTTGCATGGACTTGTTTGCAGATCTGGGTCTGACTTTAAATGTAGAAAAATTGTCTCTTCAACCATCCAGAAAGATCACGTTTCTGGGTGCAATCCTAGATACGTCTCAAAACAAGGCATTCCCATCCATGGAAAGACAATGGGGGCTCGTCTCTCTGGGCAAAGAGTTCAGGAGAAGAAAGTGTCTTTCAGTCAGAAAATACAAATCACTTCTGGGGACGATGTCTTCATGCATACCACTCATCCCCCTGTGTCGATTGAAAATGCGTCCGTTACAAGAGGCGCTAGATCTACAGTGGTGCAAAGCAAAGGAATCCTTCGAGGACAAGGTCAAAGTCACACAAGCAATGTTGCAACCAATAGTGTGGTGGACTCACAGAAGCAATATCTCGGTGGGTCTTTCCTTCCTGACCGAACCAGCTCCACTAGTGGTTACCACGGATGCCTCTCTAGAAGGATGGGGAGCAGTCCTCCAAGAGTTACAGGTCAGAGGCCGATGGAAACAAAAGGAACAACACCTTCACATAAACCTGTTCGAGTTAAGGACGATAGGATTGACAATGTTGGCCTTCCTGCCAAGAGTGGAAGGAAGATCGGTGCTGGTGCGGACAGACAACACAACCACAATGCACTATATAAACAAACAGGGGGGCACAAGATCGCTCTCTCTGTCAAGGGAAGCTCAGAAAATATGGAAATGGGCTATAAATCACAAGGTAACTCTGAAGGCTGTACATCTTCCAGGGGATCAGAACACGACAGCGGACACTCTCAGGAGGCAAAAGACGACCTGCCACGAGTGGGAATTCAATCAGGAAACACTACTGACAATCTTTGCCAAATGGGTAGTATCAACAGTGGATCTGTTTGCCACAGCCCAGTACAAGAAATGCTAATTCTTTGCAAGCTGGCATCACCAAAGGGGATCGTAGGGGAATGCATTTTTGATAGCATGGTCAGGGTCTTTGCCTATGCTTTTCCGCTGATTCCCCTCCTGCCGCGAGTACTCACGAAGATGAAGAAGGAACCGTGCAGGATAATATTAATAGCTCCTTGGTGGCCCAGGCAGCACTGGTTTACGGAACTGCTCCTTTTACAAGAAACAGAGCCAATACGTCTACAGCCAATACCAGAACTATTGACTATGGCTCAGGGACAAGTACGGCATCCAGACCCGACATCACTGCAATTAGCAGCATGGCTCCTGAGTACAGAGAATTTCATCGATTAAACATTCCAACAGAATGTAGAGAGATCCTGGCAAAGGCGAAGGCTGAAAGAACTAATAAGACATATAGGATCAAATGGAAAAGATTCTGCTTGTGGTGTCAAGAGAACGACTTACATCCTCTGCAAGCAGAGACACATCAAATCATCCCATATTTACTAAGGCTGGCAAAGTCTGGATTGGCCCATGCCTCTATTAAAGTGCATTTGGCATCTAGATACAGGAGAAGTTCAACGGGTCCATCTCTTTGGTCGGAGAGGATTGTAAAGCAGTTCATGAAGGGGTTGTTTAGAGTCTACCCACCTGTCAGGCCTCCACCTCCTCTATGGCAACTGAATATTGTCTTATCACAATTGATGAAACCACCATTTGAACCTATTCATAAAACTGATCTAAAATTCCTATCCTGGAAGGTGGCTCTATTAATAGCTCTGACATCAGCCAGGAGAGTGGGAGAAATACAGGCACTTACAACGCAAGAACCTTTTCTGCAATTCAGGTAAGATAGGTTAGTGCTCAGAATAAATCCGAGATTTATTCCAAAGGTGCCAACGGATTTCCATTTGAATGAGCCATTGATCCTTAAAAGATTCTTTCCTCAACCATCTACAGCGGCAGAGAGAACTCTCCACAATCTGGATGATCAGCGTTGTCTGAAATTTTATTTACCAAGGACAAGAACTTTCAGAAAATCAACACACTTGTTTGTGGCTTTTAGTGCCCCAGGAAAGGATTCCCGTTGTTGCAAACGGGGAATTGCACGATGGACCTCAAACGCCATTCAATTCTGTCATCAGGCGGCGGGAAAGCCGTTAGCTGCACGTGTTCGTGCACATTCAACAAGGGCGGTATCAATCTCTACTGCTCTATTTTCAGGCCTCTCTATTCAGGACATCTGCAGAGCGGCTACCTGGAGGAGTACGCACACCTTTATCAGACATTACTGCCTGGACGCTCACGCCAGAAGCGATGTAGCAGTGAGACAAGCTGTACTGAGGAACCTTTTCCAATAACGGTGAGCCTTCTTTGTCATCCTTCCTTCCTTGGTTGGTAAAATAAGCAATTTTATTATTGTACACTGTTTGTTATAACATTTATGAGTAATTGGTCTATGAGCTTTTTTTTATACAGCTATTGCTATGAGAGAATGGCATGTGTTACCTGTTTGGGAGAAGTAGGTGACAAAACAAAATGTGCTATGATTAACTGCTCGCTATTCTGATTCAGGTATGTAAATCTATGAAAGCTTCAATACTGGAGTAAGAAAACAAGTTACTTACCTGTAATGTAGTTCTCCAGTATTGGAAGCTTTCATAGATTCACATACGCCCACCCTCCTCCCCTGAGAGGCTCACCTCAGATTAGGCACAAAGAGTGTTATAGCACAAGTGCCCGAAAATCTGAGGGGCAAAAGGTTCTCTCAGGAGGGTATTAGAGGGTGAGGAGCTCTGATTGGCTAAGGGAAAAGTTTGGTCCTTTTTTACATAACAAAGGTTATGGGTTATAAAAGGGAATGGGCCTAGGCTTTTTTTCCAGTTAGCTATACTGCTAAGCATTGCTTTTTATATACCGGAGACTCCTGTTTCGACGACGGGGAAATGATTCAGGTATCTGAATCTATGAAAGCTTCCAATACTGGAAAACTACAGTTACAGGTAAGTAACTTGTTTTCATATGGTTACTGTGAATTGGGGGCCGAGGGGAGAAGAATTCTTTTCACATCTGCATGATGTATTAAAGAGTATCATGCATGGGAATTTCCATTCAATGGTGTCAGAGTAATTGGTCGGTGGATTTGTAGTCCTGGATGGAAAAGTGATCACTGGAGTGGCACCTGCCATTTCTTGCTTACTAATATGTATGAGGAGATGAAATGCTGGGTAAATCCAGTGAAATAAATATTTGGCTTGGGACACTGGGTAATAATACTATAAATTGTGGGCAGCTTTTCCACCCCTAGAGTAAAGAGTGTATCAGTGTAGCCCAATGTATTCTAGGCTGTATATTGGTCTACAAAATTGCTATTGGTACTGGGGTAGAGTAGTTGAATCCACACTAAGAGGTCTTTTTCTGAATCCCATCTAGGAAAGTGTCTAAAAAATCCACGACTTTGAAAGTGAGTCAAATGCTTTTCTGAGCAGCAGGGAGCTCTGGATCCACTTGATGCACTAGTGTAAAGAAGGAAATAAGTTACTTACCTGTAACTCAGGTCCTCCAGCAGTGTTATCTTTCATAGACTCACATGCTTGAATAATTCCCATTGTCAGACTGGGACCCCCTCATATTTTCCAACAGCAGTACATACTTAACATATAACATACCATCATAAACCAACAGCCATCTTTTGCAACCAATCCTCATCTATTTACGATCTAAACTATAGCCAATCAAAATGCTCTACCTCCAGCTGATTGCCCACTGACGCTTCCAACTGTAAGATTTTCGAAACCGCTAATTCCTACTTACTTCTCCGCACACTGAAAAGTCTCAGCTAAAGGGAGGTGGGAGAGCTGCATATGAATCTCTGAAAGATACCTTGAATGAGGTTTAACATATGCAAACAAATTTCTCAAAACTGCCTCTCATGTCGATGGTTACTTGCAAGTCCACAGAATAATGCTTTACAAAAGCATGTGCTGTCTTCCATGTTGCTGCTTTACAAATATTCTCCAATGAGATTCCTGCAAAGTAAGCTGTTGACGTTGCCATTGCTCTAGTTGAATGTGCCCTGACTCTCCTTGTCAGTGGCCTGTTCATCAACATTTGTGCTGTAGCAATACATGTCCCAGCCCACCTTCCTATTGCCTGTTGGATACTGCCTTTTTTTTGTGTCCCAACAATGTGCAACAAACAGTCGATCCGTCTGTCTTATGTCTTTGGTAGCTGCCAAATAAAACTTTAGACACCGTTTAATGTCCAAAGAATGTAACGCCTCTTCTGCTGCTGTTGCAGGATTTTCTAAAAATGTTGGTAATGTTATCTTCCTTCTTAAATGGAAAACAGTTGGTACCTTTGGTATAAACTTTGGGATTGCCATAAGCATCACATTCTCTTTTCTAAACTTTAAATATGGTTCTCTGTAACTTAAAGCCTGCTTTTGCCTACTCTCCTTGCAAATGTTATTGCAAATAAAAAATCGGTCTTTCATGTTAAATGCATTGACCTAGATTTAGCTGAATGTAACAAGTCAGGCAAGAATTTGTGATCTTCCATGAGTGTTTGATCTAACTGCGGCTCATGTCCCCAAAGCAGAAATTGTTTCCATTCCTAATCAAATGTTCTGACTGTTGAAAGAGCCCTTGCTTTCTTCTGTATTTCTGTGCAATCTTCTGGCAATCTCAAATGTCTGTTTGTTTAGATTGAAATAGTCGAGTATATATTGGTGGGTGTCATCGTGCCCAAGTCAATGCACAAGACTTTAGACTGAATATGCTCTAAAGTGTGTGCACCACCAAAGCAAAGATGGTACAGATGGTGGAGGGTTTAACCTTAGAACCAGGTCCTGCTTTTCATATATAATTGAAAAAGAGTGTCTCCAGTTCTCTGTCAGCATGATAACCATGAACAATGCAACGCAGTGGCAAACAGCATATTCATCAGTGTTTTACAAATGTATTTTAATGAACAGAATATACTTACATCATCAAGGGATTTTTCCTCAATTGTCGGATCCAGTTTCTGGTCAGCAACATTGGGTGTAGATGTCTGAAAGAATAAAAAAAAAGAATAGACATTTATAACAAATCACAATTGTGTAGTCGTCATTTTGCATTTCTTTTCACAAATCATTGATTTTTATCATTGGTGACAGAATAATAAGTCAAAAATTTATTTTAAGAAATGGAAGTATGTGATAGTAAACAGACAAGTGTAAAAGCATTCTAAAAATGGTAACAGTATATGAATAGTGGTTGAAAACAAAAGCTGTCCAGAAAAGTTCAGAAAAATTTGGAAATACAGATTGGGGATCAAGTGCTGAAGCAATAATAAAATAGATCCGTGAAGAGGAAGAGATTTGGAATAAAGAGCTAAAGCGGTGAGAGTATTCGAGGATTCTAGGAGGAAACTAAGCAGAAATGACATTGAACTGCTTCTTGAGTGGAGATACGGAACAACAGGAACAATTTTATAAATATATTCTGCTTATAGGAAGTCCAAGCTTATGCACCCAAGCTTCAGTGAACTATGAAATGTTTTTGTCTTTAACATAAAAGCAGCACATATATTAGAGAACAAAACTACTTACTGTGTCCCTTGTGGGTTCCTCACTAGTCATTGCTATGGAAGGAATAGTCTAAAGGTAAAAGAGAAAGTGATTAAGAGACCCCCATGAAAGGCAAACTATGATAATTGATGAGTTTTCTAAGGGGCAATGTTAGTCTCTGTGACCCAATCAAGTGTAGTGGTGTAGTCATTTAGGCAAGGTCAGATCCATATAAAACCATACTGCATTTGTGACACTATAATGCAGCATTGCTTAATAGGAACCTAATCCTTTTAGAACCAAAAAAATCTGGTGCCATGTACATGAGATGGGACCTTGGACAGATGGTACTTGATGTCTGAGGAGTGGGCTGGGCTGAAGGAGCTGGAGTCATAAAAATGAAGAAGGGTTACCTAAATCAAAGAACGGAGGAAAGAATAGTGTGAAGGGAATAGCCTGAAACAGTTTATGCTGTGTACCCAAGTCAGTGCACAAGACTTCAGCCTCAGTAGACTCTGAATATCAGCAAACCCAAGATGGTCCAGAGGGTGGAGAATTTACCCATCGAAGCAGGTCCTACTCTTTCATACATAATGGATAAAGTGTGTCTCTTGTGTTCTATCTTAGCAAGGGGGGGGCATTATAATCAGGAGTAGTCTGCACCTGCATATATTCTTGTGTTGCTTTAACATTTGATCATTAGAGTGTGAAATGTAATAACGTGTAAAGTAATGTGATAGAGGGATTTTGTGTAACATGGAGGAATTAACATTGCAATTGTGCCTTGAATGGTAAAGTCTTAATGTTCATTTTACAAGTGATTAATGAGAAATTAATTTACTGACATGTAATGCACTGATTTAAAGGTGCACAGTAACAATGTTCTTGTATATGTGTGTTTAAGGAAGATCTATGATGATTCTTATGTTAGCCGAGTTTGTGTAGGCCTCATGTGTATTTCTCCCTGGCTCTCACAACTGAAGCATTTGTAATGTTCATGTGTATGCAGAATCTTATCTTTCTCACGTTTTTGTTGCAGGTGGAAAAATTCCTCTTTGTTAGTTAGATTAACGCTTTTGTTTTAGGAATTAGGCATCGGGAGGAGAGGATACATTTGAACAAGGAGTGCTGATAATGTGGGACGGTGTTCTTTCTCAGAGCCCAAGAGTATCGAAACTGACTGGAAAGTTACCTACGAGGAAGTGTCCAGCTGGATGGGATGATCTTGTGATGCAAAGATGGGCGTGTCCTAGGATTGTGATGTTTGAATTAGGGACAGTGCCCTGGGGTTTTTGGGTTAGAAGAGGAGATCTGATGGAGATTGAAGGAGCATCTTTGAATAAGCTCCGTAGCTTTATGCTACTTGGCCCGTGCAACTTGAGTAGGTCGATAATATCTACACATTTGTAAACATAAAAGGTAACCTATTACCAACCTTTGCAGCCTGACACCTTTTTCCTTAACTTGCTTGGGGAAATGCTGAGTAGGGATGTCATGTTAGTGGTAGTGTAGGGACAGACTAATGCTTTTACTTATGAACCTCAAATGAAGAATACTCTTGATGTCGACGCAGTGATCATCTGCGTTCTGATTTTAGAACTGGTCATTCTCTGCATGTTGCATAGATGGAACGTTGCCCGTAGGTTTGGCTGTGTATTAGTTCTAATGTATTTTTACACCCTCGTTCTGAGGTGTTTGTATGTCCAATTGTTCTTGGCATTATAATAAACTATCTAAATTTAGAACCTGGGGTTAGTGATTCTTAGGAGTCATGGGTTATTTGAATTGTGAAATCTAATTAGATAAGATATTTCTCCCCTCTGCACTCTTAAGCAAGAACCAACGGTCTGTCGACCATGGGTTCCCGGGAAAATCTAGAACGTGGAACCCGGCCCCATCATAAGCATTGGAAGCTCAGTGCAACACAGAACATTGTTCAGTTTTTCACAAATGTATATTCACAGACTTAATATACTAACTTCTTCAAGTGATTTTGCCTCAATTGTCTGATCCAGCTTTTGGATAGCAACATTGGGTGTAGGTGACTGGAAGAAACCCAAAAAAGAACTAACATTTACAACAAAACAAAATGATGTGTTATCATCATTTTACATTTCTTTTTCAGACGTTAAAGACTTTCATCTGGTATGACTCCTGGGTTTCTAATGCCCCGGCCTCTTTACCATTGGTAATGGAGCCATAAGTGTAAGTCAAAAGTAATTTTGCAAATGGAGGTATGCGATTACCACTCCAAGAAATGAATTTGGCTGATGGGAAATGGGCAAGTGTATGAGAATCTTAAAAATAGTCACAGTATATAGTCGTCAAAATTAACAGATTTCCAGAAAAGTTCATGAAAACTGGAAAATGTTTACAATACTTTTATATACAGATTGAGGATAAAGTAGTAAAGCATGATAAAAGAGATGAGTAAAGAAGAAGAGTTTTGGAATAAAGATCGAAAGCATTGTGAGTCTTTGGGGATTCTAAGAGGAAGAAAATAAGCACAAATTACATTGAACGGCTTCTCAAGTACAGATATGTAGTGACACAATCAATTTTATAAATGTTTTCTGCTTTTAGGACGTCAAAGCTTCAATGGACTGAGAAATGGCTTTTACCATATCATTACAGAGCAAAACTACTTACTGTGTCCCTCGTGGCATTTTCACTATCCACTGCACGGGGAGGCACACTCTAATGGCAAAAGAAAACATAGAAAACTCTTCTCAATGAATGACACACTATGAGAATTAATGTAGAGTTTTAACAGATGCAATATTAGTCTCTATAACCTAAACAACTGTAAAGTTACCTTCATTTACATAAGGCCAGACCAGCTAAAACCAATGTTGAGTGCAATCTAAAGATTTAA
Organism: Lissotriton helveticus; assembly: GCF_964261635.1. Classification (NCBI taxonomy): domain Eukaryota; kingdom Metazoa; phylum Chordata; class Amphibia; order Caudata; family Salamandridae; genus Lissotriton; species Lissotriton helveticus. The sequence continues at coordinate 1,043,755,367 of NC_136065.1, forward strand.
TACTGCATTTGTGGCACAATTTTACAGCATTACAACACGAAGAACTAATTATTTTATTACTAACAAAAAGCTTGTGCTAATTCCATATGCTTTTTGCAAATGAATTTGTAAACCGTGTGTGGTAATCCTATCACCAATTTTTGGTACTGTTACTTATTTTTCATGAATCTGTAAATGGGTCTTGCGGTTACAGTATGGGTACTAACACCGACATTAACTCATTACGTATAATGATTATTCGTGAACATGCAAAGCTCATGTTTACCTGTAGCAAAATACCCTCAAACTGTGTTTATGGAACAGAAAATGCATATCCAGAAATCATAGAACACTGTCTGGGAGGAAATGATAATGTGTTAAAAGACCACATACAAGAAAAGATGAGAAATGACCTTGGACTCATGGCATGCCTGATGGTTGGATTGAACTGAAGGATCAGGAGTCTAAGAATGGGTAAAGACTGACTACACAAGATAAGTGAGGGGTAATTAGATATGGTGAAGGGAATAACATGGTACTGGTTCTTGCTGTGTACCAAACTAAAAACACAAGACATAAACCTCTATGTGCATTGAAGTGTATGCATTAGCAAAACCCCGAAGGTCCAGACAATGAAGATTCTAACTGGGAAACAGGTGCTTGTATGTTTCAATACTATTTTATACAGGCTGGACACGAAGAAAAGAGTGAAGGGGAGGAGGGGTTGGAAATATAGAGCTAAAAGAGTGAGAGTCTTTGAGAATTGCAGTAGGAAGACAATTACCACAAATGGCATAAAATGGACTCTCACGTGGAGATATATAACAAAATAAATAATAATACGATTGTATTCTGCTTTAAGGAAAACCCATGCTTTGCACTGTGAAATAGTTTTGGATTTAATCATTAAAGCAACATAACTATTATAGGCCAAACTACTTACTGCGCCTTTTATGGCCTCTTCACCATCCACAGCAATGGGAGGCGAGCTCTAATGGAAGATGAAAAAGTCAGAAAGAGTTCTCCTTGAGAGGCAATCTATGATCATTAATGTAAAGGTGCAGTCAGAGCCTATATCACTCGCACAACTGCAGTCACACCCTCATTTAGATAAGGATAGATAAGGTTAGGTCCATATAAAGACCATGTTAAAGGTGATGTAAAGGGATTGCACTCCATGCCTGACACAATGATACAGCACTTCAATATGGTAAATCGAATCATTTATCGCTAGCAAAGAGCTGGTGCTAATTTCACAGTTTTGTTTTTTAAACTTCATTATTAGTGTCAGGTACTCATTATGGAAAAAAGGAGTAATTGGTGTTCGGTACTCGAAGAGTAAAGCCTCAATCCAGTTTCATGGGGAGTGTGTAATAGTACCACAAATTGATCATATACTCCCCATTCTACCTCAGGCAACACTTTGTGTATGATGGGTAGACTGTACTGAAGGATCGGGAGTCAAAAATAATTGATAAGGGTCACCTAAACTTGAGAACTGATGAATAGATCATGTGAAGGAAGAATCCTGGAACGGTTCTCACTATTTTCCAGAATCAATACTCAAGGCATAAGCCTTTTGAACTTTGAAACATGTGCATCAGCAAAGCCAAGAAGGTCCAGGAGGTAGAGAATTTAACAAGGAAATTGATTCATAGCCTGTTGTAGATGATGGAGAAAGTGTCTCTTTAGGTCTCACTTTTTGTGAAAAGCATGAGTGACTCAAACCAAACGGGCCACTCTTGCGTTTTTCACAAATGTCTATCATTCGCTGAACATCCAAACCTCATTGAGTGATGTTTCCTCCATTGTCTGGTCCATCTTCTGGCAATATTAGAAGAAGGTGGCTGGGAGAAACCAAAACTAACTAACATTTACAAAGACAAATTTATGTGTGTTCATCATTTTACACTTCGATACCACTACACAATAGAACTTTCTCGGTTGTGACCTTTTCGTCATTGGTGGTGGAACCATTGGTGGTAGCCAAAAGACAATTTTGCAAAATGAATGGCTAAAGATACTTCCATAAAAAGGTAAACTGATGGGAAATGGATAACTGTGTGAGGCTTAAATGAACATACTCTGTATATAAATAGTTTTTCAAAATAGCAGATGTCCACAAATGTCCATGAAACTCCGGAGAATTCTCGTATACTGGGAATGAAGAGTTGGAGTGGGGATGCGTGAGGCAAATGGGTAGAGGTTACAAATATAGAACTCAAAGGGGAGAGTCATCAGTGCTGTAAGAGGGAGAAAATAAGCATGAGTGACCCCGAGTGGCCTACCGCATGGAGATGGTTAACACGTTCACTAACTTTATGCTATAAGTGGGGGTTTAAATTTTAAAATTGTGTGATATACAATTGAATTATTTACAGTGTCCATGGTCGCTTCTTCACTTTCTACAGCACTGTGAGGCAGGTTCTAATGGGAAAATAAAGTCAGAAAGAAAGCAAATATATGATCTAAAATGTAGAGTTCTCTCATTTGCCATTTTTGACTTAATAGCCCACAGAACTGCTATGAAACAGCCACTTAAAAAGGTAATATCCAAGGAAATGTGATGTTTATCGTACCGTAAGGGGATTGCTGCATATTTTAAATGTTTTCGCTATTTAACGAGATGCGGCATTACCACTCTGAAAGATAGGTTGTGCTGTATTTATATTCAGCAATACAGCATCGCCATGCTGGGCCTTTGTTTGACAGCGAGAACGGTGTTTTATGGGTTGTGCATGTCAGTTCCCATATTAAGATAAAATCATAGCAACTGCAAGAATGCCGGGTGTGGGAATGGTATGATCAATTTGTGGTACTATTACACACTCCTATGAAACTCTAAATGAGGTTAAGGCTTTATTCTTCGAGTACCGAACACCAATAACTCCTTATTGTCCATAATGAGTACCTGTGAATACGCTAGGCTCAGATATCACTATGGAAGATTACTCTGGCATGTCTGTCTGTGATTGCTCATCAGGGGCATTGTATAGTGCTCCATCATGTTGCCTTGACACGGGCCCTGAGGCCTGGCCTTACCCCTGGGGGGGTAAAGCTTTCTGTCAGTGACAACCCCAAGGTGAACCCCTGGGAGAGGTTGAAAACAGCACAGCAGCAGCCTTCCATAACAGCAGAGTCACCAGGTTGCGTTGGGGGCCATTCACTCGAGCCACTGCCAGGTAAGTAGCACACACCTTGCACCTTCAAATGTCTACGCATGATGCCAGAGACGTAGGCCTCTTGACAAAAGGTCCACGACCCCAACCTTCCCTGCTTGTTGCAGTATCAGGTGGCGGTGGTGTTGTCCTCAGATGCTTGATTCCGGTCCAGGGAAGACATGGCTTGGCAGTTCGGGCTGGACTGTTCCCATGAGGCACAGGGTCAAGACTGATTTGCATATGGCCATGTCTGAACTGGGGTGGCTTGGTGAGCAAAATAACGATGGATTAAAGCCAGATCTGTGACTGGGGGTGAATGATTTGCCATTGTGCAACATTCCGTCCATCATCTTGTGTTCTTTGCTGTTCACCCTATGTGGGAAGGGTATGCCCAGAGGTGGGCCCCGTGCTCACCAAGCCACTGGAGTCAAGCTATCCTGGCTGAAGACGGCTGATAGCCAGAAACCGGTCCTAGAATGCTTGATTCTGGTCCAGGGAAGACATGGCTTGGCAGTTCGAGCTGGACTGTTCCCATGAGGCACAGGGTCAAGACTGATTTGCATATGGCCATGTCTCAACTGGGGTGGCTTGGTGAGCAAAATAACAATGGATTAAACCCAGATCTGTGACTGGGGGCGAATGTTTTGCCATTGTGCAACATTCCGTCCATCATCTTGTGTTTTTTTGCTGTTCACTCTATGTGGGAAGGGTATGCCCAGGCGTGGGTCCCGTGCTCACCAAACCACTGGAGTCAAGCTATCCTGGCTGAAGATGGCTGATAGCCAGAACCCAGTCCTAGGATGCTTGATTCCGGTCCAGGGAAGACATGGCTTGGCAGTTCGGGCTGGACTGTTCCCATGAGGCACAGGGTCAAGACTGATTTGCATATGGCCATGTCTGAACTGGGCTGGCTTGGTGAGAAAAATAACGATGGATTAAACCCAGATCTGTGACTCGGGGTGAATGTTTTGCCATTGTGCAACATTCCGTCCATCATCTTGTGTTTTTTGCTGTTCTCCCTATGTGGGAAGGGTATGCCCAGACGTGGGTCCCGTGCTCACCAAGCCACTGGAGTCAAGCTATCCTGGCTGAAGACGGCTGATAGCCAGAAACTGGTCCTAGGATGCTTGATTCCGGTCCAGGGAAGACATGGCTTGGCAGTTCGGGCTGGACTGTTCCCATGAGGCACAGGGTCAAGACTGATTTGCATATGGCCATGTCTGAAGTGGGGTGGCTTGGTGAGCAAAATAACGATGGATGAAACCCAGATCTGTGACTGGGTGTGAATGTTTTGCCATTGTGCAACATTCTGTCCATCATCTTGTGTTTTTTGCTCTTTTAGTACCAGAACATGCACTCTGGAATGCTCCTGTATTCAGAGAGAATACATCTCACTTTCCTCACCAGCAGAATTTGCACACACTCGAGGGAAGAATGCAACCCGGTAACATGATGATTCAGCTTTTTGGCTCCACCACTGATGTGGGTCTGAAAACAACCCTATGCTAATCCTGCTCCTCCTCGACAGTTCTGGGTTGACACAAGGAAGACAAAAGTGGGTCTGGTACTCTTCTTACAAACTTAATGGAACTTGAAAGCCAGTAGTTGAAACACACTGAATGCCGCTGCTAGGCTGATCACTGAAACTAAAAGAAACGAGCACATTTCCCTAGCCTTAAGATCTTTAAAGTGGCTACCCTACAAAGCCAGAATACAACTAAAGATTACTTGTCTGACACACAAAGCCCTCCATTTCAAAACACCTGGATACCTGGCTCAAAACTGGAATTATCAGGTGCTAGCAGACATTCCAGAAGTGCTACCTCATTGCTACTCAAACTGCAGACTTTACGCAAAAAGAAAACAAGACTCAGAGCCTTCTTGGGTACAGCCCCCAGATCTGGAACTCTCTCATTCCGGGAAATCCGCAAAATCCCCTACACAGTGGCTTTTTAAAAAATATATATTTTTATCATTTTTATCCCATTTTTCACAAGGGCTTATACTGTAGATCAGATCATGAAAAATTCATTAAAAAAAAGAAAAAGGCAGAATACAGAAAATGCGGTCGGTTTGGGTGAATAACATCACACATTAATAGGCTGTAATATTCTCTAATACAAGGGACTTCTTTCACATCGAAGAACGTGCTCTTGTTAAGTAATCCAGTAGCCAGAAGTGTAGTTAAGTAGATTTATTAATAACAAGTAGAATGGTAAAGAAGGCCCCGCCGGGAGCAGCGTCCTGCTGACCAATCATTCAAACCATGCATTCATGAACATTCTGATTACATCACACACACCGGCTGAGCAGAACGGACAAAGGAGATACAGAGTAGTACAGCATACAACAACCTCCTCCCCTTTTTTCCACCCAAACATTCCCAAGAAAAAAAAATTCAGCAATCACGTAAGTCACATATTGTCAATGAAATATAATAGAAACTGGAAAGTAGAAAATAGAAAATAGAGACACAGTGGCTTTCGAACAGAAAGTAAAAACAATCCTAATGAACAGGTTCCTGCCTTAACTGGATCATGGCTCGTCTGTTCTCTAAATGTCAGTTGTTTTGTATTTTTTCTTGGTTTTTTCCTATCAACTGTTAATGTCTAGGATGCTCTGCCTTACTTATTAAGTAACGTTTTGCTTTACCTTTTTAAGTTATATTTTGCTTGCATTTATGTTCAATCTTATTAGTTCAACATGTTATCCTCTCTTACCTAATCGTTCCCCTACTTTGTTCCCCCTTCCATTACTGTGAAGCGCTCTGATACCCTTTGGGGTCTTGTTCGCGCTATACAAAACGTTTAATAAATAAACCAGGAGTCCAAGGAGACAGTGGAAACAGGTAAGCCTTCCCTTGTGACAACTGCCCTACATCCACCAGTCTCCAGAGCATTCCACATGTTCAAGGGCGGCACACACATAAACACACACACACCACATCCAAGGGCAGCACACACATAGACACACACACACACCACATCCAAGGGCAGCACACACAAACACACACACACTCACTACATCCAAGGAAAGCACACACATAAACACATACATACACCCCACATCCAAGGGCAGCACACACATAAATACACACACACTCACCACATCCAAGGGCAGCACACGCATAGACACAAACACACTACATCAAAGGGCAACACATACATAAATACACACACACTCACCACATCCAAGGGCAGCACACACATATAAATACACACACCACATCCAAGGGCAGCACACACATAAACACGCACACACTCACACATCCAAGGGAACCACACATATAAACACGCACCTCTACATCCAGGGGCACCACACACATAAAAACACACCCACCACATCCAAGGGCACCACACACATAACCACACACATGCTCACCGCCTTCGCCGTATCACTGAGTCGGCGATGAGGCGAATGCCTATCGCGTCATATGTCAACTTCTTGGCCCCCCCCTCCCGTCACACCGATTTTACCTGTCCCGGCTGCGTCTGATTCTGCAGTACACCATGCCATAAAATTCCACAACACAAATCCACTCCACACTCTCACAACTTACTAATTCAATCCAACCCACATAATTCCACTACACACCACATACTCACACGCCATAACAAATAGGTCAATGACAATGCCATTTACAATGCCAATAGCTCTAACTCAAACAAATGCGGGACCGATTGCCTTTCCAATGCTTGTTAAAAAAAGACTTAAGTAAAAGAGTGCTCTGCCCCCTGCCCCCTGAATGTCATGACAGTTTCATCCGTGGGTTATTAATTTATTTTTGTCAAATAAACTAATTTTACTAACGGGGACTTAAGTAATGTTAAAACTGTAGTTGGGACATATTTGAGCTCGATCTGAAAACACTTTGTCTGTCTCCATGCTGTTTGTTATGGATTAAACTAGGCTCCCTTACCAGCTCTTGATCCATCTCCATCAGGTAAAGCCCAGGAGCCGCTCATCTGAGCAGTTCATCCTAGCAGCTCCTGGCCCAAAAATGAGCCAACAGGGTGCCGCTTCTGAAAGATGGTTCTTAGCAGGCGTGTTCCTAAGTGCTCTCCTCCATAATCACCAACCAACAGTAAGACCTAGGCAATCATAACTGCGGCTGGCAGAGGTCAGCGATTCTGAACAACTTCAGGATCATTTCTCGTGAGGACACAATGGAAAGCTCATACCTGCTGCCATGGAAACAGATGTCAACACCGCAGGCCCATGGTTCTGGGGCAGCGAGTGGGACTGCAGTGTTCCACTGCATCCAAGCTTGAACACAAATAAATGTTAATGATCATTTTTTGCATCCATGAAGGAGTCGGAGGCCCTGGCTTGAGCGATAAAGGAATTAAAAAGTTGTAACAACTTAGGGGCAAAAATCGAGGAGAACGTGGAATAAAATTCGACAGGGAGGCCATCTGGGCCAGGGGCTTTAGAGCGTTTCAGTGCATGGATGGCAGAGATCACTTCCTGGAGGGTAATATCCTTCTCTAAAGAGGCAAACTCATCTGAGAGATTGGGAGGGGGAGGGAGGCCTGAAAAAAAAGAGTCAAGGTTCTGAGTGGAGGGTAAAGTATCATCTGAGTAATACATGTTTAGTGATACTGAATTTACATGGTGTCCCACTAAACTTAAATATCTAGGTGTTTGGTTTTCGTCTTCTCTAAAAGACACCCTTAAATATACCTTTAATAATTTGGTCCAGAAATTACAAGCTCTGCTTCTCCTATGGTCCCCGCTATTTCTTTCCTGGTGGGGTAGGCTTGACACTATTAAAATGATGGTTACTCCTCATGTCTTATATACAGTCTCTATGCTACCTTTCAGAATTCCTAATTTATACTTCTCACGTATAAACTCTCTATGCACAAAATTCCTATGGAATAATAAACACCCTCGTATTGGATTACTCAAACTTACTAGACCAAAGAATGAAGGAGGTGTCCGTTTCCCTTTGTTTAAATCTTACCATTCTGCTTTTCTACTTAAACAATCATTTTCCTTAGCTTATGATTTTCAAGCAAGACCAGTTCCCAAATGGGTTATTTTTGAACGTTCGCTTTTGAAGGATTTTCCTTTTGCTCATATTGCTTTTATGTCCAATTGCTCATTTATATCCAAATACCCCATTTTGAAGTACTCGCAAACTCTTATTAATGACACTTTTTCTAAAGATGTTAACCCCCTGCACTGTTTTTTGTCTTCTCTTGTTTGGTACAATCAATTTCTCAAATACAAGGGTAAATCCTTTTACTACAAATATTGGAAAGAGAAGAATGTTTCCTTTGTTTATCAATTTCTTCATGACTTTAATATTATCCCTTTTGAAGAGTTGCAACTGCGATATCATTTACCTGATACCCTTTTATGTGAATATACCATTATTGTTACTGCTATTTCATCACATCTAGCTACTTTTACACTCCCAACTGAATTTCCTGTTGTTACCCCACCATCTCCTTTATATCCTTTGTTCTCTACCCAAATCCCCAAAGCTGCCCTAGTTTACAGCATGTTGTTATCTAATACCCAACCCCGTCCTAAAAATCCTGTTGAACTTTCTTGGGAAAATGACTTATCCGTCTCTTTTCCCATTAATTTATGGGAGAAAGTTTGGGCAAAGTTATTTAAAGTTTCCGCAGCGGCCCGTGTGACTCAATCTCTATATTTTGTATATTGTAGAGCGGTTATTACTCCTGTTAGCATTTGTAAATTTTCTCCCACTTCCTCTTCCCTATGTTGGTCTTGTTCTAGTACCCCAGGTACATTAATACACTTGTTATTTGAATGCCCTAAGGTTTATTCCTTTTGGAGTTCAGTTTGGAAGGTTTGCATGTCAATTTTTAAATTAAAAAATGCTGTATCGTTCCCGCATGTTTTTCTAGGTTCCCTTTCCCCTGATATTGATATGATCCCTTCTGCCTCTAAGTTATTTGACCTATTTATTGCTCTAGCTATTAAGGTTATTCTATCGTCCTGGAAAGATAATTCCAAAATATCTATATCCATGTGGTGGAATTTTATTTGTGATGAACACAGAATTGCCAATGTATCCTCCTCCTCTATCCCTCAAAAAATTAAATCTGATCTTATCTGGTTACCCTTTGTTTCTTACCTTTCCTCTAATGCTATATCTCACTGACCACTATCTGTCTTTTCTCGTCTTTTCTCTTCTCTTCTTCTTTTTTCCTTTCTCTTTTTCCTTTCTTCCTTTTCTTCTTTCTTTCTTGCCTTCTATTTTCCCCTTCCCTTCCTTTGCATCCCTTGTTTTATTGTATTTCATCACTTACTGTTATGCCCGATAATATCCACCTATTTTCGTTCATATGTTCTAATGTATGGCATGTACCTTGTTTTTTACTAGAAAACTTATCAATAAAAATTTATTAAAAAAAAAAAGATCATTTTTTGGCCTCAGGATGCCCATCTGTGTAAGAATGGTGTAGGGTCCACATTCTTTGCCTTTTCTTTTCGTCTTCTAGCTGTGAGCACTATACTCCTGCAAAAGACTAAGCCAAAATATGTTTTTTTTTCTTGATTACCTAGTCCCACTTCTCGCACCCCATTCTATTAAAACAATAACTTCGGCCTGTTTTTAGAGATAATTTCAATGACCAGAAGTCGGGAAGGTCATCTTGACAGAGACGTTTTACCAAAAGCACTGATAGCAGTCAATGTGAATGTTCTAAGGCAGCTGTCCTTTCTCTAGTGTACTGCCTGAGAGATGATTCTGACATATTCCACAGGAGACTGTAGAGAGTGGTATTTAATTGTAGAGCAGTACCCCTATATGCCGGTAGGTGATATAGTTCGGCTCCAAGTGACATCGTCTGCGCTGGAAATGCTGTGCGCTGTCCCATATGTGCACCGGTCACACTCCCCCTCCCTCTATGATTCTTTGATTCAAACTGTTGTAACTATGTAACCTGTAACTCACTGATTCAAATGAAATAACTATGTATCCTGTAACTTGCTGATCCTCATGTTAAGCGCTCTGATACCTCCGGGTCTAGCCAGCGCTATATAAAACTTTGCAAATAAATACAAATAAAATCCCAGTGCACTGATGTCAGTTCTATTCTTTCTTTGCCAGTCAGCGCAGATCCAGAGAGGGCTATCTCCTATCACTATTTGACTGACCTTTTTTTAACTTTTTGTCAAATAACTTTTGAGACTTTGTCTCCTGGTGTGTAGGATGTCCTCCCGAAAGGTAGGTTTTAAACCTTGCTGTGCCTGTCGCCAGGCAGATGTCAGTAACAGACCTGCACTTGGTTTGCCTCTGATGTCCTGAGCAGGACTACAACAACGTGAATACATGCAAGGATTGCTGCACCATGCATCCCAAGGCATAGAGGGAGTAGTCCCTCAAGCTCCTTGCTGCCCAATGTCGAACAACTCTGCGACGCTCCAGATTTTGGTTGTGAGGAGCATACCAAGATAGTTGGTGCAGTTGTACCCATTGATCATCGTCCCACTCCAAACCGTCAAGGAAGTCAGGTAAGTCCCACGAGAAAAAGAAGAAGACAAAAAGTTATTTGACCACCCAAGTGTCCAGATGAGTTGCAAGCTGTCAGAACTCAACGCTTAGTTCTGTGGTGGAACCTGGGCCATCTCTGAGCCTTCCTGAGTTTCCAGGAGTCAGAGCAACTCCCGCCCAACTGAAAGAATTTAACGAGGCCATGTAGCTATTCTTCGGGCGGCTTGCCCCTCTGGTGTCCCTGAGGCCCCATGTGTCTGGGAGAGGCCCGACTGGTCTTCCAATGGCAGGTTCACCCTTTGCGCCAGTCGGGCCCCAGGGATCCAGTTACGGATCTATAGCAGTGCCAGTCAAGCGTCCTCGACCTTCCATGTCATCTGCTCCAGTGCTGACACCCCCAGCTCCACACGCGCCCAGCGGTGGCATCACCTCATCATCATTTCTGATTCCGATACAGAGGGTGTTGCCCACTACGGCCGTCCACCTGGGGTACACTCCAGATATCTGAGCCAGAGACTTATTGCTAAGACAGGTCTTGATTGGTTGATGAGTGGGAGGGATTTGCAGACCCTTATGGCTATCAAACAGAAGATCCTGAGGACATCTGGTATTTGGAACAGGAGGATGCCAGTGGCCTGGATACCCCCCAGACACTGGCCTGGGCACTTCATCTACCGTGGCTATTGAGTAGGGTGCCTCGTGGTGGTGTGGAGTGCAGCTGAGGTCCTAGACATTTTTTTATAATTAATTGTTATTATAGCTTTGATGATATAAGGTACATAGGCATGTCACAATTAAAGCTATGGCTCACTATACTTTCAAATCTAACAAGACAATCAGCAACCATTCCATAATTACCCCGGGCCTCCACTGCTCTTGACAATTGCTTAGAACACTGAGACAATAATTCTCCCATGCAAGGCCCCGTCCTGCCTAGTTCCAATTCCACCATACAAATGACAAATAATTTTATTTGATTCAGACCTCAACTGATGTTAACAAATATGAGTACATAAAATAGAAAGTGTTAGATTATGTTGTTAAAAACATTTAAAAAACTCTTTTTAAGAAAAGACAAGTACATAGTTTGTGGTCGGCATGAACAACATACAATAGTTAAAACGGTTACATTTGTGCACTATTTCTTTAAAATATCTTTAAGAAACCCTTAAAAACTTAAACAAGTTATAACAAACAAATTTATTTGGGGGAGACTTACACAACATGATTAGATCTTGAGATAAAATAGAGTTATGTCTTAAACGGATTGGCTTTATATATCGACGCTTAACCTCTACCTCTACCTATATCGGGTTATGACAAATTAATAATACATGGTACAGATCTTGTGGACCGCCATTTCACAAGTCATATTTGCCTAGAGTATTATTTGGGGCGTCCCGTCTGGAGGAATATGTTTTTAAATGGAGATTACCCAATTGCAAAAGAAGGATACAGCGCCTTACACTGTGCTCTAACTGAAACTGTAGATAATGTTCGGGGGTTTTAAATATTATGTTTTCCAAAAAGGTTTTGTAATGCTTTAATTGGATACAATATTCTTTGTCCATTTCATAGCTTATTCTCTGCATTGATTTTTTTTAAAAGAGCTTTAGGTGCGCTGGAGACCAGGCCTTCAAAAGTGCAACAGTGCATTGTGACACCTCAAGGGCTTTTGAAAGGTTCCTTTTAAAGGTGTACAGAGACGCTTCATCTCTTAAAGTCTCCAATTATTATATATCTTAATGTGCCTACGGGGCAAGCATATCACTCTAGCAACCACCATCTCCCATAGCCTACACATCTGGCATCTAATATAGGGTGTGCCCGGAGGCACCCTCTCTTCCTCCATCAGCAAGACGGGCAGGTCCTGGACCTTACGCTGCTCTCAGTGGCATACAAGACAAACGTCTTGACAGAGGTTCTTCTGCCGGGAACTGGCCCCACAGAGCCATTACTCCCATTTAATGAGGTTCCTATTGAAGGTGTACAGAGACGCTTCATCTCTTAAAGTTTTCAATTTTAATATATATCTTAATGTGCCTACGGGGCCAGCATATCACTCTAGCAACCACCATCTCCTATAGCCTACACACCTGGCATCTAATATAGGGTGTGCCCGGAGGAACCCTCTCTTCCTCCATCAGCAAGACGGGCAGGTCCTGGACCTTTCACTGCTCTCAGTGGCATACAAGACAAACGTCTTGACAGAGGTTATTCTGCCGGGAACTGGCCCCACAGAGCCATTACTCCCATTTAATGAAGCACTTACAGATGTCCTTCTCGGGGGCTAGTCCAAGCCATGCACTGATTGCCTACTGGCCTAGTCCCACCACTGGGAACCCCTGTTTTCCCACACAGCTCCCCAACTCGGATAGCTACGTGGGTCAAGCTTTTATGTCCAAAACTAACCCTGCCACCTAGCCTACCACCCAAACGGATAGGGAATTCAAAAGGCTGGGTACCTATGGTAAGAGGATGTTTTCTTCTACCAGCCAGGCATTGTTGTTAGTAAACTCTGCATACCTCTTGGGCAGATACTCCCATAGATCTGGGACTTGGGTAGGCAGGTTCTGCCTGTGGTCTTGGAAGAGGCCCAAGTCATACTATCTCAGCCAATTGCTGATGAGAGAGATGCAGCCAAGTTCACCATATCATGTGGGCCTGATACAACTGACTAGCAGGGCAGAATGATTTCCTCGCCAGTGGCCCTTAGACACCTCACCTGGCTAAGAACCCCTGGCTTTTTAATAGGGATGTGCAAGCTTCGCCCATGGACATGCACTTTGATGTCTCCTGTCTGTTTGGTGAGAAGGCAGACTCAGCGCTGTAGGGTTTCAAGGATAGAAGGGCTACAACAGACCCTTGGGCCTTTCTATGACCGCTCAACAACCCAGTCTGCCTGCTTCCCATTTCGTGCCAACGTAAAGGGTGTCTCTACCCTCCCAGCCACCATGTCCAGCACGTTTTGCCGTCTTTTAGTAGCCGAGGATGCTGTTACCACAGACCACATGGAACAGGCAGCCAGAAGTCAGGCCAGTCCACCAACGCCCATCTCCCCCCCCCCCCAGGGAGCCTCAGTCTCCAAACCCCTTTAGTTTGCCCTCTGAACATCATGGGTAACCAGTGGGGCAAAGGATACACCACTACACCACTGGAGGTCAATAACATCCGACTGTTGGGTTTTGCAGTTTGCTCAAAGGGAATACTCCCTCCCCTTTCTGACCACCCCCATCCCATGTCAAGAACTTACGACAAGATGACAGAGGGCCAGCTCGCCTTGCTGCATCAGGAACTGTCAGCTCTCTTGGCCAAGGGAGCTATGAGAGAGTCCCAGCTTCAGAAGTAGGTTGTGGTTGCCATTCCAGCTACGTTCTAGTGCCAAGAAGGATGGAGACCTTAGTCCTATTCTAGACCTGCACCTTCTCAACCTCTTCCTGAAAAAGGACAAATTTAGGATGCTCATGCTCACACGAGTTCTGTCTGTCCTAGATCGAGGAGACTGGATGGTAGCGTTGGACTTGCAAGACACCTATTTCCACATCCCCGACCTGCCTGCCCACAGACATTAACTGCGGTTCATGGTGGGCCAAGAGCACTTTCAGTTTGCCATGCTCCTCTTCTGCCTTAACGGTGCCCCTTGGGTGTTCACAAAAGTGATGGTTGCAGCTCATCTCCGGAGGTCAGGGATTTCAGTTTTTCCGTGCCTCGGTGATTGGCTGTTGAAGGCGGGCTTATACCAAACAGTCGTCTCCCACCTCCAGACTATGGCAAAGCTTCTGTACTCACTGGGGTTCACTGTCAATGTACCTAAGTCCCATCTGACTCCCTCACAGACTCTTCCTTTCATCTGATCTGTTTGGACACAGTGCAGTTTTGGGCTTATACTCCTAAGTGGTGAGTCCAGAACATTCGGGCTCTGATAGCAATGTTTCAGCCTCTATTCTGGATTTTGGTAAGAATGACCGTGAAGTTGTTGGACCTCATGGCCTCCTGCATCCTGCTTGTAGTACATGCCCGCTGGCTCTGCAGTGGGACCTGAAGTCTCAGTGGGCAGAGCATCAGGGGAATCTCTCCTACATTGTCTGGATCTCAGAGGGAACTGCAAAATATCTGCAGTGGTGACTAATGAACCGCGATTGGGTCAGTGGCTGACTCCTTTCCCTTCCCCAACCTGAGCTGACTGCAGTGACAGATGCCTCACTTCTGGGCTGGGGTGGCCATCTAGGAGAGGTACATATCAGAGGACTCTAGTCTCTGGCGGATTCGGGTCTGCAAATCAATGTTTTAGAGCTTTGGCCAATCAGTTTAGCATTGAAAGCCTTTCTTCCTTCAAGCAGGAGAAGGCTAATACAGATGTTCATGGACAAAACCACTGCCATGTAGTACTGCAACAAACAAGGCAGGATGGGTTTGAGGACCCTTTGTCAAGAGGCCTTGCGCCTCCGGACATAGCTGGAACACCAGGGCCTTTCCCTAGTGGTACAACACAGTTGTACCGCGGTTCAACGCAGGTAAATGCATCGTATGCCTTTGACACGCATTTTTTAGCATGCATATTTTTACAGCGAATGTGCATTTACAACGCATGCCAATACCACGCATTGTTTTTAAATTGGAAAACAATGTATTTGTGGGGGGAGAACCCCCCAACACCCTCAACTTACCTTAAATGCGTGGTATTGGCGTGTGTTGTAAATAAATATTCGCGGTAAAAATATGCATTCCAAAAAATGTGTGGTAAAGGCACAACAAGGTAAAACCCTTGTTGTAAAGGCTTTTTCCCATTCAAAAACTGGCAGGCTCTCTGAAAGCCAGAGGGGTCAAACTGAGCCAGCAGCGCCTAGCAGATCACAAATGGTGTCTCCAACCAAAGGTGACGCAAGGTCTCTTTTAAGATTGGGGAGAATCTTGGTTAGATCTGTTCACCTCTGTCAAGAAAGTGCAATGTCAGCAGTTTTGTGTGCTGGTGTTTTTAAGACTGCTCTTGCTCGAAGAAGCTTTTGATTTCAAGGGGAGCTCCATCCTCCTGTTCACTTTTCTACCAATACCGCACCTGCCCAGAGTTCTCAAGAACAGGAACGAGCGGGCCCAATTCATTCTTGTGACTCCAGATTGGGCACACGGAGTCTGGTATCCAGAACTGTTGAGCTTGAGCATTGGTACTCTGATCAGTCTATCGTTTTGGGAGGATTCTCTGTCACAACAATAGGGCAGCGTTCTGGACCCAAACATGACAGCCCTTCGTCTTCAGGTGTGGAGGTTGAGTGGTAACAGTTGACAGCCTTTATCGTTCCGTCGGAAGTCTGCAATGTTATCCTAGCTACCAGGCGTCCCTCCACAAAGATGGTTTACACCTTCGGTTGGAGTAAGTTTGTGGCATGGAGTGCAGATAAGGATTTTGACCCTCTATTCGCACGCTTTTCTCAGGTACTCTTATTTATTCTTTCCTTCTCCTAGCAGGGCTGTGCTCTGGGCACTTTAAAAGGTTACCTTTCTGCAATTTGTGCATTTCCGCAATTGCCAGAGCAGCCATTCCTGTTCAAACACAATATTGTACATAGTTTCTTAAAAGGTCTCAAACACATGTTCCCACCAACGCCTTAATTATGCCACAGTGGGACCTAAATCTGGTTGTTACTGGTGGTGACCGCTCAGCCCTCCACAGGGCTTGGTCGCCCCACTCACTGCTGCCGCTCCTGCCTGCCTTTGCCGCCTCCTGCCTGCAGATTCCTTCGCTCGCTGCCCGCTGCTCCTGGGAATTTCCCGCTGCTTCTGGGAATTTCCCGCTGCCCGCTGCTTCTTGGAATTTCCCGCCGCTGCCTCCCTGCGGCCCCGCCCCCCTGTGATTCCATTTGCCGCCCGCTCCCGCCACCCAGCTGCTCCTCCCTCCCGGCTCCTTACTTATGACGCCCCCAGAGCGACCGCGCAGCGGACGCGCGCAGCGGGAGCACCGATTGAGCGCCGAAGGTGCGCCAAAGGTAAGCCCGTCTGCGCCCGTCCGCGCCTGGACCGCGCCCAGCGCCAGGACCCCTGGCCCTCCCCGCCGAGGCAAGACGACCCAACTGACCTATGACGCCGCAACTCTCAACGCACTCGATGCCGGCCGGACCCACGCCTGCTGCCGAGCCACCCCGAGACGCAGCCACGGACCCTTCACCTGCTGCACCTGCAAGTTCACCTGCCTCCGAACCTGCCCCGCACCCGCCAAGACAAACACCAGCAGCAACCACCTCAAGTGCATCCTGATCAACACCCGCTCCGTCCACAGACATGCCGTGGAACTCTGGAACCTCCTCTACGCTACATCACCGGACGTCGCCTTCCTCACGGAAACCTGGATGAACGCCTCCACTGCACCCGACATCGCCATCACCATCCCGGACGGGTACAAGATCATCAGGAGGGACCGCATCAACAAGACCGGAGGTGGCATCGCCATCGTCCACAGGAACACCATCCGCATCACGACCGACGCCAACGACTCCTTCGCCGCAGCCGAACATCTCCACTTCCAGATTCACACCGACCCTAAGACGACCCTCAGAGGCACCCTCGTCTACAGACCCCCGGGACCATGCACACAATTCAGCGAAGACATCACAGACTTCATCAGCCCGCATGCCCTCCCCTCCACTGACTACATCCTCCTCGGGGACCTCAACTTCCACCTGGAGAACAAAAAGGACCACAACACCACCGCCCTGCTGGAAAACCTCGCCAACCTCGGACTCAAGCAACTGGTCAACACCCCCACCCACTACGCCGGCCACACACTTGATCCCGTCTTCTCTTCCAGCAAGTACATCACCTTCAGCCACGCCACCGGACTCCACTGGACCGACCACAGCTGCGTCCACTTCAGCTTCAAAAGATCCACGACCCACCACCACCCGCAACAGGTACCTCACAGGAATTGGAGCAAGATCACCGCAGACCAGCTCACCACCTCCCTCAGCCAGGGCCCACCCGCCAACACAACGGACCCCAACGAAGCAGCCCGCAACTTCACACAGTGGCTGACCGCCTGCGCCGACGACCTCGCGCCACTAAAGAACCCTCCCAGCAGACCCAGAAGCAAGAAGGCATCCTGGTTCACCGACGACCTCAAGGACTCCAAGAAGACCTGCCGCACCCTCCTCGACCGGACCACCGACAACATGACCGCCCTCAAACACGCTACCCGCAAGCACCACCAGCTCATCCGCACCACCAAGAAGAAATCCCTGAAGGAACGACTGGACAACAACGCCCACGACAGCAAAGAGCTCTTCACTATCATCAAGGAGTTCTCCAACCCCAGCACCGGCACCAACGACATCACTCCGTCACAAGACCTCTGCGACTCCCTCGCCTCGTTCTTCCACCGCAAGATCGCCGACATCCACAACAGCTTCGGCGCCCCACCCACGCACCCAACCGTCGAACCAATGCCCCCCACCGCCACCCTTCGCACCTGGACCACGGTGACCACCGAAGACACAGCCCGCACGATGAACACCATCCACTCCGGATCACCGACCGACCCCTGCCCACACCACATCTTCAACAAGGCCGACTCCACCATCGCACCCCAGCTCCGGAACATCATCAACGCCTCCTTCAACACCGCCACCTTCCCAGAGAGCTGGAAGCACGCCGAGATCAGCGCCCTCCTGAAGAAACCTACAGCGGACTCCACCGATCTCAAAAACTTCCGCCCCATCTCGCTCCTCCCTTTTCCTGCTAAAGTCATCGAGAAGATCGTCAACAGACAGCTGACCGCCTTCCTCGAGACGAACAGATCCCTCGACCCCACGCAGTCCGGCTTCAGAGCCAACCACAGCACCGAGACCGCCCTCATCGCAGCCACTAACGACATCCGGGCCCTGCTCGACAAGGGGGAAACAGTGGCCCTCATCCTGATGGACCTCTCCGCTGCGTTCGACACGGTCTGCCACCGCACCCTAGTCCAGCGCCTCAGCAACATCGGTATCCAAGAGAAGGCACTGGAGTGGATCATCTCGTTCCTCGCCGGAAGAACACAAAAAGTCCGCCTCCCCCCGTTTCGCTCCGAGGCCACCGAAGTCATCTGCGGCGTCCCGCAAGGATCTTCACTCAGCCCCACCCTCTTCAACATCTGCATGAAACCTCTCGCAGCCATCGCACGCCATCACAACCTCAACATCATCTCTTACGCCGACGACACCCAGCTGATCCTCTCCCTCACCAGAGACCCCGACACCGCCAGAACCTGCCTACACGAAGGGATGAAAGACGTCGCCGAGTGGATGAAGGAAAGCCACCTGAAACTGAACTCGGACAAGACGGAAGTCCTCATCCTGGGATCTTCGCCCTCCGCCTGGGACGACTCCTGGTGGCCCCCAGCCCTGGGCACCGCACCCAAGCCAACCGACCACGCACGCAACCTGGGCTTCATCCTAGACCCCTCCCTCTCGATGACCAGACAAGTCAACGCCGTCTCCTCATCGTGCTTCAACACCCTGCGTATGCTTCGCAAGATCTTCCGCTGGATCCCGACCGAGACCAGGAAGACTGTCACCCAGGCACTCGTCACCAGCCGACTGGACTACGGAAACGCCCTCTACGCCGGAACCACAGCCAAGCTACAGAAAAGACTCCAGCGCATCCAGAACGCCTCCGCCCGACTCATCCTGGATGTGCCCCGACGCAGCCACATCTCCAGCCACCTGAGGAACCTGCACTGGCTCCCCGTCGACAAGAGGATCACGTTCCGGCTCCTCACCCAGGCACACAAGTCTCTCCACGATCTGGGCCCCAAGTACCTCAACGACCGCCTGACCTTCTACACGCCCACCCGCCAGCTACGGTCCACCAGCCTCGCCCTCGCAGCCGTACCACGCATCCGAAGAGCCACCGCCGGAGGAAGATCCTTCTCTTACCTGGCTGCCAAGACTTGGAACTCCCTCCCCACCCACCTTTGGCTGACCCAGGACCATCTCGCCTTCAGGAAACAACTAAAGACCTGGCTGTTCGAGCAGTAGCATCCCCCTCCCTCCAAGCGCCTTGAGACCCTCCTGGGTGAGTAGTGCGCTATACAAATGGCATGATTGATTGATTGATTGATTTACTTTTCGGATGTGCGCTCATTTTCAGTCGCCCCACACTGCCCACTCAGACTTCTCACCATCAAAATCACCTTCCTAGTGGCAATAACATCTTGTCAGAGGGTCAATGAGGTACAGGCACCCTCTGCGTATCCTCCATACCTCACTTTCTTTCCTGACAAACTGGATCTTCAAACTCAGGCATCTTTCTTACAGAAAGTGGTTACCCCTTTACATGTAGGCCAGCCCATCACTCTACCTAACTTTTACATTCTGCATCACCCTTCTAAAGAAGGAGAGACTCCACTGATAGGACCCAAAAAGAACATTGACGATCTGCCTTGATTGCACTTGTGAATTCCGAGTGGACGATCAGCTCTTCGTTGGGTATGTGGAAGTCAAGAAAGGAAAGGTGGTGCAGAAGCAGATCATATCCCAATGGATAGTTCACTGCATCAAAATCTGCTATGTGTTGGCCAAAAAACAACACCCAACGGTTTGTGAGCTCATTCTAGCAGAGCCAATGCTGCAACCAATGCGTTAGCACGTGGAGTTCCTGTCCTGGAAATCTGTCAGGCAGCAACGTGGGCTTCTTTTCACACGTTTACTATGCACTCCTGTCTAGACTGTCAGGTTCGGCGAGTCGGTCATTTTACCCGTTCGGTCCTACAGTACTTCTTATTATAATTCGTATTGCAGCCCTGACTCCGGGAAGGTATTGCTTGGGTATCGATTCTAAGGTAAGGAGTCTGCAGCTAGAAGTCTCTGTCTGATGAACAAGTTACTTACCTTCAGTAAGACCGTATCTGTGAGAGACTATCTAGCTGCAGATTCGTTACCAACCCACCCATCCTTCCCACTCTCTGACAAGAGTATAGACTTAAGGATTTATTGCTATAAGGGCCATAGATTTCCACACCTGTGGTCAGTAATCCTCGTGGCTCTGCACTTCTGGAGTGGAAAGTCGCAAAAGAAACTGATGTCAGTGTACTAGGGTGATGCCTATATAGTCACTGCACGTCACTTCTAGCAAGGAGAATGCAGATGATGCCACAGGAGCCAAATAACACCAAATACCTGCGCAGAAGTTCTGGGGAATATTCTGGAAGTAAGGAATCTGCAGCTAGATAGAGTCTCTACCTGAGAAGACTTTGCAGAATGTAAGTAACTTGTTTGAAATTACCCTGTGGCTATACATTCAGGCATCACTAAGATGAGTGTTAAACTGGAATAGGATTCATACACATTAGGCATTGCTTGGTATGGTTGTGCATTCGTACATAGCAATCCGTGTATCACTGACCATGCAGTACCATAGCTGGAATCTGATGACTAAGTGCCCTGTCAGGATTCTTAGGTGTAAGATACACCAAGACGCAAAATGCAGAAGGGATTAATGGGATCTCAGATACCAATGTCAGGCCTATCAAGGTGTGATTGAAGAAAATATGATAAAAGGAACAAATGATGGACGGAATGCTGAACAATGAAAACATTCACCCCCAGTCACAAGGATCTGGGTTTAATCAATCGTTCTTTTGCTCACCACGCCACCCAAGTTTGCACCCGTCCATATGAAAAACAGTCTTGACCCTGTTCCTAATGGGAACAGTCCAACCCAAACTGTCAAGCCAGGTCCTCCCTGGACCCGAAAACAGCATCCTGGTGCTGGTTTCGGGACATCACCCCTCATCAGTTAAGCTAGCTTGAATCCAGAGGCGCAGTGAGTACTGGACCCACATCGGGCATATCCTTCCCAATTAAGGCGATAAAAGCAAAAGGAACAAATGATGGACGGAATGCTGAACAATGCAAACATTTACCCCCAGGACCTGGCCTATCAGTTTAGTCTGGACTGTTCCCATGAGGAACAGGGTCAAGATTGATTTGCCTATAGCTGGATTTTTGTGACTGGGGATGAATGGTTGCATTTTTCAGCATTCCGTCCATCATTTGTTCCTTTTGCTTTTGCAGAAAATATAGTCACACCGAACTTTTAATTTCTGTTATTGCTTCTTCAACTCCTCAAGCAAAACAAGTATTGGCATAGCCAATAGGTCTCTCCTTTGGGGCCTTATAAGTGTTTAGACAGCTATTTGCTTTGTTAACGTTTTTAATATGTGTTGTAGAGTGAAAATCCAGTCCACACATATTCAGCCTTCCAAAATATGATTTTAATGAGAAAAAAACAATAGTTATAGGTAGTTAAATCAAAAGACGTTAGGTGTGTTAACGGCAAATAACATGACAAAATATTAAGCAATTGGTTGGGATTTGGGAAGGAGCACTTGATGTTAGGCAGCTCAGCTACATTATCTTGTGAGTTGCAGCCTCCCTGTGCCCCAGATTGCAGTGAGCAGAGTCCAGGAAGTGGTAAGGAGGCAGACTAGTGCTGTCTCTTCCCCAAAACAATAGTTTGAAGAAAAAAAAACGATTTTCCCTTTCTGTGATTTCTGTCTTTCCCTGTGGTTGTTACAGTTTAAAAATTGTAGTTTTAACCTGCCTGTGATTGGATATTTTATCACCTGTTTTGTGTTTTAAACTTGTGGTTTTTCCTGCCCTTGATTGCTTCCATTTAACGTGTTGAATTGTGGGATTGGCAGTCCAAACTCTGTAGTTTTTCCCTCTCATTGCTGATGACTTTCAGTTTTCCTCCAAATTTCTCCTTTGCTCTGTGCTAAGACCTGTATGTTAAAACAGTGCACCCCCTGCCCCCATTTTGTGTTCACAAGCCAGTGAAACCAGCCCCCCTTCCTCCCCACCCCCCCACAGCAACAGGGAAATTCTTCATCAGAGGGTGCTTCTGTGAGATGTTTAAACTGTGTTTACTAGGGACTGTGCACTTCGTTTTTTGGCCAGTAGAGGGAGTAAAGTTTTATTCAAACAGTATTGTTAGATTTCAAGTTAGTGAAGCCTTTACTTGCAGAAGTCCAAAGTGTGGATTGAGCCTGTCTGTGTCCTAGGAGATTCTGAACAGGAAAAGCAGCTTCCAACACCCTGGCCCGCAAACCTTGTCTGAGGTCTCTGGGACCTTATATGGTCTGATATTGTTTGGTACATGTATACACTGATTGGTGGTTGTATCTGATGTTTCTATTGGATTAGGGCTGGTGTCCTCATTGGTTGGGTATTTGAGTGTTCTGATTGGTTTCTGGGTCTGTGATTCAATCAATGTAGGGTTAGGATTTCTATTGAAAGTAGGGACTAGGGTTTCCTGTGTTATTGGTTGTTCGGACTAGGGTGGGACTAGGGCTAGGGTTAGACTTTTAATTGGAAGTAGCAATTAGGGCTAGTACATAGTACATAGTCCACAATATCTTGTTTGGGAAGTTTTAGGGTTAACTCCCATCCTTCCTTCACCAGACCAAGGGGTCCTCTTACAGGATGCCCAAACAAAAGTTCAAAAGGGCTGTAGCCAACCCCCTTTTGTGGGACCTCTCTGTAGGCAAATAAAAGTCAGGGCAGCAGGATTTGCCATCTCCGCCTGAGCTTTTCAGGGAGACCCTTAATCATGCCCTTTAAGGTCTTGTTAAATTTCTCATCTAGACCATTGCACTGTGGGTGATAGGGTGTGGTGAACTTATAGTTCACTCCACACTCCTTCCACATTGCAATTAGTTAACTAGACATGAAGTTTGCATCTCTGTCTGATACAACCTCCTTAGGGAAACCCACTCTTGAGAAAACTCCCGATAGGGCTCTTGCCACAACAGGTGCTGTAGTCGTCCTAAGGGGAATAGCTTCTGGGTATCTGGTGGCATGATCCACTACCACCAGAATAAACCTGTGCCCAGAGGCTGTTTGGGGATCCATTGGTCCAACAATGTAAATCCCTTCTATTTCAAAGGGAACCCCCACCAAAGGTAGTGGTATAAGGGGGGCCTTTGTAGTGCCACCTGATTTGCCATTGGCTTGGCAGGTGACACAGGAGCAACAAAACTCCTTGGTGTCTTCTGACATGTGGGGCCATTGAAAGTGTGGGACAAGCCTGTCCCAAGTCTTGTTCTGGCCAAGATGTGCAAGGGGAAGATCATGGGCTAGTGTAAGAAGGAAGCCCCTGAATGCCAAAGGTATGACCAACCTCCTAGAAGCTCCAAGCTTGGGGTCTCTAGCCTCTGAATACAGGAGCCCTTCATCCTTGTAAACCGTATGGGTTCCACTAGCATTCCCTGCAGCCTCAGCAGCAGCTTTCTGTCTGAGGGGTCCAAGAGAAGGGCAGTCCAACTGCGCCTGCCTCAGATCTGTCCTGGAAGGTCCCCCTGTCCCAAGAAACTCAACCTGATCAGGCTCAAGCTCTTCTAGGACAGTTCCTTCTTGGGTCTCACAATCAGCTTCCTCAGAAGGCTGATCCTCATCCTGAGGCAGGGGGAAGGCACTGCCTTAACCCTACTGCTTCTCCTCCTGGTAGGCAACTGGTCCATTATTCCAGAATTCAGTGCCTTTTCAGTGTTGCAATTTTTGACCTGTGACCTAGTCACAGCAAGCACATGTGCTGAGATGCCTAGCATTTCTGCATGTGTCCTATACTCCACTTCAGACCAGGCTGAAGTCTCTAGATAATTGCCAAGCAAACATTCTACAAGGAGGTCTGAGCTAACAACAACCTTCTTGAGGCCAGTTACCCCTCTCCAGGAGAAATTAACAAATGCCATACTGTGTGTGGTAGTGACCTTGCTAGCATTGGTCACTAGATAATTTTCACTTAGTACGATCTGTTCAGGGTTCACAAAGCTGGGTGTCACCATTGTGACACTAGCACATGTGTCCCTGTAGGCCTGAGCCACTTTATCATTAATTAAAGGAGTTTGTCTGTACTTGCCCAAGTTATTGGGACTCACAGTAGAGGACATGGCTATGTCCTCATCACAGATCAAAACAGCGTGAGTTGGTATTCTGACTAGGCCCAACCCCTTCTTAGTTCCCAGGGTTAACCCTACTACACCCTTCTGTTGAGAACCACCACTTGGAGATGAACTAGAGGGAACAGTTGCCTTAGGGGCAATGGTGGGTGGAGCTGTCTCCTTTTTGTTACAATCACTGGTCCAATGAGTATTATTCTTACATACCTTGCACCAGGGTTTCTTTTGGCCTTCTTTCTTTTTGGTTTGTTGGGAACCCCCACCATTAGAAGCTTTTTGGGGACCTTGAGAAGACTTCTGGTCTTTGCTTTCTCCCCACCTTTTTGGTCTGGCTTCTTTTGGTCACCGCCTTGGTTCTGAACCTTCTGCTTCACCCTGGTTCTGACACATTTGTCTGCCTTCTTACCCAATTCTTGGGGAGAGGTCAAATCAGAGTCAACCAGGTGTTGATGCAATTACTGGTTCTGACAGTTATTAAGAATCTGATCTCATTATAAGGTTATACAATCCTGTATAGTCACTTACTTTACTGCCCAGTAACCAACCTTCCAGAACCTTAGCAGCACAATCTACAAAATCTGTCCAGTCCTGAGTCTGTGTCTTTTGGGTATCTCTGAACACCATCCTGTACTGCTCAGTGGTTAGGCCAAACCCATCAATCAGAGCACTCTTCAGGACATTGTAGTTGTCAGCATCCTCTTCTCTAACAGTGAGGAGCTGGTCTCTTCCTTTGTCTGCAAAGGAGAGCCACAAGATTGCTGCCCACTGACTTTGGGGTACCTGCTGTACTCTGCAGGCCCTCTCCAAAGCAGTTATCCACTTGTGGATGTCATCCCCAATCTGATAGGGAAGGACAATCTTGTTCAGGTTTCTATGGTCATGAGACCTTTCCCTACCACTAGGGATATTGCTGCCACCAGTGGGCTCTAGCCCACACCATTTCTTCTCTCTTTCAAGAGCTAGGGTCTCTTTGGCCAGGGCAATTTCTTGCCTCCTCATCCTAAACTTGACTTCTTTCATTCTAGCTTTGTGCTCTCGTCTCTGAGGGGAAATCATTCTCCTTTGAGCAGAGGCAGAGGACTCTACTTATGAGTCAGAATGTTCAGATTCATCTGAAAGAGATCTGTTTCTTCTGTGCGCATTATTAGGCCTACGTGGAGGGATAGAGGGAATCCGTCCTAGGACCTCTCCACCCTCAGGTAGTCCTGTGTTTCCCAGGTTAGGTTCATCAACCTCATCCTGGTCTGCATCCTCATCATCAGCATCATTATCCTAGGTGGGATTCCCCCTAGGGTCTTCCTCTGATGAGGGATGCCCCCCCTCCCTGCTACCCTGTGCCTCTGGGTCTGATACATTTTCTAAGTCATCTGCCACTAAAAGATTTACTAGGTGCTGGGTGGTTGGACTCTGTCCTTGTCTTAATTTTCTGACAGCATACAAGCTTCTCAAATCTTGAAAAGTGAAAGTGTCATACTTAGTTGTCTGCACATGGCTGACATCTGGCAGAGAGGCACTACCTCATGACTAGTGTGGTGTGGTGTGTGCACCTACCTACACTACTTGTTTTCCTACTAGAACCTCTCTAGGAGTTGTAGTCAGGGTGTGCTAAGCCCTTACCACCTACAGCTGCTAAGTTCAGTAGAACTTATGTATAAGACTTGATTCATATGCACCTACAGGTACCTTGATGTGATTTTTCAAAATGATATTCTCAAGATGATTTGGTAAAACAGAGCAAGCTCTTATCCCACCGCTGCAAACCAATGTGAGAAGTTAGCCTGGCATATGATGTCCACTAGTTCTCGTGGGCACCTTGCACCAGTCTAATCGACCCTTATTGATGGTGGTTGTAAAATCAACCTTATAGAAAGCTATCCTAGTGGTAGCATGGACCAGCAGTCATCAGGCTAAGACTTCAGAGAGCGTATTAAGCAAGTTGTTTTACCAATTATAATCCCTTGAGTACAAAATGAAAGGACACCACACAAGGTATATATTAAATATATATGTATTTATTCTAAACACAACCCCTCTGCACTCTTTATGAGGTCAGAGGTAAAAGTACAATGCAAGTTACTCAATTAGCATACGATAAGTTGCACAATATATGTTATGCCCTAGGGGCCTCACAAACCATATACTAAAATAGTGGTATAAGAACCACGTGAGAATTAGAAAGCAGGCCTGGGGCCTGTGGAATCGCTGGGGCTACTCTAAACAACCAAAGGTTAGGAAGTAGGAGGCCCACGGGAGACGCGTGCAGGGTCTAAACACAGCCGCGGGTTACCATTGACTTTCTATGGGAAACGAACAAGTTACAAATTTATAATTTAAGGACACTTCCGGATGGACTACGATGGAGCCCTTTTAAACTAGGACACTTCGAGAGTCAAGACCCACGGGAGCACCAGAGTACTCGTGTTACCTCACCCAGGGAAGCCGGGTGCATAGGTTTCTTTTCGTTTCGGGTTTCGTCGTTGTTTTCAATGGAGAGCTGCAAAGAAGTGCTGCAGACAACCAGAGGAAAAATGTCCGGGTGGATCCTAGGGTGGATCGAAGATCTGTAGAACGTGAAAGCAGAAGGGACAGAGTCTGGGTCACTTGCCAGTGACCATGGCGGCGATAGAAAGATGCCACCAGATGTCGGGTGATTTCAGGTGAAGATGTGAAGTTTGTCTCTTCAGCTACGAGGACTAGGAGTTGTTGACGATGACAAGGAGCTGGATTCGAGCTTTTCCAGAAAGGATCTAGTTGACTGCGGTGTCGGTATCCGGACTGGACCCAACAAGCCTTGGCAAACGCTACCCACACAGGATGTCAAGATTGGTTTCGGTGCAGACCAGCAAGATCTGAGGAACTTCTCCTTTGCAGGAAAGTTGGAGCAAGCCTGGAGCAACCAGGAAAGCAAGTTAGATTCAAAAGGAAGTCTTCGGGGTGCTCACTAGTCAACGGACTAGGAACCGCAAAGACGCGTCGAGCTGAAATGCAAAACCGGGGCCCACGGATCACTCATGGAGTGGGGGCCTCTGAGCTTCAGTGCAAATGGTGCTCAGGTCTGTGACTTTAAGCACCCCAATGTACGACTTCGAATTACCTCGTGAAGTGAGTGCAGTTTGCAAAATGCAGGATTTCCAGGAGTTCCAGTCCCACGTCTCTCGTGTCTGCCACGGGCCTCAGCTTTGCTGTGTGCGAAGGTTGGGGTCAGAGATGTCTGGATGTCTATGTCCTGTGTCGCAGATTCTTCGGGATCCGGTGGGAGCCTCAAAAATGCAGACTGGCAAAGTTGCTGTTGGTGCCTGTTTGAACAGGGTGGTCACTCCTTGACCACAAGGGAGATGTCTTCCATTTTCCAGTCGAACTGGAATGCCGAAGGTCCAGGATATATGTTTCAAAGTTTCGTCCAGGGTAATCTAAAGTCCTAGGGACTGGGTTCCTATACTTATACTAAGTTTAGGGGCTGGACTACCTTTAAGGTCCCTTCTATGGGTGGACCTGGGAAGGGTGTGGTTACACCCCTTTCCCTCAGCAACCGGTTTGAACTGGGAAATGCATGGAGCACCTTGTGAGCCCCAGACAGGGTCTGGAAAGTATTCGCTGAATGCAGCCCTACCTGCCCCAATACACAAAAGCCTATCTGGGGAGGTGCCAGCACCTCCTTGTACAGGAAACCTATTGTCCAGGCCTCCCCTGCTGGAGATTCGTCCAGCAACAGGAGGTCAGACTTGTGTCTGTGGCAGCAGCATCCATTTTGTGATGCAGAGGCCCTGTTTAACTTTAACCGGGTAAATCAGTAACTACATGTCTTTTCCCTCTAGAAGGGTGGAATGCTACCCCCGCCACCAGGTCTGGCGGGGGTAGTATTCCAAAGTGTTTGACACCTTACACGACATGTTTTGATAAAGCCAAACCAAAGTTAGCGTTAACCGCGAGGATTATAATGCACTTAAGAGTATATGGTATGGCTTTATCATAGAACAGCTATAAGGAGATGGTTCCGAAAGCTGCAGAGGAACTCAGCTCATGCTAGGGCACCCTCTCACATAAAACCAAGCACTCTGCCTCCAGGATTGTTCAGGCCTGCCATAGGAGTGGCTTATCGGTGTATATGTGTCTATCTGTAAAGGTAGCTATAGGTATACTATATCTAAGTAAGGGGTAATTACACCACCTTACCCAGGCTGTGCGAACAGACCTGTGGTGTCAGTTTGGAAGGCAAACCAGGGGTGGCACAATACATGCTGCAGCCCCTGGTACGCCTAGGGTGCACCTATGCCCTGGGTACCTATGGTACACTACACAGGGGCTCACAATGGTGACCCAGTAACTAATCTGGTATGCACCTAAAGAGCATGGTATCAATTTAGAGAGAGAACAGCTGGGCTATGGGTCTGATTAGCAGGCCCACAGCCACAATAAAGTTTAAAAAAAACAGAGTATTAGAGCAAAAAGTGGGGGTGACCATAGGAAGCAGACCCTACTCTCCAACAATCCTGATTGGAAAAAATGGTTAATCTGACCCACAGACACGAATATCTGTCAAGATAGATTCCGGAACAAGACACAAGGGTTTAAGTAACTCAGCCAGATCAAAAAGATATCCAGAGACAACATCCAGGGATAATAACAACTTACAGTGTAGGAAAACTGTGCCTTGAATGGCTACAAAAATCCACACCCCCGGAGATAAAACAACACTTAACTTGACTTCAAGATGACATTGATTTACGAGAATTCTTACTTGGTCCTCGCAAACCACGTCATAAACATTTCATATACGCCGGTATTTACGCTGCTTACAATGAAGCATGGAAAGTCACACAAATGTAAAAAGCTGAACGAATACAATAAATTGATTGTATTAATTTAGAGAAAGCACTCTCTGTAGTTGACAATGGGTTAACACCTCTGTCGTCCAGAATTTATTCTTTGGACAGCATTGTATCCTCTGCCATAGACATAATGGGACAGTACTTGCTAATGTTACAGCATGGCCAGTCTCAATTACGTTCTATCATGTTGTTAGGCTGGACGTTACAAAACCTTCATTCTGGCTATGTGCCTTGGCGTCTAATCAACACCATATTATAGGTGGGCGGAATTTGCGTAGTTGCAAAGCAAAATTCTGCGAAATGGTAAGAAATCTCCGCGAACACGCAGAAATTATGCGAACACGCGGAATTGCTTGTTCGCGATGCGTTTTGCTTGTTCGCAATCCCTGTTTGCATGCTCGGGGGAAAATATCTCGCGAACACGCATTTTGAGAACGCGAACCAACAAAAAATTCTGCGGAGCGAAGAATTTTGGGCAATGTCGCGTTCTCCGCAGAACGCGAATTTACACAAATTCCGCAAATTCCGCGAGCGGAACGGAATTTGCCGCCCAGGCAAACGTCATTGTTTACTGTATTTAACCTTACAGATAAACAAATGTCTTTGGCACAGAGGGGAGCAGACTATACGGTGCTGAGCATAGAAAAACTGGAGAGATTACCATTGACTGTTTCTGAGAAACCATCAGTTGAATGGATAATACATGGCACCATCACGATACCAGTGACGATTTTCCAGTTTCAATATTGCTCACAACACATACCAGCAGGCCTGTATGAAAGGTTGGGTAAAGGGTACATAAAGTCGACCTGGGATTTACCATACACACACAAATGTTGGAGTGGGGGAAAGGAGGTATTTCCTAGCGGAAGAAACTGTAAAACAACATTAAGCGCTACACTTCTGTGTCAAGGCATTAATTTACATGGAGCCTTTGAGGGTTCTTCAAACAACTTATCATGCCACCTGCAGGGTTCCCCGGCAGCGGTGATAGATCCAATTTTTAGGCAGCTTTCCAATGGAAAGCTACATAATGCTGAATGATCACAGCTGCTGTGGAATGATGCGAGGAATAGCCTATCTCGTTAGTGTGTCAGCCAGGGTCACTTGTTGTATGAAAGTATTGTTTTCAAAAACTAAGACAGACGGGGAGTCGCCACTATGGCCTTCACTGAACATCTCTTCTATACGACTTGATACTTTAAGCAGAATGAAAGCTATTCTTTTACAAAAAACTGTGCCACTGACCTCATCCAGAGAGACGTTTGATCTGCAAGTTGCAAGGTCCTCTGCGGAGATACATGCATTATTATCAACAAACTGCCCAATAAAATTAAGTATGGGCGAATTTTGCGAATCTGCGGTCCACGAATTCACGCGAAATCGCAAACAAATCTGCGACTTCACGGATTTTCCCACGAACTCGTGGATTTTTTTGCAATTTGCACTGGAGTACTTTCTACTGGCCAATACAGTAAGTGCTACCTCGTTGGGTAAATATATAGTGGTTTTCTACACTACAGCTGCGTAAAGTGCCAGAAGAGTTGTCTTCAGTGACCATGTGTGTGTTACTATGCCATCACGCCGAGGGGCGCAGGGGTCCCTTAAATGAGCTGTCCATCATAGTGGGTAAATGGCAGGAAGACGGTGCACACCGCTAGTGTGTGGGCGGGGCCAAACGGGTGGGGCTTCTATGCGAGTTCACATGCCTCTTGTGTGTATAAAAGGTCAGAGACCGATCAGAGCAGCAGACGAGGAGAAATAAGCTCCTGGTCACAAGAACTACACAGGGATTGCGTTTGTGAAAGTGTAGGATGCAAAGTGAGAGAGTGAGTCAGTCAGGGAGAGAGTGAGTGAGTCAGTGAGAGTGAGTCAGTGAGAGTGAGTCAGTGAGAGTGAGTCAGTGAGTCTGTCAGTGAGAGTGAGTGAGTCAGTCCGTCAGTGTGAGAGAGTGGAGAGTCAGTCAGTGAGTTAGTCAGTGAGAGAGAGTGGGGTAGTCAGTCAGTGAGAGTATGTCAGTGAGAGTCTGTCAGTGAGAGTTGGTCAGTGAGAGAGTCAGTGAGAGTCTGTCAGTGAGAGAGAGTGAGTCAGTCAGTCAGTGAGAGAGTGAGTCAGTGAGAGTTGGTCAGTGAGAGGAGGTCAGTGAGAGGAGGTCAGTGAGAGTCTGTCAGTGAGAGTGAGCCAGTCAGTGGGAGGGAGTGAGTCAGTCAGAGAGTCTGTCAGTAAGAGCCAGACAGTGAGAGAGGGAGAGAGTCTGTCAGTGAGAGTCTGTCAGTGAAAGTGAGTCATTGAAGTGAGTGAGAGTCTGTCAGTGAGAGTCAGTGAGAGATAGAGTGAGTCAGTCAGTGAGAGAGAGTGGGAGAGTCTGTCAGTGAGAGAGTGAGTCAGTGAGTGAGTCTGTTAGTGAGAGCCTGTTAGTGAGAGTCTGTTAGTGAGAGTCTGTCAGTAAAAGTGAGTCATTGAAGTGAGTGAGAGTCTGTCAGTGAGAGTCAGTGAGAGAGGGTGAGTCAGTCAGTGAAAGAGAGTGGGAGAGTCTGTCAGTGAGAGAGTGAGTCAGTGAGTGAGTCTGTTAGTGAGAGTCTGTCAGTGAGAGTTTGTCAGCGAGAGTCTGTGAGAGTCTGTCAGTGAAGTCTGTCAGTGAGAGTCAGTCAGTCAGTCAGTGAGAGAGTGAGTCATTGAGAGAGATAGTGAGAGTCTGTCAGTGAGAGAGTCAGTGAGAGTCTGTCAGTGAGAGAGAGTGAGTCAGTCAGTCAGCGAGAGAGTGAGTCATTGAGAGTGAGTCAGAGAGAGTCTGTCATTGAGAGTGAGTCTGTCAGTGAGAGTGAGTCAGTCAGTGAGAGTGATCAGTCAGTGAGAAAGTATGTCAGTAAGAGTAAGTCAGTAAGACAGTGAGAAAGTCTGTCAGTGAGAGTCTGTCAGTGAGAGTGAATCAGTGAAGTGAGTGAGAGTCTGTCAGTGAAAGTCTGTCAGTGAGAGTCTGTCAGTGAGAGTGAGTCAGTCAGTAAGTGAAATCGTGTGGGAGAGTGAGTTAGTGAGAGAGATTCAGAGAGAGAGAGAGTCAGTGAGAGAGAGTCAGTCAGAGAGAGAGTCAGTAGTGAGAGAGAGTCACTGGTGAGAGAGAGTCAGTGGTGAGAGAGTCATTGAGAGTGAGCAAGTGAGAGTCTATCAGTGAGAGTCTGTCAGAGAGAGTCAATGAGAGTATGTCAGTGAGAGAGAGAGAGGGTCAGTGAGAGTCTGTCAGTGAGAGTCAGTAAGGGTCTGTCAGTAAGAGAGTTAGTGAGTCAGTGAGAGTGCGTCAGTGAGAGTGAGTCAGTGAGAGTGAGTCCGTGAGTCTGTCAGTGAAAGTGAGTCAGTCAGTGAGAGTGAGTCAAAGAGAGTCTGTCATTGAGAGTGAGTCGGTCAGTGAGAGTGAGTCAGTCAGTGAGAGAGTATGTCAGTAAGAGTCAGTCAGTGAGAATGTGAGAGAGTCTGTCCGTGAGAGTCTGTCAGTGAGAGTGAGTCAGTGAAGTGAATGAGAGTCTGTCAGTGAGAGTGAGTCAGTGAAGTGAGTGAGAGTCTGTCAGTGAGAGTGAGTCAGTGAAGTGAGTGAGAGTCTGTCAGTGAGAGTCTGTCAGTGAGAGTGAGCCAGTCAGTCAGTGAGAGAGAGTGGGAGAGTCTGTCAGTCAGAGAGAATCAGAGAGAGAGAGTCACTGCGAGAGATTCACAGAGAGAGAGTCAGAGAGAGAGAGTCAGAGAGAGAGAGTCAGTGAGAGAGAGTGGGAGAGTCTGTCAGTGAGAGTTTGTGAGAATCTGTCAGTGAGAGTCTGTCAGTGAGAGTGAGTCAGTGAAGTGAGTGAGAGTCTGTCAGTGAGAGTCTGTCTGTGCGAGTGAGTCAGTCAGTCAGTGAGAGAGAGTGGGAGAGTCAGTCAGTGAGAGTGAGTCAGTGAGAGTCTGTCAGTGAGAGAGAATTAGAGAGAGAGTCAATGAGAGAGATTCTGAGAGAGAGAGTGGGAGAGTCTGTCAGTGAGAGTTTGTGAGAATCTGTCAGTGAGAGTATGTCAGTGAGAGTCTGTCAGTGAGAGTTGGTCAGTTAGAAGAGGTCAGTGAGAGGAGGTCAGTGAGAGTTGGTCAGTAAAAGAGTGAGTGAGAGTCTGTCAGTGAGAGAGAGAGTGAGTCAGTCAGTCAGTGAGAGAGTGAGTGAGTCAGTGAGAGTGAGTCAGTGAGAGTCTCTCAGTGAGGTGAGAGTGAGTCAGTCAGAGAGTCTGTCAGTAAGAGCCAGTCAGTGAGAGAGTGAGAGAGTCTGTCAGTGAGAGTCAGTGAGAGAGAGTGAGTCAGTCAGTGAGAGAGAGTGGGAGAGTCTATCAGTGAGAGAGTGAGTCAGTGACTGAATCTGTTAGTGAAAGTCAGTCAGTGAGAGTTTGTCAGTGAGAGTTTGTCAGTGAGAGTCTGTCAGTGAAGTCTGTCAGTGAGAGTCAGTCAGTGAGAGTCAGTCAGTCAGTCAGTGAGAGAGTGGGAGTCTGTCAGTGAGAGAGTGAGTCAGTGAGAGACTGTGAAAGTCTGTCAGTGAGAGAGTCTGTGAGAGAGAGTGAGTCAGTCAGTCAGCAAGAGAGTGAGTCAGTGAGAGTGAGTCAAAGAGAGTCTGTCATTGAGAGTTAGTCTTTCAGTGAGAGTGAGTCAGTCAGTGAGAGTGATCAGTCAGTGAGAGAGTATGTCAGTAAGAGTCAGTCAGTGAGAGAGTGAAAGAGTCTGTCAGTGAGAGTCTGTCAGTGAGAGTGAGTCAGTGAAGTGAGTGAGAGTCTGTCAGTGAGGATGAGTCAGTCCGTCAGTGAGAGAGTGTGGGAGAGTGAGTCAGTGAGAGAGAATCAGAGAGAGAGTCAGTAGTGAGAGGGAGTCAGTGGTGAGAGACTCAGTGAGAGTGAGCCAGTGAGAGTCTTTCAGTGAGAGTCTGTCAGAGAGAGTCCGTGAGAGTCTGTCAGTGAAAGAGAGAGAGAGAGTCAGTGAGAGTCTGTCAGTGAGAGTCAGTAAGAGCCTGTCAGTGAGAGAGTGAGTCAGTCTGGGAGAGAGTGAGTGAGTCAGTGAGAGTGCGTCAGTGAGATTGAGTCAGTGAGAGTCAGTGAGAGTGAGTCAGTGAGAGTCAGTGAGAGTGAGTCAGTGAGAGTGAGTCAGTGAGAGTGAGTCAGTGAGAGTGAGTCAGTGAGTCCGTCAGTGAGAGTGAGTCTGTCAGTGAGAGTGAGTCAGTCCGTCAGTGTGAGAGAGTGGGAGAGACAGTCAGTGAGTTAGTCAGTCAGTGAGTGAGAGTGGGAGAGTATGTCAGTGAGAGCATGTCAGTGAGGGTCTGTCAGTGAGAGTTGGTCAGTGAGAGAGTCAGTGAGAGTCTGTCAGTGAGAGTGAGTCAGTCAGTCAGTGAGAGTTGGTCAGTGAGAGTTGGTCAGTGAGAGGAGGTCAGTGAGAGTTGGTCAGTGAGAGTGAGTCAGTGAGAGAGTGAGAGAGTCTGTCAGTGAGAGTCTGTCAGTGAAAGTGAGTCATTGAAGTGAGTGAGAGTCTGTCAGTGAGAATCAGTGAGAGAGAGTGAGTCAGTCAGTGAGAGAGAATGGAAGAGTCTGTCAGTGTGAGAGTGAGTCAGTGAGAGTTAGTCAGTGAGAGTCAGTCAGTGAGAGTCTGTCAGTGAGAGTCTGTCAGTCAGTGAAAGTGATCAGTCAGTGAGAGAGTATGTCAGTAAGAGTCAGTCAGTGAGAGTGAGAGAGTCTGTCAGTGAGAGTGGGTCAGTGAAGTGAGTGAGAGTCTGTCAGTAATAGTTTGTCAGTCAGTGGGAGTGAGTGAGTCAGTCAGAGAGTCTTTCGGTAAGAGCCAGTCAGTGAGAGAGAGTCTGTCAGTGAGAGAGTGAGTCATTGAGAAAGTCAGTGAGAGTCTGTCAATGAGAGTCTGTCAGTGAGAGAGTCAGTGAGAGTCTGTCAGCGAGAGAGAGTGAGTCAGTCAGTCAGCGAGAGAGTGAGTCAGTGAGAGTGTGTCAGAGAGAGTCTGTCAGTGAGAGTGATCAGTCAGTGAGAGAGTATGTCAGTAAGAGTAAGTCAGTGAGACAGTGAGAAAGTCTGTCAGTGAGAGTCTGTCAGTGAGAGTGAGTCAGTGAAGTGAGTGTGAGTCTGTCAGTGATAGTCTGTCAGTGAGAGTCTGTCAGTGAGAGTGAGTCAGTCAGTCCGTGAAAGAGTGTGGGAGAGTGAGTCAGTGAGAGAGAATCAGAGAGAGAGAGTCAGTGAGGGAGAGTCAGTAGTGAGAGAGTCAGTAGTGAGAGAGAGTCAGTAGTGAGAGAGAGTCAGTGGTGAGAGAGAGTTAGTGGTGAGAGTGTCATTGAGAGTGAGCAAGTGAGAATCTGTCAGAGAGAGTCTGTCAGAGAGTCAGTGAGAGTCTGTCAGTGAGAGAGAGAGAGAGTCAGTGAGAGTCTTTCAGTGAGACTCAGTAAGAGTCTGTCAGTGAGAGAGTGAGTGAGTGAGTCAGTGAGAGACTGTCAGTGAGAGTCAGTGACAGTCTGTCAGTGAGAGAGTCTGTGAGAGAGAGTGAGTCAGTCAGTCAGCAAGAGAGTGAGTCAGTGAGAGTGAGTCAAAGAGAGTCTGTCATTGAGAGTTAGTCTTTCAGTGAGAGTGAGTCAGTCAGTGAGAGTGATCAGTCAGTGAGAGAGTATGTCAGTAAGAGTCAGTCAGTGAGAGAGTGAGAGAGTCTGTCAGTGAGAGTCTGTCAGTGAGAGTGAGTCAGTGAAGTGAGTGAGAGTCTGTCAGTGAGGATGAGTCAGTCCGTCAGTGAGAGAGTGTGGGAGAGTGAGTCAGTGAGAGAGAATCAGAGAGAGAGTCAGTAGTGAGAGGGAGTCAGTGGTGAGAGAGTCAGTGAGAGTGAGCCAGTGAGAGTCTTTCAGTGAGAGTCTGTCAGAGAGAGTCCGTGAGAGTCTGTCAGTGAAAGAGAGAGAGAGAGTCAGTGAGAGTCTGTCAGTGAGAGTCAGTAAGAGCCTGTCAGTGAGAGAGTGAGTCAGTCTGGGAGAGAGTGAGTGAGTCAGTGAGAGTGCGTCAGTGAGATTGAGTCAGTGAGAGTCAGTGAGAGTGAGTCAGTGAGAGTCAGTGAGAGTGAGTCAGTGAGAGTGAGTCAGTGAGAGTGAGTCAGTGAGTCTGTCAGTGAGAGTGAGTCTGTCAGTGAGAGTGAGTCAGTCCGTCAGTGTGAGAGAGTGGGAGAGACAGTCAGTGAGTTAGTCAGTCAGTGAGTGAGAGTGGGAGATTATGTCAGTGAGAGCATGTCAGTGAGGGTCTGTCAGTGAGAGTTGGTCAGTGAGAGAGTCAGTGAGAGTCTGTCAGTGAGAGTGAGTCAGTCAGTCAGTGAGAGTTGGTCAGTGAGAGTTGGTCAGTGAGAGGAGGTCAGTGAGAGTTGGTCAGTGAGAGTGAGTCAGTGAGAGAGTCTGTCAGTGAGAGTCTGTCAGTGAAAGTGAGTCATTGAAGTGAGTGAGAGTCTGTCAGTGAGAATCAGTGAGAGAGAGTGAGTCAGTCAGTGAGAGAGAATGGAAGAGTCTGTCAGTGAGAGAGTGAGTCAGTGAGAGTTAGTCAGTGAGAGTCAGTCAGTGAGAGTCTGTCAGTGAGAGTCTGTCAGTCAGTGAGAGTGATCAGTCAGTGAGAGAGTATGTCAGTAAGAGTCAGTCAGTGAGAGTGAGAGAGTCTGTCAGTGAGAGTGGGTCAGTGAAGTGAGTGAGAGTCTGTCAGTAATAGTTTGTCAGTCAGTGGGAGTGAGTGAGTCAGTCAGAGAGTCTTTCGGTAAGAGCCAGTCAGTGAGAGAGAGTGGGAGAGTCTGTCAGTGAGAGAGTGAGTCATTGAGAAAGTCAGTGAGAGTCTGTCAATGAGAGTCTGTCAGTGAGAGAGTCAGTGAGAGTCTGTCAGCGAGAGAGAGTGAGTCAGTCAGTCAGCGAGAGAGTGAGTCAGTGAGAGTGTGTCAGAGAGAGTATGTCAGTAAGAGTAAGTCAGTGAGACAGTAAGAAAGTCTGTCAGTGAGAGTCTGTCAGTGAGAGTGAGTCAGTGAAGTGAGTGTGAGTCTGTCAGTGATAGTCTGTCAGTGAGAGTCTGTCAGTGAGAGTGAGTCAGTCAGTCAGTGAAAGAGTGTGGGAGAGTGAGTCAGTGAGAGAGAATCAGAGAGCGAGAGTCAGTGAGGGAGAGTCAGTAGTGAGAGAGTCAGTAGTGAGAGAGAGTCAGTAGTGAGAGAGAGTCAGTAGTGAGAGAGAGTCAGTGGTGAGAGAGAGTTAGTGGTGAGAGTGTCATTGAGAGTGAGCAAGTGAGAATCTGTCAGAGAGAGTCTGTCAGAGAGTCAGTGAGAGTCTGTCAGTGAGAGAGAGAGAGTCAGTGAGAGTCTCTCAGTGAGACTCAGTAAGAGTCTGTCAGTGAGAGAGTGAGTGAGTGAGTCAGTGAGAGTGTGTCAATGAGAGTGAGTCGGTGAGAGTGAGTCAGTCAGTGAGAGTGAGTCAGTGAGAGTCTGTCAGTGAGAGTTGGTCAGTGAGAATTAGTCAGTCAGTCAGTGAGGGAGAGTGGGAACGTTTGTCAGTGAGAGTGAGTCTGTCAGTGAGAGTCTGAGAGAATCTGTCAATGAGAGTCTGTCAGTGAGAATTTGTCAGTGAGAGTAAGTCATTGAGAGTGATTCAGTGAGAGTGGGTCAGTGAGTGTGATTCAGTGAGAGTAAGTCAGTGAGAGTGAGTCAGTGAGAGGAAGTGAGTCAGTCAGTGAGAGGGAGTCAGTGAGAGAGAGAGAGTGGGAGAGTCTGTCAGTGAGAGAGTGAGTCAGTGAGTGAGTCTGTTAGTGAGAGTCCATCAGTGAGAGTCTGTCAGTGAGAGTCTGTCAGTGAGAGTCTGTCAGTGAGAGAGAGTCAGTAAGAGGAAGTTAGTCAGTGAGAGTGAGTCAGGAAGTGAGAGAGAGAAAGTGGGAGAGTCTGTCAGCGAGAGAGTGAGTCAGTGAGTGAGTCTGTTAGTGAGAGAGAGTGAGTCAGTCAGTCAGCGAAAGAGTGAGTCAGTGAGAGTGTGTCAGAGAGAGTCTGTCAGTGAGAGTGATCAGTCAGTGAGAGAGTATGTCAGTAAGAGTAAGTCAGTGAGACAGTAAGAAATTCTGTCAGTGAGAGTCTGTCAGTGAGAGTGAGTCAGTGAAGTGAGTGTGAGTCTGTCAGTGATAGTCTGTCAGTGAGAGTCTGTCAGTGAGAGTGAGTCAGTCAGTCAGTGAAAGAGTGGGGGAGAGTGAGTCAGTGAGAGAGAATCAGAGAGAGAGAGTCAGTGAGGGAGAGTCAGTAGTGAGAGAGTCAGTAGTGAGAGAGAGTCAGTAGTGAGAGAGAGTCAGTGGTGAGAGAGAGTTAGTGGTGAGAGTGTCATTGAGAGTGAGCAAGTGAGAATCTGTCAGAGAGAGTCTGTCAGAGAGTCAGTGAGAGTCTGTCAGTGAGAGAGAGAGAGAGTCTCTCAGTGAGACTCAGTAAGAGTCTGTCAGTGAGAGAGTGAGTGAGTGAGTCAGTGAGAGTGTGTCAATGAGACTGAGTCGGTGAGAGTGAGTCAGTTAGAGTGAGTCAGTGAGTCAGTCAGTGAAAGTGAGTCAGTCAGTGAGAGTGAGTCAGTGAGAGTCTGTCAGTGAGAGTTGGTCAGTGAGAATTAGTCAGTCAGTCAGTGAGGGAGAGTGGGAAAGTTTGTCAGTGAGAGTGAGTCTGTCAGTGAGAGTCTGAGAGAATCTGTCAATGAGAGTCTGTCAGTGAGAATTTGTCAGTGAAAGCAAGTCATTGAGAGTGATTCAGTGAGAGTGGGTCAGTGAGTGTGATTCAGTGAGAGTAAGTCAGTGAGAGTGAGTCAGTGAGAGGAAGTGAGTCAGTCAATGAGAGGGAGTCAGTGAGAGAGAGAGAGTGGGAGAGTCTGTCAGTGAGAGAGTGAGTCAGTGAGTGAGTCTGTTAGTGAGAGTCCATCAGTGAGAGTCTGTCAGTGAGAGTCTGTCAGTGAGAGAGAGTCAGTAAGAGGAAGTGAGTCAGTGAGAGTGAGTCAGGAAGTGAGAGAGAGAAAGTGGGAGAGTCTGTCAGCGAGAGAGTGAGTCAGTGAGTGAGTCTGTTAGTGAGAGTCTGCCAGTGAGAGTCTGTCAGTGAGAGTGAGTCAGTGAAAGTGAGTGAGTCAGTCAGTGAGAGATTGTCAGTCTGTCAGTCAGTGAGAGAGAGTGGAAGAGTCTCTCAGTGAGTGAGTTCGTCAGTGAGAGACTGTCAGTGAGAGAGAGTCAGTGAGAGAGAGTCATTGAGAAAGAGTCTATCAGTGAGAGTCTGTCAGTGAGAGAGAGTGAATCTGTCAGTGAGAGTCAGTCAGTGATAGTAGGTCAGTGAGAGTCAGTGAGTGAGTGAGAGTCTTTCAGTGACAATCTGTCAGTGAGAGTGAGACAGTTAGTCAGTGAGGGAGAGTGAGTCAGTGAGAGTCTGTCCGTGAGACACAATTAAAGAGAGAGTCAGTGACAGAGATTCAGTGAGAGAGAGTCAGAAGTGAGAGAGAGTCAGTGGTGAAAGAGAGTCAATTAGAGTGAGCCAGTGAGAGTCTGTCAGAGTCAGTCAGTGAGAGAGTGAGTCAGTGACAGTCTGTCATGGAGAATGAGTCCATGAGAGTATGTCAGTGAGAATGAGTCAGTCAGTCAGTGAGAGAGTGTGGGAGAGTGAGTCAGTGAGAGAGAGAATCAGAGAGAGAGAGTCAGTCAGAGAGAGTCAGTCAGAGAGAGAGTCAGTAGTGAGAGAGAGTCACTGATGAGAGAGAGTCAGTGGTGAGAGAGTCATTGAGAGTGAGCAAGTGAGAGTCTATCAGTGAGAGTCTATCAGAGAGAGTCAATGAGAGTCTGTCATTGAGAGAGTGAGTGAGGCAGTGAGAGTGCGTCAGTGAGAGTGAGTCAGTGAGAGTCAGTGAGAGTGAGTCAGTGAGTCTGTCAGTGAAAGTGAGTCAGTCAGTGAGAGTGAGTCAAAGAGAGTCTGTCATTGAGAGTGAGTCTGTCAGTGAGAGTCATCAGTCAGTGAGAGAGTATGTCAGTAAGTCAGTCAGTAAGAGAGTGAGAGAATCGGTCAGTGAGAGTCTGTCAGTGAGAGTCTATCAGTGATAGTCTGTCGGTGAGAGTCTGTCAGTGTGAGTCAGTCAGTGAGAGAGTGTGGGAGAGTGAGTCAGTGAGAGAGAATCAGAGAGAGAGTCAGTGGTGAGAGAGATTCAGTGGTGAGAGAGTCAGTGAGAATGTGCCAGTGAGAGTCTGTCAGTGAGAGTCTGTCAGTGAGAGTCTGTCAGCGAGAGTCTGTGAGTGTCTGTCAGTGAGAGAGAGAGTCAGTGAGAGTCTGTCAGTGAGAGTCAGTAAGAATCTGTCAGTGAGAGAGTGAGTCACTCAGGGAGAGAGTGAGTGAGTAAGTGAGAGTGCGTCAGTGAGAGTGAGTCCGTGAGAGTGAGTCAGGGAGTCTGTCAGTGAGAGGGAGTCAGTCAGTCAGTGTGAGAGAGTGGGAGAGTCAGTAAGTGAGTTAGTCAGTCAGTGAGAGAGAGTGGGAGAGTCTGTCAGTGAGAGAGAGTGGGAGATTCAGTCAGTGAGAGTATGTCAGCAAGAGTCTGTCAGTGAGAGTTGGTCAGTAAGAGAGTCAGTGAGAGTATGTCAGTGAGAGAGTGAGTCAGTCAGTGAGAGAGTCAGTCAGTGAGAGTGAGTCAATGAGAGTGAGTCAGATAGTAAGTCAGTGAAAGTCAGTCAGTGAGAGTGAGTCAGTCAGTGAGAGTGAGTCAGTCAGTGAGAGAGTCCGTCAGTAAGAGTCAGTCAGTGAGAATGTGAGAGTCTGTCAGTGAGAGTCTGTCAGTGAGAGTGAGTCAGTGAAGTGAGTGAGAGTCTGTCAGTGAGAGTGAGTCATTCAGTCAGTGAGAGAGAGTGGGAGAGTCTGTCAGTCAGAAAGAATCAGTGAGAGAGAGTCACTGAGAGAGATTCAGAGAGAGAGAGTCAGTTAGAGAGAGTCAGTGAGAGAGAGTGGGAGAGTCTGTCAGTGAGAGTTTGTGAGAATCTGTCAGTGAGAGTCTGTCAGTGAGAGTGAGTCAGTGAAGTGAGTGAGAGTCTGCCAGTGAGAGTCTGTCAGTGAGAGTGAGTCAGTCAGTCAGTGAGAGAGAGTGGGAGAGTCAGTCAGTGAGAGTGAGTCAGTGAGAGTCTGTTAGTGAGAGGGAATCAGAGAGAGAGTCAATGAGAGAGATTCTGAGAGAAAGAGTCAGTGAGAGAGAGTGGGAGAGTCTGTCAGTGAGAGTTTGTGAGAATCTGTCAGTGAGAGTCTGTCAGTGAGAGTGAGTCAGTGAAGTGAGTGAGAGCTAGTCAGTGAGAGTCTGTCAGTGAGAGTGAGTCAGTCAGTGTCAGTGAGAGAGAGTGGGAGAGTCAGTCAGTGAGAGTGGGTCAGTGAGAGTCTGTAAGTGAGAGGGAATCAGAGAGCGAGTCAATGAGAGAGATTCTGAGAGAAAGAGTCAGTGAGAGAGAGAGAGTGGGAGAGTCTGTCAGTGAGAGTTTGTGAGAATCTGTCAGTGAGAGTCTGTCAGTGAGAGTGAGTCAGTGAGAGTGAGTCAATGAATCTGTCAGTGAGAGTGAGCCAGTCAGTGAGAGAGAGTCAGTCAGTGAGAGTATGTCAGTGAGTGTCTGTCAGTGAGAGTCTGTCAGTGAGAGTCTCTCAGTGAGAGTTGGTCAGTTAGAGGAGGTCAGTGAGAGTCTGTCAGTGAGAGTTGGTCAGTGAGAGAGTTAGTGAGAGTCTGTCAGTGAGAGAGAGTGTGTCAGTCAGTCAGTGAGAGAGTGAGTGAGTCAGTGAGAGTGAGTCAGCGAGAGTGAGTCAGTGAGAGTGAGTCAGTGCGAGTCTGTCAGTGAGGTGAGAGTGAGTCAGTCAGAGAGTCTGTCAGTAAGAGCCAGTCAGTGAGAGAGTGAGAGAGTCTGTCAGTGAGAGTCAGTGAGAGAGAGTGAGTCAGTCAGTGAGAGAGAGTGGGAGTGTCTGTCAGTGAGAGAGTGAGTCAGTTAGTGAGTCTGTTAGTGAGAGTCAGTCAGTTGTGGTAAATAAATAATTAATTACCGGTACTATTTTTGACTATATTTAATAATAACAGATAGCTCAATAAATAAGAGGCAGGATCCGATGTGTCCGAGTCAGAAGGATTTATTCAGGCAAAAAGGAAGGGACTGGAACGGGACAGCCTGAAATAAAATGGAGAGGCAGCTGCAATGTTTCATCGACAGTGCAGTATATATATAATAACACATTACATTACATTGCATACAGTAGGCGTAACTTATGACAAACGTAAGATAAGAGTGAAATGGGTGGAAAAAGAAAGGCGTGTACAGGGCGTACACTGAAACATGTGGTATGAACGTCACAGAAGTGTCATGAATGGGGCGGAAACATGGAGGGGGCTACTCGAGTAGCTGGGACCTTTAACCTAGTGGTGCGCGCAAATGGGCAATGACGTGTTACTAGGGAGAACTGGGGGCTATAACTTCTGCGCTAGAAGAGGAGACTAGAGTCTGCGGTGTCAGGACGACATGTACCTCTAGCATATCTGGTATCTGGTGTTTGGAGTACATGTTGATAGAATCCAAAAGTTATCAGGGCAAAGGCTACTTGACACTAAGGCTGGTGCATGCATTATTCTACATGTATTGCGTGTGCTAGGAATATTCTATGAATATTAATACAGTATTTCTCTTGCATGGAGACAGAAAGACTAGACCCTGGCTGAAACTATTGATGCGATTCAGTAGCTTAGGAATGCAAAGACGAGGAGCTGAACTGATAACTAGAAGCATAACATACTCTTGGCAGACAGGCAGGCAGAGCCAGGCCGGGCCGGGCACTGTGCTGCGCGAAAGGAAGTGAAGGGTCAGAGATGCAGGTGGGGGCTGCATCGCTCCTCGGAGTGGGTTCAGGAGACAGGAGCTTGAATCTGGTGTCCGGGCCCTTTTGAGGCCTAGAAACGGGGACATTTTACTAAATTAACGTGCACACTGTAAAACGTGGCAACATAGGCCTAATACTCGTTGCTTTCACGAGAACTGGAAACTGACATACTAGAGCTGGACACAACTATAATTGCGTCTTTAATCGCTTTAATCGATCATAGGGGGATACATGCATATCGATCATGCACATATAACATAAGATGGGGAACACGTAGGCACATATAACATGGCAAAATTTACTTTTCCACATTCCCTCCTTGTGCCCTACGTTTCCATCAGGAAACATCTATATTCATGATACCATCTATCATTTCATATAGCATCATTTGCTCGTCTCGAATTGTCTTGGAACGGGACTTAGGACTAGGAATACAAGAGGTAGCACACATGCCGCAAATCGCAGGGCCACATTGTAAACAGAGGCAGCAACTGAATATGATCATTACTGCTATACCTAGGAATGACAATACTTTCCATCCCCAGGCAGATATGATACTCCAGAGCCAACCGGACCATGTCCAGGTGCCTGGATTCTGGTGTAACTGATGGGCAATTTTATGAAGTCTGGTTATAGCTGAATAAACAGACGGCGCGTTATTAGGAATGAAAATGCAGCAACTAGATCCGATGACTCTACAAGCTCCTCCTCTATCGGCCAGTATGACGTCAAGAACGAGACGATTTTGGAGCACGACAAATCTCATAGCAGATTGCTCTTCAGTTAAGTTACCTAAAGCGGAAGTAGTTTCATTCACTACTGCTTCAAGGGTTCTGGTTAACCTACGTATTAGCTTACTATTCTGGACAGGGCCTATAAAGAAGAAGAAACCTTTATTGAAATCTTGATACTGTTCTAGAGTAGTTTCAGTTTGATCGACAATTGGGGACTCGATCTCCCTTTTATGTCTAATGTGTACTAGATGTGTGTTTCTGTGATAATCAGATGGGGCTAGAAAAACTGGTGGCAGTAGGAAGGCAATGTAACATGTTCCATCCCAATCGAGGGGCAGACGAACATATGCGGTCTGACCACAAACAAAATAAGAATGACGTGAGGCTTTGAAAATAGATCTCCCACTGTCATTATACTCGACCACAGTAGTACAACCACTATGTCCTACATGTGCGGAACCATTCTTTCTGACACATAATTCGCCTTTGACTGGTAGTACTGAAATAGCAGGCAAATCTGGAGTGGTATCGGATTGAACATTCAGAACCATGAAATTCGAGGAGTAATTACCTAAATCATATACTTCATTTTCTAGATCTAACCCTGTTCTATGGGAAAGACCTTGCTTGTCTGGGAAACATGTTCTATTCAGGAAGGACATATCAGTTGGG
Source organism: Lissotriton helveticus (assembly GCF_964261635.1). Classification (NCBI taxonomy): domain Eukaryota; kingdom Metazoa; phylum Chordata; class Amphibia; order Caudata; family Salamandridae; genus Lissotriton; species Lissotriton helveticus. Next base: position 1,043,800,009 of record NC_136065.1, read on the forward strand.
GATGACGTTAACGTGGACCATGCTCCACACGAACCATTATGTGAAGACGGATAAGGAAAGAGTGGCAGAACTCCCTTCGGTGTCTGGAAAGGGGGGAGTCGACCACATACCCAACAATTAGTGGCATTGCTGGTCTGGTGTGAATAGTGCAGCATTCGGATAAAAGTGTTGTTACGCATAGCAAGACGATAAGATAACTCGTGAGGAGGCAGATCACTAAACGTGTGCTCTACTGTAACATTAGAAAACATATGCACATGTGAAATCAGAAAACATAAATGTAATGCATAACTTATGCATGTAACCATAAGACTCAGAAACAATAAACAGAATAGAACGATAATACATCTCTTAGAGTTTTGACTAACTCTCTCACTGTGTGGGTCTGTCTCATACATGTCAGGAACCTGTCTAACCGTTTCACCCGAGAGGGACTTAGACAATTAAACTGGCTGACTTACTAGACCGCAATTTTGCTTTATACTCCTGCTGCGGAGTTTTCTCTAACAGGGGAAGTTTGGATTCAGAGTCTGTGTTTGGGCAGTCCTTGAGAACAGGGCAGTCCTTGAAAAATGTCTTTGGCTTAAGTCCGTGAAATTTCTTGATGTGGCTCCCATGCAGCCATCCCTTGCGGTTCTCGACCTTCACTGCTGTCCGGGTGGTAAGAAGAACTAGGCGGGGTTCCTTCCAGCGGGGCTCCAGCGGGCTTGAACGATCAAAGTTTCTTATAAGGACCATGTCCCCTGGAACGACTTCATGCGGTTTCACGTCGGTGTTGTCTGGAAATGCAGCGGCAACCTGTGAACGACAAGATTGTAGTGCAGACATCAAGGAGGCAAGGTAATCTGTCAACATATTACTGTCAATATCGGTAATCTTACGGGGTCTAGGTGTACCCCACATGTTGGGGGGACGACCGAAAACAATCTCGTAGGGAGATAGACCTGAACGGGAATGAGCGACCATTCTCATGTAAAAAAGGGCAACTGGCAGAGCTACTATCCAATCTACACCTTTCTCTGCACACACTTTGGCAATTCGGATTTTCAAAGTCTGGTTATGTCTCTCTACGAGACCGGCTGCTTCAGGATGGCGTACACAATGGAACTTCCACTGGTAGCCTAACAGAAGGGATACTTGTTTCATGAGCTCGGATGAGAATGGCTGGCCGTTATCTGAATACACGACCCTAGGTAATCCATAGCGGGGAAAGTACTCACGGACCAACTGCCTGGCAGTGGTCGCAGCTGTGTAATCTGGAACTGGATATGCTTCTGTCCACCTGGACAAAGCGCATACCACTACGAGGACATACTTGAAACCTCGACATCGCTCCATCTGAATATAATCCATCTGGAGGACTTCAAAAGGGTGGTCAGGAGGATGGAATCCACCTTGTTCCACCGGGACACCTTTACCTGGATTGAACTGACAACATATCATACAGGTACGGACTTTCTGCTTGGCTGCTGCTCGTAAATGCTTGTTGAACCAAAGGTTCTGAATACTGTCTAACATGGCTTTTTCTCCTAAATGTGCAGGACTATGTGCGGTGTTAATAATGATTTGAACCATAGAGTCGGGGAGAAACCATGTGGCTTTTCCCTTCGTCAACCATCCTTGATCTGTCTGGACCCCTCCTTGTTCGGACCATTTCTTGATTTCCTCAGGAGTAGCCTGTGACTGTATATCTATGACATCTTGTGTAGGGTCCTTAGCTGTCATACAAGTAGTCTGTTCTGGAGTGTGTGTCAGTGTCGTGTTAACTGGAATGTCTGGAGTCTGAGCTGTGAGCTTGGCTGTTCGATCTGCTAGATCGTTACCTTGGGAAATGATGTCAGTGACTTTCGTATGTGCCTTGCACTTCATGATAGCAATAGCTGTCGGTAAATGTATTGCATCTAACAGAGCTTGAATAAGGAGACCATGCTGAATCTTGGTTCCATGAGAAGTCATGAAACCTCTCTCCTGCCAGAGCACTCCAAAGTCGTGTACGACTCCGAATGCATAACGTGAATCTGTGTATATATTTACTTTCAGGTTCTTGGCACGTATGCAGGCTTGGGTCAGAGCGACGAGCTCTGCTGCTTGAGTGGACAGAGTGTCAATACGATGTGTTTCTATAACTTCGGTTTCAGTAGTCACTGCATAGGCGGCTACTAGTTCTCCTGTACTTGTTCTCATACATGAACCATCCACATAAAGTGTCAGGTCGGGATCAGGTAATGCAATATCTGTTAGATCTTGTCTTGGCTTTGTCATGGTGTTAACAACTTCCACACAGTCATGTGTGGGAGGATTTGAAGTAACTGACGGTAACAGTGTAGCTGGATTTAAAATGTTGCAGCGTCTGATTTCTATGTGTGGCTGGAACAGTGTCAGTTCATAACCTGTTAAACGTGCAATTGTCAAGTGCTGAGTCTGGGTTCGGTTTAAAAGAACTTCCACGGAGTGTGGAACTTGTACTGTCAGGGAGTGTCCTAACACTATGGAATCACTTTGTCTGATAGCTAGAGCTGTGGCTGCAACTGACTTGAGGCACGCAGGCAGAGCCTGGGCCACTGGATCTAATGTGCTAGAAAAATAAGCACAGGGCTTGTATTGTCCTGCTTGATCTTGTGTGAGAACAGATAATGCAGTACCATCACGTTCAGTAACAAAAAGTGTAAAAGGCTTACTATAGTTCGGTGTTGCTAGAACGGGTGCATTACATAAAGCTTTCTTTAACTCGTTAAAAACAAGTGTATGTTCCTGGGTCCAAGGGAGGACAGTCGATACGGCTGCCTCCTGTGTCGTTAACTGTATCAGTGGCTTGGCTAGAAATGCGTACTGAGGAATCCATTGTCTGCAGTAAGAAGTGAGGCCGATAAAAGCTCGTACCTCCTTCTGGGTCTTGGGCTGTGGAAGACATGCTATTAACTGAATACGGTCAGGTGTCAACTGCCTACCCCTCTTGGACAGTAAGTGTCCTAAGTAGACCACTTGCTGGACACAGAATTGTAGTTTGGACGGGGACACCTTGTGCCCCATCTCGGCCAGAAAATACAGGACTGTAAGTGACGCACGTTCGCAGTCACGTTCAGAACGGGCCGTGATCAGTAGATCATCGACATACTGGAGCAGGGCAGTGTCAGCTGGCATGTGAATATTGTCTAGTTGTCTTTTAAGTGCTTGACTGTAAATGCTAGGACTTTCTGTGAAACCTTGAGGAGCTCGTGTAAATTTATAGCTCCTTCCATTTAAACAGAATCCGAAAAGGAACTGGCTGTCTGGATGAATGGGGACACTGAAGAATGCGTTCTTGAGATCGATAACTGTAAAGAACGAAGCTTCAGAATCAATGGCTGTCAATAGAGAAGAAATATCTGGGACTACTGGGTACTGGGGAATGATACATTTATTAAGTTCTCGAAGGTCAATCACTAATCGATAAACTGGAGGTGCATTTGGGTCAGTACGTTTCAGAATTGGAATGATAGGAGAATTACATACATTGGAGTCAGTTTCTACAACCACTCCTTGAGCAATGAGTTCGTCAATAATTTTGGATAAGGCTGCTACAGCCTCAGGTGGCAATTTGTACTGTCGGATTCGTGGTAATACAACACCTTGCCTCAGAGTCACACGATGGGGTGTGATATGCATACAACCTACATCAGTTGGACCTTGCGCCCATAAATGCTGTGGTACATTCAATAATCTTGGATCAAAATTACGTAATACATAATGACCTTTAAAATCTCGGAGGAACAGACGTACTCCTTCTGGGGAGCAGCATATGACTGCTCCTAATTCTTTCAATGTCTTGATGCCTAACAAATTATCTGGACAAGATTTCGTCAGTAACAGATCTGTAGTTCGGGACAATGGACCAACTTCTAGAGTAACTGGTTTCGATATTTCATTAACAATAGGTTTTCCTGAAAATCCAAGGGAAACATTTCTAGAGCCTGAGAGTGGAGCCCCTGGAACCTCGTCATGACTGATGGTAGTCCTACTTGCCCCTGTATCAATCAGAAACTTTCTGTCTTTCCCTAATACTTGACTGTGTACATAGGGACCCTCTTGATCTACAGGTATCTCGATGAGAGGCAAGCCTACCTCCCTCTCTAGGCTGTTTCATGAATATGGCTGATAATCTGGATACTCGGACTGTGCATACTGGTACATCTGTTGTGTAACGTGTTGTGTGGCAGCGATAGGCTGCGGTACTGTACCTGTCTGTTGTGCATTCTGTGGTGGCTGAGAAGTCTGTGAAACTTGTTCTTGTCTAGGCGGACGTGGTCTTTCTTTAGTCTTACCAGTAGCTATGTTGTGTTTCAGAACTGCACATTCACTTATAAAATGACCGGGCTGTTTACAATAATTGCATGTCCCTTTAACGGGGACTGCAGGATGACTGGCTTGGTTCGTACCCCTCTTCTGACTGTCTTGGGGAACAGATTGTGCAACTAATACTTTCATTTTCGTGTCTTTCATACGTCTCCTTTCGTGTTCCTGCTCTTCCCTGATTCTGTTCTGGTGATACTGGAGCATTTGGAGCATCTGTGACGGAGTATTAGCTTGCCAGGTACTTTCGACTTTCAGTACTCGATTTTTAACTTGCGGACTTGAATTCTCGACTAGTTTAGTGACAAAAAGATGAGGGTATGATTCACTACTTGTTTTCAGACCACTATTAATAATAAAACATTTTTCAAATCTAGAATAGAAATCACTAGTCTCTTCGTCTTGTTTCTGTTTACAGGCTGAGATGGCATCCCAGTCTTCCTTTTTCGTGGCTAATAATCTTGGCAAAACTTGTATCAATAACTCGGGCAGTTCTTTAGCTTTATCCCCAAGACCGGTACCTGGTACTCGTGTATTATCTTCAGCTTCTAGAGCTGTCCAATCTATCTTTTTCTCTCCCACCTCCCATTCTTTTTCTTTGAGTTTTTCATATATGCCCGCAGGCAACAGGACCTTTAACATTTTAATGATATCTGGATACGTGTATTCTCCCATACGGAGCATGTCTTTTAATTCACGGTGAAACCCTGCTGGATCTTTGTCATGACAGGGAATTAACTTCTTCATTTCTAAGAGTTCCATCTTTGTGATAGGGGTGTAAACAAATAGTCGTTCTAGACCACCACCCTCTTTCTTGACTGGATGTACTTCTCGTAACGGGTTCTGTCTGTCTATGTAGAATGATTTACTTTCTGGGGGTGAGACGTGAACAAAATGTGGATTCAGGAACGTTCGGTATTTGTGGCGCTGTTCTAGAATGACACTAATTAAATCGGTACCTAGACCTTTCCATCTGTATTGGAGTAACTCGTTTAATACATCATGTAGGGGACCTGGATCGGAATGCTGTTCCTCATACAGTGTGATGAGGTGCTGGATCATATACATACCCACCAGTCGCTGCTCGGCTGGGGGCAGTTTCAGAAACGTTTGAGCCACTATTTCGTCAGGGAACGTGGCGGAATCAGTAGTCCATCGGACTGCTGATCGGGCTAGTTCTTGTTCATGCATGGTACTAAGCTCGCTATAACCTATTCGAGATTTCAGGATGTGATCTGTAGCCTGGAATACTTGTTCCAGAGAACATTGTTCTGGTGCTGGAGAAGGAAAAACTTTCTTGTAGTCTAGGCGTGAATATCGGTCGGAAAGTCTGGTTCTATCTACATACGCTATTCTGGAAGGATTCTCGCTGTCTACCTCTTCACTGGAAGAGTCATTCTCTTTCTCGGTTGCTCTACTTACTCTCTCTTTCTCGTGTATACTTACAATTTCTTTACGTATGTTCCTGTACATACTTTCTATACAACCTTGTGTCTTGTGTTTTCCCTCGGCTATATTGTCACTCCACCTGGTCAGGACTTTCATTTCTTCCTTGTCTTTATCAGGATAATCTTGTTCTCTTATTAAACAGTTAATCATAAATTGCAGAATCATACTTTGAATATCGACCTTTCTGTGTGCCATAGCTTCGTGAATACTTGCTGGATTCTCCCCTGTACGGATAAAATGATATATTCTGTCTAGATGACCTTTCATGTCGGGCAGGGTGACCAAAAAGTTGGCAACTCGTCTTAAACGTATTGAATACAGGAGCATGTGATCCTCACCTGGTACTGGATCATATGCGCAATCAGTAAGGTTTCGCTTGAGATCTGCGTATGCAGTCACTTTGGGCGTACGCTGTAACGCTGCTTCTCTCAGCGTCATTCGTTTTGTTTGAGGCGGGGTGATAGGAGCACCTCCTACCGCTCCTCCTGAACTAGAATCGTCTACTAATGTTGGACGTGCTGGTAAAGTAACCGGCATTACACGTGGTGCGGACTGGTCCGGGGGTACTGGCACATTAACTTGGACCCCGGAGCCAGTGACTGGAGGAACAGGAATTACATTATTAACGGGAGCAGGCGGGACAGGATTTGCATATGCTGGTACAGTGTCGTCCAAATAGGACGAAAGAAAAATATCAGCTGCGGTCGGTTTATGACGTAGCTTAATCGGGACCAATGGCGGTGGAAAATTACAGGATGCTTCCGGGGTTGCTTTTGGCAAGCCCTCGGCAAGAAGAGGATACATACCCTGAATAAGGGCATTTCTCTGTCTGTCTGACTGTTCTGCTCTAACTCGTTCACCTTCTTCGATTAATTCCCTTTCTTGGGCTCTTTCTGAGGATTCCCTACTTAATTCTGTTTTTCTGAATTCCTTTTCGGTTCTTTTGTGAGATTCTTTGCGCCATAACTCGATGGCATCTTTCTGGGACTGTCTGGCTTTCTTTTCCATAATGCTTCTTCTACTCGCATGATGCACTCGGCATCCCATGTACCTGATACAGGCCATCTATATTTCTCTTCAAGATCTTTAGTGTAGTCTGACCATAAGTCTAGATATATTATGGCATCTAAGCCATGCTTGTGATACATAAAATGTCCTGGACTGTCCCTAGGAGGGACAGGAACTGCTTCTTCGAGTAACCCTTTTCTGGTCTTTAACTGACGTAATCTTGAAAACAGAGGCATTTTTCGGAATCCCCAATACACAATAATCACAGAAATACTATAGCAAACAAATCTTTCATTCCACGACATAAAAATACATGAATAACAGTTCGAACAGAATACTACCTGATACTCTGAAAACAGAACACATGAATTTCTCGAGAACTGAACTTACTAGAATTACTGGATGCACTGCTAAAACAGTACAGAACATACCGGTCCCATAAAGAGACACGTCAGGACCCGTACCCACCTAGGTGGATACTTCGTGCTGGATCTGCGTACCCAAACCCATCGGACCAGGAACAAACTAATGCTCCTGTCTAGATACCCCCCTGTGACGGTACTCACCGGGAAAGCAGAAACTGGAAAGCCTCGGACTGGACTGGACTGCTACGACGTCGGACTACGAACTTCGGAAACTTCGGTTACAGGTGGGCCTCCAGATACTTCGGACCTTGCTCTCTCGGCTTGGGCTCTGGTCGGGACGAACCGCATTCCACACCGCTTCGTCTCGATGTTGGACCGCAGTCTCTGTTTCCTCCGTGGGCCTGAGGGAGACTTGAAGCAGAAATATCTGCACGTGCACGGTATAGTTCCGTCACGGCTGCAGAGGGTCAGGGGACCGGCGTTGCATCGCCAGCGCGTGAGGAAGGGGCTCGTCCCTATTCGGGCGCCATTATGTGGTAAATAAATAATTAATTACCGGTACTATTTTTGACTATATTTAATAATAACAGATAGCTCAATAAATAAGAGGCAGGATCCGATGTGTCCGAGTCAGAAGGATTTATTCAGGCAAAAAGGAAGGGACTGGAACGGGACAGCCTGAAATAAAATAGAGAGGCAGCTGCAATGTTTCATCGACAGTGCAGTATATATATAATAACACATTACATTACATTGCATACAGTAGGCGTAACTTATGACAAACGTAAGATAAGAGTGAAATGGGTGGAAAAAGAAAGGCGTGTACAGGGCGTACACTGAAACATGTGGTATGAACGTCACAGAAGTGTCATGAATGGGGCGGAAACATGGAGGGGGCTACTCGAGTAGCTGGGACCTTTAACCTAGTGGTGCGCGCAAACGGGCAATGACGTGTTACTAGGGAGAACTGGGGGCTATAACTTCTGCGCTAGAAGAGGAGACTAGAGTCTGCGGTGTCAGGACGACATGTACCTCTAGCATATCTGGTATCTGGTGTTTGGAGTACATGTTGATAGAATCCAAAAGTTATCAGGGCAAAGGCTACTTGACACTAAGGCTGGTGCATGCATTATTCTACATGTATTGCGTGTGCTAGGAATATTCTATGAATATTAATACAGTATTTCTCTTGCATGGAGACAGAAAGACTAGACCCTGGCTGAAACTATTGATGCGATTCAGTAGCTTAGGAATGCAAAGACGAGGAGCTGAACTGATAACTAGAAGCATAACATACTCTTGGCAGACAGGCAGGCAGAGCCAGGCCGGGCCGGGCACTGTGCTGCGCGAAAGGAAGTGAAGGGTCAGAGATGCAGGTGGGGGCTGCATTGCTCCTCGGAGTGGGTTCAGGAGACAGGAGCTTGAATCTGGTGTCCGGGCCCTTTTGAGGCCTAGAAACGGGGACATTTTACTAAATTAACGTGCACACTGTAAAACGTGGCAACATAGGCCTAATACTCGTTGCTTTCACGAGAACTGGAAACTGACATACTAGAGCTGGACACAACTATAATTGCGTCTTTAATCGATCATAGGGGGATACATGCATATCGATCATGCACATATAACATAAGATGGGGAACACGTAGGCACATATAACATGGCAAAATTTACTTTTCCACACAGTGAGAGTCAGTCAGTGAGAGTTTGTCAGTGAGAGTTTGTCAGTGAGAGTCAGTCAGTGAGAGTCAGTCAGTCAGTCAGTGAGAGAGTGAGAGAGTCTGTTAGTGAGAGAGTGAATCAGTGAGAGACTGTCAGTGAGAGACTGTCAGTGAGAGTCTGCCAGTGAGAGTTAGTGAAAGTCTGTCAGTGAGAGAGTCCGTGAGAGAGAGTGAGTCAGTCAGACAGCGAGAGAGTGAGTCAGTGAGAGTGAGTCAAAGAGAGTCTGTCATTGAGAGTGAGTCTTTCAGTGAGAGTGAGTCAGTCAGTGAGAGTGATTAGATCTGACAGCAACCTCCTGAGGCGGAAGCCGGGAGATTCGTAGATCGCTTTTTAAAAAAAAAACTGTGCTTTAATTTGTACTTTTAACTCTTACCAATCCCCTCCTGGGCACCTTCCATTTCTTGTGTAGCACTTACGAGGCATCCCCCGCGCAGCGGATTTATCGCTGCCGCGGGTTTAATACAAATCTTGCCGCCATTTCCTGGGACTCCCCAGGCCACGCCCATAGTGTTCGCCACGCCCCCCCCCGTAACAACTACTTAACCCGCACTGAATACAAGCGCCAGTATCTGACAGTAACCTCCTGAGGCGGAAGCCAGGAGACTCCTAGATCGCTTTTTTTTAAAAAACTGTGCTTTAATTTGTACTTTTAACTCTTACCAATCCCCTCCTGGGCACCTTCCATTTCTTGTGTAGCACTTACGAGGCATCCCCCGCGCAGCAGATTTATCGCTGCCGCGGGTTTAATACAAATCTTGCCGCCATTTCCTGGGACTCCCCAGGCCACGCCCATAGTGTTGGCCACGCCCCCCCGTAACAACTACTTAACCCGCGCTGAATACAAGCGCCAGTATCTGACAGCAACTTCCTGAGGCGGAAGCCGGGAGACTCCTAGATTGCTTTTTTAAAAAAAACTGTGCTTTAATTTGTACTTTTAACTCTTACCAATCCCCTCCTGGGCACCTTCCATTTCTTGTGTAGCACTTACGAGGCATCCCCGCGCAGCGGATTTATCGCTGCCGCGGGTTTAATACAAATCTTGCCGCCATTTCCTGGGACTTCCCAGGCCACGCCCATAGTGTTGGCCACGCCCCCCCCATAACAACTACTTAACCCGCGCTGAATACAAGAGCCAGTATCTGACAGCAACCTCCTGAGGCGGAACCTGGAAGACTCGTAGATCGCTTTTTTTAAAAAAACTGTGCTTTAATTTGTACTTTTAACTCTTACCAATCCCCTCCTGGGCACCTTCCATTTCTTGTGTAGCACTTACGAGGCATCCCCCGCACAGCGGATTTATCGCTGCCGCGGGTTTAAAACAAATCTTGCTGCCATTTCCTGGGACTCCCCAGGTCACGCCCATAGTGTTGGCCACGCCCCCCGTAACAACTACTTAACCCGCGCTGAATACAAGCGCCAGTATCTGACAGCAACCTCCTGAGGCGGAAGCCGGGAGACTCGTAGATCGCTTTTTAAAAAAAAATGTGCTTTAATTTGTACTTTTAACTCTTACCAATCCCCTCCTGGGCACCTTCCATTTCTTGTGAAGCACTTACGAGGCATCCCCCGCGCAGCGGATTTATTGCTGCCGCGGGTTTAACACAAATCTTGCCGCCATTTCCTGGGACTCCCCGGGCCTCGCCCATAGTGTTGGCCACGCCCTCTCCCCTACGTCCCCCCTCGCCATAAAACATGTGCATCTACCGAACGTGCAGCGGACGTGCGCAGCGGGTAAGCCCGTCTGTGCCCGTCCGCGCCCGACCGAGCCCTGAGCCTAGGACCTCTGCATCTCGCATAACCCCCTCATGGAGGTACACGCAAAAAGCCCTTCTCAAAATCAGGGACTCTCCTTCCTCTCCCTGCTGCAGCACCATTTCCTTAGAGAAAGGACAATCCTGTTGCTCAAACTGTCCATACAGGCTCACACCGCGACTCCCTCTGAAATCACGCTGGATCAAGATGGCCCTACTCAATTGCAGATCTCTCCCGAAACACCAAGCAGAAATTATTATGCTTCTGCAAGATTCCGAGATTGAGATCCTCTTTCTCACCGAAACATGGATCAATTCCTATTCAGACCCGGACATAGTCCAATCACTCCCCCCAGGGTACCTAATCAAGCACCAGGACAGACCCTCCGGGACAGGGGGTGGAATCGCGATCATCTACCAAAACAACCTGTCCTGCCACTTTAAGGACAGTCCAATTCAGGACTGTGAAAATGTCCAGTTCTCTATCCACTTATCCCCATCCACAACCCTCTCGGGTATTCTCGTCTATCGCCCCCCAGGACAGCCATGTCCTTTCTGCAAATCCCTATTGGAATCCATCTCCTCTCTTGCTTGTCTGTCTCCCAACTTTACGGTCCTAGGAGATTTAAATCTCCACTTTGACGATCCAACAAACAAAACCGCCGATGACCTCAAGGAAGACCTAGCTTCCCTTAACATTCATTTGAAATGCAATCAGCCCACCCATTCCAAGGGCCACTTGTTGGACCCCATATTCACCAACCTCCCGAGCCTAATAGTGAATATCCCCCTCCCTATCCCATGGTCAGACCACCACTTAATCCCCTTTCAGCTTCAACTCTCGTGCGAAGCGCTGGAGAGATCTCCTCCCCAAGCACCATCCCGTCCGTGGACAAGGCCTCATGGATTCAAGCACTGGCCTCCACTACACCGGTGCTTGACCCAGATCCCTCCAGAGCAGATGTCCAACTCCGCTCCTGGATTGAACAATCCCTTGACGCTATCCTTCCCGCCAAACTCCTCCCCAGTAAAAAGGCTTCCTTTAAATCCCCATGGTTCACCCAGGAACTACGCGAACTTACGAAAAAGTGCAAAAAGCTCGAGCGACTCTGGAGAAAGGACGGGGCTACTGAAAGCAAAAAAGAATATAGGTCTGCCCTGAAGCATTACAAGTCTTGTATAAAAAACACCCAGGCAACCTTCTTCGAGGGGAAGATACTAGCTGCTGCTAACTCTGCCAAAGAAACTTATCGCATCGTTCGTCTCCTTACAAAAACCCCAGAACCATCAGCCAGACCGGACCCCTCGGGCACGAGATGCAACCAGCTAGCTGAGTTCTTCTCAACAAAAATTAATAACATCCTTAAATCCCTCCCCACCACCACCACCTCCCACCTCCCCTCGACCCCTCCTTCTGGCCCAGAGGCCCCAAGCCTTGAAGAATTTTCCCAGGTGACCACAGAACTGTTTCTGACCACCCTACAGTCAGTGAAGAGCGGGGCCCCCTCAGACCCAGCCCCTATGAGCAAACTAAAATGGGTCGCCTCCACTGTAGCCCCCCCCTTCACCAACCTTATTAATTCGTCCTTTTCCCTTGGCATTGTTCCGATTCACTGGAAAAAATCCACAGTCCGGGCACTTCTCAAAAAACCCCACCTCGACCACACGGACTTGTCTAACTTTAGACCAATCTCTCTCCTCCCGGCCATTAGTAAAGTGGCCGAGAAAATCGGCAACCGCCAACTATTCCTCTTCCTGGAATCCAACAACCTCCTGCACCACTCCCAGACAGGGTTTAGACCAGGACAGGGAACAGACACCGCACTTCTAGCCATGGCCGAGGAGGCAAGAACCACCATCGACCCGGGAGGATCAGTGGCAGTGATCCTCCTAGATCTGAGTGCCGTCTTCGACACGGTGAACCATGCCATCCTTATCCACTGTTGGACCCGGCCTCATGGTGTGGTCCTACCCCTCCCGCATGGCGGGCCCCGAACGACATCGGCCCTCCACCGAGCCTCGGGCAGCCCCTTCTGCCCGACCCTGCACGCCCCAACACTGCCGGTCCGGTTACCATCCCGGACCACCACTACCGGCCTGGCTCCATCTTGGGCCCATCATGTCCTGAGCACGAGGCCTCGCCCGACTCCATCTTGGGCCCACCACGTCACGAACACGTGGCCTCGGCCCCGGCCCAGGCCCCAGCGAAGCCCCGACATCGAGGCACCAAGATCCACCCAGGTGGTCGAGTGGCCACTCGACAGATCCCGGAGGAAGGGGAGTTTCGATGGACCTCCAGCCATCCCCGGATGCCTGGTATCGATCGCCCTCCGGCCTCCCTGGGCGCTGGCTCCACCCCCCTGCTGGGTGTCTGGACACCATCAACCCAGCCCCTCTGGCCCCCAGGCGCGAGGGTCCGTACATCAAAGGACCCCAGTCCTATATCTGGGCCAGCCCCGGAGTAGGACGCCAGTTGTATCCTGGACTGGAAAGCCCTGCTGACGCTGTCACGGCCGACACCAGAAGAACTCATTTTCCTGTAACATGAAGATACCCTGAGAGCATGCTGGCGCTGCCGCGGCCCACCTTTGCTGAACCATCTTGAGGGCCTGCTGGCGCTGCCGCGGCCCACCTGTGCTGAACCATCTTGAGAGCCTGCTGGCGCTGCTGTGGCCCACCTTTGCTGAACCATCTTGAGAGCCTGCTGGCGCTGCCGCGGCCGACCTGTGCTGAACCATCTTAAGAGCCTGCTGGCGCTGCCACGGCCCATCTGTGCTGAACCATCTTGAGAGCCTGCTGGCGCTGCCGCGGCCTCCTCTCCGTTACCGACCACCTGTCGAGACCTGCTGGCACTGCCGCGGCTCGGCCTCTCTGAACCCCCGGCTCGAGGATTGAGAGCTGTGCGCAGGGTATCCCTTCCTGCAGCCCTTTATTGAGACTGTCCCGCTACCCCGTCCCTTTTACGAGACTCTACAGATCCCTCGATCTGCCTGAACACACCGCTAAGAACCAGCAACCTTTACTCCTGATAAAGCTTGAGTAATTAACCTCTTGTGTGGTGTCCGTTTGTAGTATTGTGGTTACTCTGCTGTACGATCCTAGGAGAGGACCCTCACCCAGGAGGCCTCTCGATAACGCTCGGCTGCTTCTCGACGGAGAGGTGGACCTAGGGGTGGTCAGTCAGACATCTTCTGCCTCCCCCGGGATCGCCTTTCTAACATCCACCATCTCAGCATGGCAGGAATCTCCGGCACCGCCCTGTCCTGGATCAAATCCTTCCTGGAAGGCAGAACCTTTCAGGTGGCTGACAGCACAGTTAACTCGAGTGCTCTTCCTCTCCAGTGTGGGGTCCCCCAGGGCTCCTCCCTGAGCCCCACACTTTTTAACGTATACATGTCTCCTCTTGTAACTCCATTCGGCATAAAAACAGTTATGTACGCCGATGATACCCAGCTGGTAGTCTCCATAAACCAGTCGACCAAAAGTCTGGACAACTTGTCAGCATGACTCCAGGACATCTTTCAATGGATGTGCGAATCGCGCCTGAAACCCAATGGAGACAAATCCGAGATCCTTCTCCTAGGGAACCCACGCAGACTCTCCCCATCCCTCTCTTGGCCACCCTGCAGGGGATCACCCCCACCCCCAAGTCCGACGTCAAAAGCCTAGGTATCTGGTTGGACCAAGACCTAAACTTTAAAGTCCAGGCCAGAAAAACCGCCGGCACATGCTTCGGCCTTATTAAGACAGCGCGAAAAATCCTCCACTTGATCCCCTTTCAATCCAGGAAACTGCTCTTTCAGGGGTTAGTTAATTCCAGACTGGACTACGGAAATGCCCTTTATCTAGGGGCTCCCGCATCGGTCATCAATAGACTGCAATGCGCCCAAAACGCCGCCGCCAGACTCCTGACCGGGACCAAATCTAGATGCTCTGCCAAACCAGCCCTCAGATCCTTACACTGGCTCCCGATTAGGGAAAGGATCACCTTTAAGACCCTCTGCATCTCACAAAATATTACAAGGCAGAGGCCCGCCGATTCTGAGATCTCTCGTCAAACCTCATCACTCGAACAGACAACTCAGATCAGACTCCCTCTCCCTGGCCAGCGTCCCCAGAATAAGAAAGGCCCGCTCTGGGGGGCGACTGTTTTCATACAACGCTCCAAAGCTGTGGAACTCCCTCCCACTTTCCATCCGAAGTGAACACAACTTACTAGCCTTTCGCAGGCTATTAAAAACATGGCTCTTTCCATAACTTCTTTCTATCACTTCCGCCCTGAAAGCTTCAGGTTGACTGTCAGCGCTGGGACGCCCTAGGGTAGCTATGCGCTTTACAAATCCGTATTCCAATTCAAATTCAAATTCAAATTCAAATCAGTCAGTGAGAGAGTATGTCAGTAAGAGTCAGTCAGTGAGAGAGTGAGAGAGTCTGTCAGTGAGAGTGAGTCAGTCAGTCAGTGAAAGAGTTTGGGAGAGTGAGTCAGTGAGAGAGAATCAGAGAGAGAGAGTCAGTGAGAGAGAGTCAGTCAGAGACAGAGGCAGTAGTGAGAGAGAGTCAGTGGTGAGAGAGAGTCAGTGGTGAGAGAGTCATTGAGAGTGAGCAAGTGAGAGTCTCTCAGTGAGAGAGAGAGAGTCGGTGAAAGTCTGTCAGTGAGAGTCAGTAAGAGTCTGTCAGTAAGAGAGTGAGTGAGTCAGTGAGAGTGAGTCAGTGAGAGTCAGTGAGTCTGTCAGTGAAAGTGAGTCAGTCAGTGAGAGTGAGTCAAAGAGAGTCTCATTGAGAGTGAGTCTGTCAGTGAGAGTGAGTCAGTCAGTGAGAGTGATCAGTCAGTGAGAGAGTATGTCAGTAAGAGTCAGTCAGTGAAAGTGAGAGAGTGTCAGTGAGAGTGAGTCAGTGAAGTGAGTGAGAGTCTGTCAGTAATAGTCTGTCAGTGAGAGTCTGTCAGTGAGAGTCAGTCAGTCAGTCAGTGAGAGAGTGTGGGAGAGAGAGTCAGTGAGAGAGAGTCAGTGGTGAGAGAGAGTCAGTGAGAGTGAGCCAGTGAGAGTCTGTCAGTGAGAGTCTGTCAGAGAGAGTCTGTGAGAGTCTGTCAGTGAGAGAGAGAATCAGTGAGAGTCTGTCGGGGAGAGTCAGTAAGAGTCTGTCAGTGAGAGAGTGAGTCACTCAGTGAGAGAGTGAGTGAGTAAGTGAGAGTGCGTCAGTGAGAGTGAGTCAGTGAGAGTGAGTCAGTGAGAGTGAGTCAGTGAGTCTGTCAGTAAGAGTGAGTCAGTCAGTGAGAGTGAATCAGTCCATCAGTGTAAGAGAGTGGGAGAGTCAGTCAGTGAGTTAGTCAGTCAGTGAGAGAGAGTGGGAGAGTCAGTCAGTGAGAGTGGGAGAGCCTGTCAGTGAGAGTATGTCAGTGAGAGTGAGAGTTGGTCAGTGAGAGAGATTGAGTCAGTCAGTCAGTGAGAGTGTGAGTCAGTGAGAGTTGGTCATTGAGAGGAGGTCGGTGAGAGTCTGTCAGTGAGAGTTGATCAGTGAGAGAGTCAGTGAGAGTCTGTCAATGAGAGTGAGTTAGTGAAGTGAGTGAGAGTCTGTCAGTAATAGTCTGTCAGTGAGAGTCTGTCAGTGAGAGTCAGTCAGTCAGTCAGTGAGAGAGTGTGGGAGAGTGAGTCAGTGAGAGAGAATCAGAGAGAGAGTCAGTGAGAGAGAGTCAGTGGTGAGAGAGAGTCAGTGAGAGTAAGCCAGTGAGAGTCTGTCAGTAAGAGTCTGTCAGAGAGAGTCCGTGAGAGTCTGTCAGTGAGAGAGTGAGTCACTCAGTGAGAGAGTGAGTGAGTAAGTGAGAGTGTGTCAGTGAGAGTGAGTCAGTGAGAGTGAGTCAGTGAGTCTGTCAGTAAGAGTGAGTCAGTCAGTGAGAGTGAATCAGTCCATCAGTGTGAGGGAGTGGGAGAGTCAGTCAGTGAGTTAGTCAGTCAGTGAGAGAGAGTGGGAGAGTCAGTCAGTGAGAGTGGGAGAGCCTGTCAGTGAGAGTATGTCAGTCAGAGTGAGAGTTGGTCAGTGAGAGAGTCAGTGAGAGAGATTGAGTCAGTCAGTCAGTGAGAGAGTGAGTCAGTGAGAGGTGGTCATTGAGAGGAGGTCGGTGAGAGTCTGTCAGTGAGAGTTGGTCAGTGAGAGAGTCAGTGAGAGTCTGTCAGTGAGAGTGAGTCAGTCAGTGGGAGTGAGTGAGTCTGGCAGTGAGAGAGAGTGAGTCAGTGAGTGAGAGAGAGTGGGAGAGTCTGTCAGTGAGAGAGTGAGTCAGTGAGTGAGTCTGTTAGTGAGAGTCTGTCAGTGAGAGTTTGTCAGCGAGAGTATGTGAGAGTCTGTCAGTGAAGTCTGTCAGTGAGAGTCGGTCAGTCAGTGAGAGTCAGTCAGTCAGTCAGTGAGAAAGTGGGAGAGTCTGTCAGTGAGAGAGTGAGTCAGTGAGAGAGTCAGTGAAAGTCTGTCAGTGAGAGTCTATCAGTGAGAGAGTCAGTGAGGGAGAGTGAGTCAGTCAGTCAGCGAGAGAGTCTGTCATTGAGAGTGAGTCTGTAAGTGAGAGTGAGTCTGTAAGTGAGAGTGAGTCAGTGAAGTGAGTCAGTTAGTCAGTGAGGGAGAGTGGGAGAGTGAGTCAGTGAGAGTGAGTCAGTGAGAATCTGTCTATGAGACACAATTAAAGAGAGAGTCAGTGACAGAGACTCAGTGAGAGAGAGTCAGAAGTGAGAGAGAGTCAGTGGTGAAAGAGAGTGAATTAGAGTGAGCCAGTGAGAGTCTGTCAGTGAGAGTCAGTGAGAGTCTGTCAGTGAGAGAGAGTGAGTCGGTCAGTGAGAGAGTGAGTCAGTGACAGTCTGTCATGGAGAATGAGTCCGTGAGAGTATGTCAGTGAGAATGAGTCAGTCAGTCAATGAGAGAGTGTGGGAGAATGAGTGAGTGAGAGAATCAGAGAGAGAGAGTCAGTGAGAGAGAGTCAGTGAGAGAGAGAGAGTCAGTAGTGAGAGAGAGTCAGTGGTGAGAGAGTCATTGAGAGTGAGCAAGTGAGAGTCTATCAGTGAGAGTCTATCAGAGAGAGTCAATGAGAGTCTGTCAGTGAGAGAGAGAGGGTCAGTGAGAGTCAATTAGAGTCTGTCAGTAAGAGAGTGAGTGAGTCAGTGAGAGTGCGTCAGTGAGAGTGAGTCAGTGAGAGTCAGTGAGAGTGAGTCAGTGAGTCTGTCAGTGGAAGTGAGTCAGTCAGTGAGAGTGAGTCAAAGAGAGTCTGTCATTGAGAGTGAGTCTGTCAGTGAGAGTGATCGGTCAGTGAGAGAGTATGTCAGTAAGTCAGTCAGTGAGAGAGTGAGAGAGTCTGTCAGTGAGAGTCTGTCAGTGAGACTGAGTCAGTGAAGTGAGTGAGAGTCTATCAGTGATAGTCTGTCAGTGAGAGTCTGTCAGGGAGAGTCAGTCAGTCAGTCAGTGAGAGAGTGTGGGAGAGTGAGTCAGTGAGAGAGAATCAGAGAGAGAGTCAGTGGTGAGAGAGATTCAGTGGTGAGAGAGTCACTGAGAATGTGCCAGTGAGAGTCTGTCAGTGAGAGTCTGTCAGTGAGAGTCTCTCAGCGAGAGTCTGAGTGTCTGTCAGTGAGAGAGAGAGTCAGTGAGAGTCTGTCAGTGAGAGTCAGTAAGAATCTGTCAGTGAGAGAGTGAGTCACTCAGGGAGAGAGTGAGTGAGTACGTGAGAGTGCGTCAGTGAGAGTGAATCAGGGAGAGAGAGTCAGTGAGAGTGAGTCAGTGAGTCTGTCAGTGAGAGTGAGTCAGTCAGTCAGTGTGAGAGAGTGGGAGAGTCAGCCAGTGAGTTAGTCAGTCAGTGAGAGAGAGTGGGAGAGTCTGTCAGTGAGAGAGAGTGGGAGAGTCAGTCAGTGAGAGTATGTCAGCGAGAGTCTGTCAGTGAGAGTTGGTCAGTAAGAGAGTAAGTGAGAGTATGTCAGTGAGAGAGTGAGTCAGTCAGTGAGAGAGTCAGTCAGTGAGAGTGAGTCAATGAGAGTGAGTCAGATAGTAAGTCAGTGAAAGTCAGTGAAAGTCAGTCAGTGAGAGTGAGTCAGTCAGTGAGAGGGAGTCAGTAAGAGTCAGTCAGTGAGAATGTGAGAGAGTCTGTCAGTGAAAGTCTGTCAGTGAGAGTGAGTCAGTGAAGTGAGTGAGAGTCTGTCAGTGAGAGTCTGTCAGTGAGAGTGAGTCAGTCAGTCAGTGAGAGAGAGTGGGAGAGTCTGTCAGTCAGAGAGAATCAGTGAGAGAGAGTCACTGAGAGAGATTCAGAGAGAGAGAGTCAGTTAGAGAGAGTCAGTGAGAGAGAGTCTGTCAGTGAGAGTTTGTGAGAATCTGTCAGTGAGAGTCTGTCAGTGAGAGTGAGTCAGTGAAGTGAGTGAGAGTCAGTGAAGTGAGTGAGAGTCTGTCAGTGAGAGTCTGTCAGTGAGAGTGACTCAGTCAGTCAGTGAGAGACAGTGGGAGAGTCAGGCAGTGAGAGAGAATCAGAGAGACAGTCAATGAGAGAGATTCTGAGAGAAAGAGTCAGTGAGGGAGAGAGAGTGGGAGAGTCTGTCTGTGAGAGTTTGTGAGAATCTGTCAGTGAGAGTCTGTCAGTAAGAGTGAGTCGGTGAGAGTGAGTCAATGAATCTGTCAGTGAGAGTGAGTCAGTGAGAGAGAGTCAGTCAGTGAGAGTATGTCAGTGGGTGTCTGTCAGTGAGAGTCTGTCAGTGAGAGTCTGTCAGTGAGAGTTGGTCAGTTAGAGGAGGTTAGTGAGAGTCTGTCAATGAGAGTTGGTCAGTGAGAGAGTCAGTGAGAGTCTGTCAGTGAGAGAGAGTGTGTCAGTCAGTCAGTGAGAGAGTGAGTGAGTCAGTGAGAGTGAGTCAGCGAGAGTGAGTCAGTGAGAGTGAGTCAGTGAGAGTCTGTCAGTGAGGTGAGAGTGAGTGAGTCAGTCAGAGAGTCTGTCAGTAAGAGCCAGTCAGTGAGAGAGTGAGAGAGTCTGTCAGTGAGAGTCAGTGAGAGAGAGTGAGTCAGTCAGTGAGAGAGAGTGGGAGAGTCTGTCAGTGAGAGAGTGAGTCAGTTAGTGAGTCTGTTAGTGAGAGTCAGTCAGTGAGAGTTTGTCAGTGAGAGTTTGTCAGTGAGAGTTTGTCAGTGAGAGTCTGTCAGTGAGAGTCTGTCAGTGAGAGTCAGTCAGTGAGAGTCAGTCCGTCAGTCAGTGAGAAAGTGAGAGAGTCTGTCAGTGAGAGAGTGAATCAGTGAGAGACTGTCAGTGAGAGTCTGTCAGTGAGAGTCAGTGAAAATCTGTCAGAGAGAGAGTCCGTGAGAGAGAGTAAGTCAGTCAGTCAGCGAGAGAGTGAGTCAGTGACAGTGAGTCAAAGAGAGTCTGTCATTGAGAGTGAGTCTTTCAGTGAGAGTGAGTCAGTCAGTGAGAGTGATCAGTCAGTGAGAGAGTCTGTCAGTGAGAGTCTGTCAGTGAGAGTGAGTCAGTCAGTCAGTGAAAGAGTGTGGGAGAGTGAGTCAGTGAGAGAGAATCAGAGAGAGAGAGTCAGTGAGAGAGAGTCAGTCAGAGAGAGAGGCAGTAGTGAGAGAGAGTCAGTGGCGAGAGAGAGTCAGTGGTGAGAGAGTCATTGAGAGTGAGCAAGTGAGAGTCTGTCAGAGAGAGTCTGTCAGTGAGTGTCTGTCAGAGAGAGTCTGTCAGAGAGTCAGTGAGAGTCTGTCAGTGAGAGAGAGAGAGAGAGAGAGAGTGTCAGTTAGAGTCTGTCAGTGAGTGTCAGTAAGAGTCTGTCAGTGAGATGTGGTAAATAAATAATTAATTACCGGTACTATTTTTTAATACATTAAAGGAAACAGATAGCTCAATAAATAAGAGGCAGGATCCGATGTATCTGAGTCGAAAGGGCTTTATTCAGGCAAAAGGGAAGGGACTGGATCGGGACAGCCTGAAATAAAATGGAGAGGCAGCTGCCGGGGTAGGGGAAAAATGGCAGGATCGCAGCATCACATTAACAGTATACAGTATATATAGGAATACATTATAATTACATTACATACAGTAGGCGTAACTAGTGACAAGCGTAAGATAAGAACAAAGTAGGCGTGAAAAGTAGGCGTGCACGAAGACATGTGATGAGAACGTCACAAAAGTGTCATGAAATGGGTGTATACATGGAGGGGGCTACTCGAGCAGCTGGGACCTTTAACCTAGTGGTGCGCGCAAACGGGCAATGACGTGTTACCGGGGAGAACTGGGGGCTATGACTTCTGCACTAGAAGAAGAGACTAAAGTCTGCGGTGTCAGGACGACATGTACCTATAGCATATCTGGTATCTGATGTTTGGAGTACATGTTGATAGAATCTAAAAGTTATCAGGGGAAAGGCTACTTGACACTAAGGCTGGTGCATGCATATATTCTTCATGTATTGCGTGTGCTATGAATCTTCTATGAATATTAATACAGTAATTCACTTGCATGGAGACAGAGAGACTAGACTATAGCAGGGGATGTTTATGCGGTTCAGTAGCTTAGGAATGCAAAGGCGAAGAGCTGGACTGATAACTAGAGGCATAACATATTCTTGGCAGACAGGCAGGCAGAGCCGGGCCGGGCACCGCGCTGCGCGGCAGGAAGTAAGTGAAGGGTCAGGGATGCAGGTGGGGGCTGTATCGCTCCTCGGAGCAGGTTCAGGAGACAGGAGCTTGAATCTGGTGTCCGGGCCCTCATGAGGCCTAGAAACGGTTACTGAATTAACGTGCACACTGTAAAACGTGGCAACATAGGCCTAATACTCGTTGCTTTCACGGGGACTGGAAACTGGCATACTAGAGTTGGACACAACTATAATTGCGTCTTTAATCGATCATAGGGAGATATATGCATATCGATCATGCACATATAATATAGGATGGGGAACACGTAGGCACACATGACATGGCAAAATTCAATTTTCCACATTCCCTCCTTGTGCGCTACGTTTCCATCAGGAAACATCAATATTCATGATACCATCTATCATTTCATATAGCATCATTTGCTTGTCTCGAATTGTCTTGGAACGAGACTTAGGACTAGGACTAGGAATACAAGATGTAGCACACAAGCCGCAAATCGCAGGGCCACATTGTAAACAGAGGCAGCAACTGAATATGATCATTACTGCTATACCTAGGAATGACAATACTTTCCATCCCCAGGCAGATATAATACTCCAGAGCCAACCGGACCATGTCCAGGTGCCTGGATTCTGGTGTAACTGATGGGCAATTTTATGAAGTCTGGTTATAGCTGAATAAACAGACGGTGCGTTATTAGGAATGAAAATGCAGCAACTAGATCCGATGACTCTACAAGCTCCTCCTCTATCGGCCAGTATGACGTCAAGGACGAGACGATTTTGGAGCACGACAAATCTCATAGCAGATTGCTCCTCAGTTAAGTTACCTAGAGCAGAAGTAGTCTCATTCACTACTGCTTCAAGGGTTCTAGTTAGTCTACGTATTAACTTACTATTCTGGACAGGACCTATGAAGAAGAAGAAACCTTTATTGAAATCTTGATATTGTTCTAGGGTAGTTTCAGTTTGATCGACAATTGGGGACTCGATCTCCCTTCTATGTCTAACGTGTACTAGATGTGTGTTTCTGTGATAATCAGATGGGGCTAGAAAAACTGGTGGCAGTAGGAAGGCAATGTAACATGTTCCATCCCAATCAAGGGGCAGACGTACATATGCGGTCTGACCACACACAAAATATGAATGACGTGAGGCTTTGAAAATAGATTTCCCACTGTCACTATACTCGACCATAGTAGTACAATCACTATGTCCCAGATGTGCGGAACCATTCTTTCTGACACATAATTCGCCTTTAACTGGTAAAACTGAAATAGCAGGCAAATCTGGAGTAGTCTCGGATTGAACATTCAGAACCATGAAATTCGAGGAATAATTACCTAGATCATATACTTCATTTTCTAGATCCAACCCTGTTCTATGGGAAAGACCCTCCTCGTCTGGGAAACATGTTCTATTCAGAAAGGACATATCAGTTGAGGATGACGTTAACGTGGACCAGGCTCCACACGAACCATTGTGGGAAAACGGATAGGGAAAGAGTGGCAGAACTCCCTTCGGTGTCTGGAAAGGGGGGAGTCGACCACACACCCAACAATTAGTGGCATTGCTGGTCTGGTGTGAATAGTGCAGCATTCGGATAAAAGTATTATTACGCATAGCAAGACGATAGGATAACTCGTGAGGAGGCAGGTCACTAAAAGTGTGCTCTACTGTAACATTAGAAAACATATGTACATGTGAAATGGGAAAACATAAATGTAAAGCATAACTTATGCAGGTAACCATAAGACTCAGAAATAATAGGAAGAACAGAGTGATGATGCATCTCTTAGAGTTTTGACTAACTCTCTCACTGTGTCGGTCTATCTCATACATGTCAGGAACCTGTCTAACCGTTTCACCCGAGAGGGACTTAGACAATTAAACTGGCTGACTTACTAGACCTTAGTTTCTGTTTATACTCCTCCTGCGGAGTTTTCTCTAACAGGGGGAGTTTAGATTCAGAGTCTTGGCAGTCCTTGAGAACGGGGCAGTCTTTAAGAAAAGTCTTTGGTTTGAGTCCATGAAACTTCTTGACATGGCTGGAGTGCAGCCAGCCTTTTCGGTTTTCCACTTTCACTGCAGTCCGGGTGGTGAGAAGAACAAGACGGGGCTCCTTCCAGCGGGGCTCCAGCGGACTTGAACGATCAAAATTGCGAACCAACACGAAGTCTCCTGGAACGATTTCATGCGTTTTCACTTCGGTGTTGTCTGGAAAAGCAGCGGCAACCTGTGAACGACAAGATTGTAGTGCAGACATCAAGGAGGCAAGGTAATCTGTCAGCATATTACTGTCAACATCTGTAATTGTACGTGGTCTAGGTGTACCCCACATATTTGGGGGACGACCAAACACTATCTCATACGGAGATAGACCTGAACGGGAATGAGCAACCATTCTCATATAAAAAAGGGCAACTGGCAATGCTACCAACCAATCTACGCCTTTCTCTGCACATACTTTAGCAATTCGGATTTTCAGGGTCTGGTTATGTCTCTCTACGAGACCGGCTGCTTCAGGATGTCGTACACAATGGAACTTCCACTGGTACCCTAACAGAAGAGATACTTGTTTCATGAGTTCGGATGAGAATGGCTGGCCGTTATCTGAATACACGACCCTAGGTAATCCATAGCGGGGAAAATACTCACGAACCAACTGCCTGGCAGTGGTCGCGGCAGTGTAATCTGGGACTGGATATGCTTCTGTCCATCTGGACAAAGCACATACAACTACAAGGACATACTTGAAACCTCGACATCGCTCCATCTGAATATAATCCATCTGGAGGACTTCAAAAGGGTGGTCAGGAGGATGGAATCCCCCTTGTTCCACCGGGACACCTTTACCTGGATTGAACTGACAACAGATCATGCAGATACGCACTTTCTGCTTGGCTGCTGCTCGTAAATGTTTGTTAAACCAAAGGTTCTGAATACTGTCTAACATGGCTTTTTCTCCTAAATGTGCAGGACTATGTGTGGTGTTAATAATGACTTGAACCATAGAGTCGGGGAGAAACCATGTGGCTTTTCCCTTCGTCAACCATCCTTGATCTGTCTGGACCCCTCCTTGTTCAGACCATTTCTTTATTTCATCGGGAGTAGCATGTAACTGTATATCTAGTACGTCTTGTGTAGGGTCCTTAACTGTCATACAAGTTGTCGGGGCTGGAATGTCTGTCTGTATCGTGTTAACTGGAATGTCTGGAGTCTGAGCTGTAAGCTTGGCCGTTCGATCTGCTAGATCGTTACCTTGGGAAATGATGTCAGTGACTTTCGTATGTGCCTTGCACTTCATGATAGCGATAGCTGTCGGTAAATGTATTGCATCTAACAGAGCTTGAATGAGGGGGCCATGCTGAATCTTGGTTCCATGAGAAGTCAAGAAACCTCTTTCTTGCCAGAGTACTCCGAAGTCGTGTACGACTCCGAATGCATAACGTGAATCTGTATATATGTTTACTTTCAGGTTCTTGGCTCGTATGCAGGCTTAGGTCAGAGCGACGAGCTCTGCTGCTTGAGCAGACAGGGTGTCAATACGATGTGTTTCTATAACTTCGGTTTCAGTAGTCACTGCATACGCGGCTACTAGTTCTCCTGTACTTGTTCTCATACATGAACCATCCACATAAAGTGTCAGGTCGGGATTAGGTAATGCAATGTCTGTCAAGTCTTGTCTTGGCTTTGTCATGGTGTTCACAACTTCCACGCAGTCATGTGTGGCAGGATCTGGAGTAACTGAAGGTAACAGTGTAGCAGGATTTAAAATGTTGCAGCGCCTGATTTCTATGTGTGGCTGAAACAGTGTCAATTCATAACCTGTTAAACGTGCAACTGTCAAGTGCTGTGTCTGTGTTCGGTTCAAAAGAACTTCCACGGAGTGTGGAACTTGTACTGTCAGGGAGTGTCCTAACACTATGGAATCACTTTGTCTGATAGCTAGAGCTGTGGCTGCAACTGACTTGAGGCACGCAGGCAGAGCCTGGGCCACTGGGTCTAATGTGCTAGAAAAATAAGCACAGGGCTTGTACTGTCCTGCTTGATCTTGAGTGAGAACAGACAATGCAGTACCATCACGTTCAGTGACAAAAAGTGTAAAAGGCTTACTGTAGTTCGGTGTTGCTAGAACAGGTGCTTGGCATAAAGCTTTCTTTAACTCATTAAAAACAAGTGTGTGTTCTTGGGTCCAAGGGAGGACAGTCGATGTGGCTGCCTCCTGTGTCGTTAACTGTATCAGAGGCTTGGCTAGAAAGGCGTACTGAGGAATCCATTGTCTGCAGTAAGAAGTGAGGCCGATAAAAGCTCGTACCTCCTTCTGAGTCTTGGGCTGTGGAAGATGTGCTATTAACTGAATACGGTCAGGTGTCAACTGCCTACCCCTCTTGGACAGTAAGTGTCCAAGGTAGACCACTTGCTGGACACAGAATTGCAATTTAGAAGGGGACACCTTGTGCCCCATCTCGGCCAGGAAATACAGGACTGTAAGTGACGCACGCTCGCAGTCACGTTCAGAACGGGCTGTGATCAGTAGATCATCGACATACTGGAGCAGGGCAGTGTCAGTTGGCATGTGAATATTGTCTAGTTGTCTTTTAAGTGCCTGACTGTAAATACTAGGACTTTCTGTGAAACCTTGAGGAGCTCGTGTGAATTTATAGCTTCTTCCATTTAAACAGAATCCGAAAAGGAACTGGCTGTCTGGATGAATGGGGACACTAAAGAATGCGTTCTTGAGATCAATAACAGTGAAGAACGTGGCTTCAGAATCAATGGCTGTCAA
This sequence comes from Lissotriton helveticus, assembly GCF_964261635.1. Taxonomy (NCBI): domain Eukaryota; kingdom Metazoa; phylum Chordata; class Amphibia; order Caudata; family Salamandridae; genus Lissotriton; species Lissotriton helveticus. Next base: position 1,043,826,011 of record NC_136065.1, read on the forward strand.
TAGGGAAGAAATATCTGGAACCACTGGGTACTGGGGTATGATGCATTTATTAAGTTCTCGAAGGTCAATCACTAATCGATAAACTGGAGGTGCATTTGGATCAGTACGTTTCAGAATCGGAATGATAGGAGAATTACATACATTGGAGTCAGTTTCTACAACTACTCCTTGAGCAATAAGCTCGTCAATAATTTTGGATAAGGCTGCTACAGCCTCAGGTGGCAATTTGTACTGTCGGATTCGGGGTAATACAACACCTTGTTTCAGAGTGACACGGTGGGGTGTAATATGCATACAACCTACATCAGTTGGACCTTGCGCCCATAAATGCTGTGGTACATTCAACAATCTTGGATCAAAATCACGTAATACATAATGACCTTTAAAATCTCTCAGGAACAATCGTACTCCTTCTGGAGAGCAGCATATAACTGCTCCTAATTCTTTCAGTGTTTTAATGCCTAATAAATTTTCAGGACAAGATTTCGTAAGTAACAAATCTGTAGTTCGGGACAATGGACCAACTTCTAGGGAAACTGGTTTCGATATTTCATTAACAATAGGCTTTCCTGAAAATCCAAGGGAAACATTTCTAGAGCCTGAGAGCGGAGCCCCTGGAACCTCGTCATGACTGATGGTAGTCCTACTTGCCCCTGTATCAATCAGAAACTTTCTGTCTTTCCCTAATACTTGACTGTGTACATAGGGACCCTCTTGATCTAAAGGAATCTCGATGAGAGGCAAGCCAACCTCCCCCTCTAGGCTGTTTCATGAGTACTGCTGATATTCTGGATACTCTGACTGTGCATACTGGTACATCTGTTGTGTAACGTGTTGTGTTGCAGCTATAGGCTGCGGTACTGTAACTGTCTGTTGTGCATTCTGTGGTGGCTGGGAATTCTGTGAAACTTGTTCTTGTCTAGGCGGACGTGGTCTCTCTTTCGTCTTACCAGTAGCTATGTTATGTTTCAGAACTGCACATTCGTTTATATAATGACCTGGCTGTTTACAGTAATTGCAGGTCCCTTTAACGGGAGCTGCAGGATGACTGGCTTGATTCGTACCCCTCTTCTGACTGTCTTGCGGAACAGATTGCGCAACTAGTACTTTCATTTTCGTGTCTTTCATACGTCTCCTTTCGTGTTCTTGCTCTTCCCTGATTCTGTTCTGGTGGTACTGGAGCATCTGAAGCATCTGTGACGGAGTATTAGCTTGCCAAGTACTCTCAACTTTCAGTACTCGATTTTTAACTTGTGGACTTGAATTCTCGACTAGTTTGGTAACGAAAAGATGTGGATATGACTCACTACTTGTTTTCAGACCACTATTTATAATGAAACATTTCTCAAATCTGGAATAAAAATCACTAGTATCTTCATCTTGTTTCTGTTTACAGGCTGAGATAGCATCCCAGTCTTCCTTTTTCGTGGCTAGTAATCTTGGCAAGACTTGTATTAACAATTCGGGCAAAGCTTTAGCTTTTTCCCCAAGACCGGTACCTGGAACTCGTGTGTTATCTTCAGTTTCTAATGCGGTCCAATCTATCTTTTTCTCTCCCACCTCCCATTCTTTTTCTTTGAGTTTTTCATATATGCCCGCAGGCAACAGGACCTTTAACATTTTAATGATATCAGGATACGTGTATTCTCCCATACGGAGCATGTCTTTTAATTCACGGTGGAACCCTGCTGGATCTTTAACGTGACAGGGTATTAACTTTTTCATTTCTAGGAGTTCTATTTTCGTGATAGGGGTGTAAACAAATACTCGTTCTAGATCACCCCCCGTTCCCTTAACCGGATGTACTTCTCGTAACGGATTCTGTCTGTCTATATAGGATGATTTTCTTTCTGGAGGTGAGACGGGAACAAAATGTGGATTTAGGAACGTTCTGTATTTGTGACGTTGTTCTAGAATGACGCTAATTAAATCGGTACCTAAACCCTTCCATCTGTTTAGGAGTAACTCGTTCAGGATATCATGCAAAGGACCTGGATCGGAATGCTGATCCTCATACAGTGTGATGAGGTGCTGGATCATATACATACCCACCAGACGTTGCTCGGCTGGGGGTAGTTTCAGAAACGTTTGAGCCACTATTTCATCTGGAAACGTGGCAGAATCACTAGTCCATCGTACTGCTGATTGGGCTAGTTCTTGTTCATGCATGGTACTAGGCTCGCTATAACCTATTCGTGATTTCAGAATTTTATCTGTAGTCTGGAATACCTGTTCCAGAGAACACTGTTCTGGTACTGGAGGAGGAAAAACTTTCTTGTAATCTAGGCGTGAATGTCGGTCGGAAAGTCTAGTTCTACCTACATACGCTATTCTGGAGGGATTCTCGCTGTCTACCTCTTCACTAGAAGAGTCATTCTCTTTCTCGGTTGCTCGTTTTTCTTCCTCCTTCTGGTGTATACGTATTATTTCCTTACGAATTTTCTTGTACATACTCTCTACACTACCTTGTGTCTTGTGTTTTCCCTCGGATATATTGTCACTCCACCTGGTCAGAGCCTTCATCTCGTCTTGATCTTTATCTGGATAATCTTGCTCTCTTATTAGACAATTAATCAAGAACTTTAAAATCATAAGTTGAACCTCGGCTTTCCTCTGTGACATAGCTTCGTGAATACTTCCTGGATTCTCTCCTGTACGGATAAAACGATATATTCTGTTTAGATGTTCCTTCATGTCGGGCAGGGTGATCAAGAAGCTGGCCACCCGTCTTAAACGTACTGAATATAAGATCATGTGATCTTCGCCTGGGACTGGATCATATATACAGTCAGTAAGAAGTCGCTTGAGATCTGTGTATGTAGCCACCTTTGGCGTACGCTGTAACGCTACGTCATGCAGCGTTAGTCGTCTGGCTTGAGGCGGGGTGTTAGGAGCGCTTCCCCCTACTGCTCCTGAACTAGAATCGTCTACTAATGCTGAAGGTGCTGGTAAGGTAACTGGCAAAACTCGTCACGTGGACTGGTCCGGGGGTACTGGCACATGGACAGGGTTCCCGGGACCAGTGGCTGGAGGAACAGGAATTACATTATTAACAGGAGGCTGTGGGTGAGCAGGCGGAATAGGATTTGCATATTCTGGGACTGTGTCGTCCAAGTAGGACGAGAGAAAAATTTCAGCTGCAGTCGGTTTATGACGTAGCTTAATCGGGACCAGGGGTGGCGGTAAATTACAGGATGCTTCCGGGGTTGCCTTCGGCAAGCCCTCGGCAAGAAGAGGATACATACCTTTAATAAGGGCATTTCTCTGTCTGTCTGACTGTTCTGCTCTAACTCGTTCACCTTCTTCTAGAAGTTCCCTTTCTTGGGCTTTTTCTGAGGATTCTTTACTTAATTCTGTTTTTCTGAATTCTTTTTCGGTTCTTTTATGAGATTCTTTGCGCCATAACTCGATGGCCTCTTTCTGGGACTGTCTGGCTTTCTTTTTCCATAATGCTTCTTCTACTCGCATGATGCACTCGGCATCCCATGTACCTGATACAGGCCATCTATATTACTCTTCAAGATTTTTCGTGTAATCGGACCACAAGTCTAGATATAATATGGCATCTAAGCCATGCTTGTGATACATAAAATGACCAGGACTGTCCTGAGGAGGGACAGGAACTGCTTCTTCGAGTAGACCTTTTCTAGTTTTGATCTGACGTAACTTCGAGAATAGAGGCATCTTGAACCTATACCTCGACTTTAACACAACATACAATAAACACAATAATGAAACAGCGAACAAATCACTCATACCACGACATAAAAAAAATACATAAATAACAGTTCGAACAGAATACTACCTGATACACTGAAAACAGAATACTTGAATTTCTCGAGAACAGACTTACTGGATGCACTGCTAAAACAGTACAGAACAGACCGGTCCCATAAAGAGACACGTCGGACCGTATCCACCTAGGTGAATACTTCGGATTGGATCTGTGTACCCAAACCCAACGGACCAGGAACAAACTAATGATCCTGTCTAGATACTTCCCCCGCGACGGTACTCACCGGGAAGCAGAAACTGGAAGGCCTCGGACTGGACTGGACTGCTACGACGTTGGACTACGAACTTCGGACTTCGGAAACAGGTGGGCCTCCGGATACTTCGGACCTTGCTCTCTCGGCTTGGGCTCTGGTCGGGACGAACCGCATTCCACACCGCTTTGTCTGGATGTCGGACCGCAGTCTCCGTCTCCTCCGTGGGCCTGAGGGAGACTTGAAGCAGAAATATCTGCACGTGCACGGTATAGTTCCGTCACGGCTGCAGAGGGTCAGGGGACCGGCGTTGCATCGCCAGCGCGTGAGGAAGGGGCTCGTCCCTATTCGGGCGCCATTATGTGGTAAATAAATAATTAATTACCGGTACTATTTTTTAATACATTAAAGGAAACAGATAGCTCAATAAATAAGAGGCAGGATCCGATGTATCTGAGTCGAAAGGGCTTTATTCAGGCAAAAGGGAAGGGACTGGATCGGGACAGCCTGAAATAAAATGGAGAGGCAGCTGCCGGGGTAGGGGAAAAATGGCAGGATCGCAGCATCACATTAACAGTATACAGCATATATAGGAATACATTATAATTACATTACATACAGTAGGCGTAACTAGTGACAAGCGTAAGATAAGAACAAAGTAGGCGTGAAAAGTAGGCGTGCACGAAGACATGTGATGAGAACGTCACAAAAGTGTCATGAAATGGGTGTATACATGGAGGGGGCTACTCGAGCAGCTGGGACCTTTAACCTAGTGGTGCGCGCAAACGGGCAATGACGTGTTACCGGGGAGAACTGGGGGCTATGACTTCTGCACTAGAAGAAGAGACTAAAGTCTGCGGTGTCAGGACGACATGTACCTATAGCATATCTGGTATCTGATGTTTGGAATACATGTTGATAGAATCTAAAAGTTATCAGGGGAAAGGCTACTTGACACTAAGGCTGGTGCATGCATATATTCTTCATGTATTGCGTGTGCTATGAATCTTCTATGAATATTAATACAGTAATTCACTTGCATGGAGACAGAGAGACTAGACTATAGCAGGGGATGTTTATGCGGTTCAGTAGCTTAGGAATGCAAAGGCGAAGAGCTGGACTGATAACTAGAGGCATAACATATTCTTGGCAGACAGGCAGGCAGAGCCGGGCCGGGCACCGCGCTGCGCGGCAGGAAGTAAGTGAAGGGTCAGGGATGCAGGTGGGGGCTGTATCGCTCCTCGGAGCAGGTTCAGGAGACAGGAGCTTGAATCTGGTGTCCGGGCCCTCATGAGGCCTAGAAACGGGGACATTTTACTGAATTAACGTGCACACTGTAAAACGTGGCAACATAGGCCTAATACTCGTTGCTTTCACGGGGACTGGAAACTGGCATACTAGAGTTGGACACAACTATAATTGCGGCTTTAATCGATCATAGGGAGATATATGCATATCGATCATGCACATATAATATAGGATGGGGAACACGTAGGCACACATGACATGGCAAAATTCAATTTTCCACAGAGAGAGTGAGTGAGTCAGTGAGAGTGTGTCAGTGAGAGTGAGTCAGTGAGAGTCAGTGAGAGTGAGTCAGTGAGTCTGTCAGTGAATGTGAGTCAGTGAGAGTCTGTCAGTGAGAGTTGGTCAGTGAGAATTAGTCAGTCAGTCAGTGAGGGAGAGTAGGAAAGTTTGTCAGTGAGAGTGAGTCTGTCAGTGAGAGTCTGTGAGAATCTGTCAGTGAGAGTCTGTCAGTGAGAGTGAGTCAGTGAGAGTGATTCAGTGAGAGTGATTCAGTGAGAGTGGGTCAGCGAGTGTGATACAGTGAGATTAAGTTGGTGAGAGTGAGTCAGTGAGAGGAAGTGAGTCAGTCAGTGAGAGTGTGTCAGTCAGTGAGAGAGAGTGGGAGAGTCTGTCAGTGAGATAGTGAGTCAGTCAGTGAGAGTCAGTGAGACAGAGTCAGTGAGAGACTGTCAGTGAGAGTCAGTCAATGAGAGTGAGTCAGTCAGTGAGAGAATCTGTCAGTAAGAGTCAGTCAGTGAGAATGTGAGAGAGTCTGTCAGTGAGAGTCAGTGAGACAGTCAGTGAGAGTCTGTCAGTGAGAGTGAGTCAATGAGAGTGAGTTAGATAGTAAGTCAGTGAGAGTCAGTCAGTGAGAGTCAGTCAGTGAGAGTCAGTCAGTGAGAGTCAGTCAGTCAGTGAGAGAGTCTGTCAGTAAGTGTCAGTCAGTGAGAATGTGAGTGAGTCTGTCAGTGAGAGTCTGTCAGTGAGAGTGAGCCAGTGAAGTGAGTGAGAGTCTGTCAGTGAGAGTCTGTCAGTGAGAGTGAGTCAGTCAGTCAGTGAGAGAGTCAGTCAGTGAGAGTGATCAGTCAGTGAGAGAGTATGTTAGTAAGAGTAAGTCAGTGAGACAGTGAGAGAGTCTGTCAGTGAGAGTGAGTCAGTGAAGTGAGTGAGAATCCGTCAGTGATAGTCTGTCAGTAGGAGTGAGTCAGTCAGTCAGTGAAAGTGTGGGAGAGTGAGTCAGTGAGAGAGAGTCAGTAGTGAGAGAGAGTTAGTGGTGAGAGTGTCATTGAGAGTGAGCAAGTGAGAGTCTGTCAGAGAGAGTCTGTCAGAGAGTCAGTGAGAGTCTGTCAGTGAGAGAGAGAGAGAGTCAGTGAGAGTCTGTCAGTGAGAGTCAGTAAGAGTCTGTCAGTGAGAGAGTGAGTGAGTCAGTGAGAGTGTGTCAATGAGAATGAGTCGGTGAGAGTGAGTCAGTTAGAGTGAGTCAGTGAGTCCGTCAGTGAAAGTGAGTCAGTCAGTGAGAGTGAGTCAGTGAGAGTCTGTCAGTGAGAGTTGGTCAGTCAGTCAGTGAGGGAGAGTGGGAAAGTTTGTCAGTGAGAGTGAGTCTGTCAGTGAGAGTCTGAGAGAATCTGTCAATGAGAGTCTGTCAGTGAGAATGTGTCAGTGAGAGTAAGTTATTGAGAGTGATTCAGTGAGAGTGGGTCAGTGAGTGTGATTCAGTGAGAGTAAGTCAGTGAGAGGGAGTCAATGAGAGGGAGTGAGTCAGTCAGTGAGAGTGAGTCAGTGAGAGAGAGAGAGTGGGAGAGTCTGTCAGTGAGAGAGTGAGTCAGTGAGTGAGTCTGTTAGTGAGAGTCCATCAGTGAGAGTCTGTCAGTGAGAGTCTGTCAGTGAGAGAGAGTCAGTGAGAGTCTGTCAGTAAGAGTCTGTCAGTCAGTGAGAGTCTGTCAGTCAATGAGAGTGAGTCAGTGAGAGTGAGTCAGTGAGAGGGAGTGAGTCAGTGGGAGTGAGTCAGTGAGAGTGAGTCAGGCAGTGAGAGAGAGAGTGGGAGAGTCTGTCAGCAAGAGAGTGAGTCAGTGAGTGAGTCTGTTAGTGAGAGTCTGTCAGTGAGAGTCTGTCAGTGAGAGTGAGTCAGTGAGAGTGAGTGGAAGAGTCTGTCAGTGAGAGAGTGAGAGAGTCTGTCAGTGAGTGAGAGAGTCAGTGAGAGAGAGAGAGTCAGTGAGAGAGAGTCATTAAGAAATATTCTATCAGTGAGAGTCTGTCAGTGAGAGAGAGTGAATCTGCCAGTGAGAGTCCTTCAGTGAGAGTAGGTCAGTGAGAGTCAGTGAGTGCGTGAGAGTCTTTCAGTGAGAGTCTTTCAGTGAGAGTGCGTCAGGCAGTGAGAGAGTCTGTCAGCAAGAGTCAGTCAGTGAGAGAGTGAGAGAGTCTGTCAGTGAGAGTCCATCAGCGAGAATGAGTCAGTGAAGTGAGTGAGAGTCTGTCAGTGACAATCTGTCAGTGAGAGGGAGTCAGTTAGTCAGTGAGGGAGAGTGAGAGAGTGAGTCAGTGAGAGTGAGTCAGTGATAGTCTGTCCGTGAGACACAATTAAAGAGAGAGTCAGTGTCAGAGACTCAGCGAGAGAGAGTCAGAAGTGAGAGAGAGTCAGTGGTGAAAGAGAGTCAATTAGAGTGAGCCAGTGAGAGTCTGTCAGAGAGAGTCAGTGAGAGTCTGTCAGTGAGAGAGAGTGAGTCAGTCAGTGAGAGAGTGAGTCAGTGACAGTCTGTCATGGAGAATGAGTCAGTCAGTGAGAGAGTGTGGGAGAGTGAGTCAGTGAGAGAGAGAATCAGAGAGAGAGAGAGAGTCAGTCAGAGAGAGAGTCAGTAGTGAGAGAGAGTCACTGGTGAGAGTCAGTGGTGAGAGAGTCATTGAGAGTGAGCAAGTGAGAGTCTATCAGTGAGAGTCTGTCAGAGAGAGTCAATGAGAGTCTGTCAGTGAGAGAGAGAGAGGGTCAGTGAGAGTCTGTCAGTGAGTGAGAGTCAGTAAGAGTCTGTCAGTAAGAGAGTGAGTGAGTCAGTGGGAGTGAGTCAGTGAGAGTCAGTGAGAGTGAGTCAGTGAGTCTGTCAGTGAAAGTGAGCCAGTCAGTGAGAGTGAGTCAAAGAGAGTCTGTCATTGAGAGTGAGTCTGTCAGTGAGAGTGATCAGTCAGTGAGAGAGTATGTCAGTAAGAGTCAGTCAGTGAGAGAGTGAGAGAGTCTGTCAGTGAAAGTGAGTCAGTGAAGTGAGTGAGAGTCTATCAGTGAGAGTCTGTCAGTGAGAGTATGTCAGTGAGAGTGAGTCAGTCAGTCAGTGAGAGAGAGTGGGAGAGTCTGTCAGTCAGAGAGAATCAGAGAGAGAGTCACTGAGAGAGATTCAGAGAGAGAGAGTCAGTTAGAGAGAGTCAGTGAGAGAGAGTGGGAGAGTCTGTCAGTGAGAGTTTGTGAGAATCTGTCAGTGAGAGTGAGTCAGTGAAGTGAGTGAGTCTGTCAGTGAGAGTCTGTCAGTGAGAGTGAGTCAGTCAGTCAGTGAGAGAGAGTGGGAGAGTCAGTCAGTGAGAGTGAGTCAGTGAGAGTCTGTCAGTGAGAGAGAATCAGAGAGTCAATGAGAGAGATTCTGAGAGAAAGAGTCAGTGAGAGCGAGAGAGTGGGAGAGTCTGTCAGTGGGAGTTTGTGAGAATCTGTCAGTGAGAGTCTGTCAGTGAGAGTGAGTCAGTGAGAGTGAGTCAATGAATCTGTCAGTGAGAGTGAGTCAGTCAGTGAGAGAGAGTCAGTCAGTGAGAGTATGTCAATGAGTGTCTCTCAGTGAGAGTCTGTCAGTGAGTGTCTGTCAGTGAGAGTTGGTCAGTTACAGAAGGTCAGTGAGAGTCTGTCAGTGAGAGGTGGTCAGTGAGAGAGTCAGTGAGAGTCTGTCAGTGAGAGAGAGTGAGTCAGTCAATCAGTGAGAGAGTGAGTTAGTCAGTGAGAGTGAGTCAGTGCGAGTGAGTCAGTGAGAGTGAGTCAGTGAGAGTCTGTCAGTGAGGTGAGAGTGAGTCAGTCAGTCGCATACGGAGACTTGGCTGAAACCCATTTGGATTTCCCTGTTTTTTGCTTTTTGCTGTCCCACGCCACGCGGCCCCCGCTTCGCGGGTGCCGCTCGAGGCATTTAATCTGCCGGATTCCCTGAAGTAACAAGGTGACCGCCGAGGGACGCAAACACCTACCGGGACTGCGAGGACCAGCGGGCGCTGCGTTACCTGACTCGCCGCAGCTTGTCCTCTTCCCGCCCCCTCCCGCTATTTACAGATAGTCCTAAACGCGCTAGCGGGACTCGCGCGGAGCAAAGCGCGGGGCGAAGCCCGGGCAAAGGGCGGGCCCTCTGAGGCCCTCAGAGGCCTGCAGAGACTGGACTGGGCACTAGATGCTGGTGCCCTTGGGATTTGGGTCTCTTGACAGCTAGGCACTCTCATTGATATCCTTTGTTATAGCTATTTAGGACAAAGGCGCCGACACTGAATGTTGTAGCCGTGTTGCTTTCTTTTGGTTTGTCCTAATATTATTATTTATCCTAATTACTTGCAATATTGTTTCAGAATCTGTATAATTTTAAGCTAGTAAAATGTATAAGGAGAAATTAGATAAAGGGCCTATGGATAATTATTTAATCCAAAAAATTACGCAGATTAACTCTAATAGACGTGCCTCCCTTGGCCAGGGGAATCTTTCTCTGACCCAGGAGGAGGCGCTTCTAGTTGATATATCTTCGCCTAAAAAACCTTCTATTCCCTGTGGTAAGGTAGTCACTGCGACTGCACAGGTCCATGTTATAAAACTTTCTGATTATCCAGATATCGTGGAAAAACAAAAACATACCCCACCGGTAAGAATATTCAAAAAGGCAAAAACACGAAAGAGAAGGGGGAAGCTCATGCAAAAAGCACAAGTACAAGTACCTAGGAAAAGTTCACAAGAGGTAAATATGATAAGTAAAAGTACTTGTGCGGGCAACACAGGGTCAGCCCCATTGGGATCACATGCACATAGTAGTGTGGAAGAAATTAGGTCTCCCAATTTAGGAGAAAAGGAGGATAAAATTGGCGTATCTGATTATTCCACAACTGAGATCTCCATATTAACAACTCCGGTTAGTTTGAAACCACACCACATGAGCCTAAGTAGTACTTATGTTGATGAAGGGCTATCTGACTCCCCCAGATTTTCTCCTGCTCCACTTATTAATTTAACCCAGATGTCGCCACTGAAAACCACTACTAATATTACTAAAAAAAGAGGGGGTTGCCCCATGCCGACTAGGGAAGCTAAAGTACAGAAGAGGAACTTGACTCCAGCTGTGACTGATGCGACGACCCTACCATCCCTCCCAATTTTACCTCCAACGATAACTGATTCTTGTCCTTGGGGTGAGACTGGTTTACTAGTAAAATTAGAAAGCCTGCTAAAAGGCTTAATTCAGCCACTGTTGGAAAAAATGAATTTATGTAATATCAGATTTGATGAACTAGATAAAAAAAAGTAGGGAGAAACACACAATTATTAGCAGATCTGATACAGGGGGTGAATCTTATGAAATCTAGTGGTTTACCTAGTGGTTTACCTGTGTCAATGGCGACTGCTCCTAAATTAGCATCACCTTGCCCAGTCCCCCCACAAAAATTGCTCAAGAAGGGATAAAATTGACTGGCCCCATAACCAAAAGTGTTCCACCTGTAACTCTGTCAAAAAAGAAGTCTGACATCAAACCTGTGAGTAGTATAGGCGGCCAAGGTGAGGGAAAAACGTTGGTAGAAGAAAGGCAACAGATATCCCAACAGATATCCCAATCTAAGGCCATTAAGGAGAATGGTAACGTAAATTCTTATAATAGTAAACGGTACCAAAAGAGAACGGTTGACCTACCGCCTGAAGCTGCCCCCTACACTATAGTCATGGCAGGTGTTCCTGAATTACTTTTGGATGCTAGGGAAGATCACCATGCATTAAGAAATAAAGTAACACATTGGTTACACAATAACAGACCCCTCCCAGCGCATATCAATGGAGAAATCCTGACTGTGAGGCGATCAGTTTGGGTGGGCTCTAGACCCAAAGATAAGAAAGGGGATGTTATTATTGTAAATTTTAAAGACCACAGAGCGGTCCGCCATATAGGAGATTGGTATGAGTCGGAAGGCAGTGACTCTATCTCTACCCACTATCTTAGTTATTTCTATCCGTATTGTCCAGGACATAACCCTGGAGATAGGGATAGAGTAAGACATCCTGGAGATTGGTTTTCCTCAAACCAACGGGGATATGGTACGAATCCACCCTCCCAACCTGGGAGACAGTTGGGTATTAATCGGAGGCAATTCTTTCCAAGTACGCCTGGAATGGATTATAGGAATAACAACCTTTTCTGGGAGAATAGAGATTTTTCGCGTTTAGCCTATAATCTTCCAACCCACAATAGATTCGATGTATTTTCGGGCCTTGATTATGTCGATTGACATGAAAAGGTTGCCAACCTGACAAACACTCGGAGTCCAGAAGAGGTGGCTGTTCCTAAAAAGAATCTTATAATGTCCACTTTGGGGGAGGAATGCCAAATAACCGTATTTTCAGAACCAACCTTAAATATAAATTCTGGCGCCGGTGAGGAGCCTCGATCTAATACTGCTATCGCCCAGAAGGTGGAGCCAGGGGACAACACTGGAAGAGTAAGCGCCCCATGTAAGAGATAGTTTGTGATATCTCCACGGTAGAAGAGGAAGGTAGTAACAAAAAAGGGAATTCCTGTACATTCCTATCTTGGAATGTAGCAGGATTAAAAAATAAGATAAATAACCCAGCCCTGGAGACAACCCTAAATGAGCGGGATGTCGTGGTCCTTCAAGAAACTTGGACCACAGAACCTGTGTATTTAAGCGGGTACAGAACCCTCTTTACTTCAGCTGAGGGTGGTCAACATGGCCGTGCGAAGGGAGGCCTAATTACATTCCTCTCGAATAAGCTTAAGTATGAGAAAGTACGTTTTAATTCTAATTCAAATTACTACCAACTTATAACCATAGGCACAAAGGGATTTATTGTAATTTTGATCAATGTTTACAATAATATTCCGAAAGATGAGATATTGAATACCCTAAGAACACTTAGGGAAAACATACAACATGAAACAGAGAAATCAAATAAGGAAATGTTAATTTTATGGGGGGAAGATTTTAACTGTCCACTCTGTATAAGCGGAAAAAAGGGGATTTGTGGCCTAATGCTAGAACAAGACATAAACCTAACACATTTTGAACATTCCTTGATCGGGGACTTACTTAATGAACTAGTATTTATGTACGACTTGGGTTTTGTAAATGAAATAGCTCAGAACCCTACTCCTTTTCAACCGACATTTATTGGTAGAGGAGTCATGTCCACTATTGACTTTATTCTTGTATCTAATAGTTATAGTTATAGGATCAATAGTCTAAAGGTTTTAGAGTTACCCCTAAGTGATCATCTGCCCCTATCAATGGAGTTTGAGAATCCTTTCTATGAACACTCTGAACATATTCTCACCTCAGATATAGCCTCTGATTTGATCCTGGGCAGGCAAAATGGGTATACACTAAAATGGGGCAAGGTCACGCCAGAAAAGTTTCTGGCAAAGTTGTTAAATACCTGTTCAGATAGTTTTTCTATTTGCCTAGGGGAGACGTCCTGCTCCATTCAGATCTTGGAGCATTTTGACTAAATAGTCCTTGAAATTAAGAAAAATTTGTGGGTGGAGCTAAGAAACAAGACTAGGCGTACTAAAAGCTGGTTTAATACCGCTTGTACCAGGGCACTAAGTGATTTGAAATATGCTATCCATAGGTCTCCCCGGGATCACTTAGTAATAAGAGGGTTAAGGAACACATATAATAAAGCCCTGAAAAGTAGGAAAATGCCATAAAAAAGGAGGCCCTTGAAGACCTCTGCGAGGCTGCTCAGTCTAAAGATGCATCTGCCTTTTGGAGGGTAGTTAATGCCCCTTTCCTCTTTGATAGTCATAAGGCTCGTATTGAGACGGTGATTACCGAAGAGGAATGGGTGGAACACTTCTCAACTTTATATAGCTCGCAGGATGCTCCTTGTTCTACAAATGCTTTTAAATATGTAAATAGTCCAAAGGGTGAGGAAAAGTTGGTCATATCCCTGGAGGAAGTTTTAATCGGGTTGAATGCAACTAAGGCTGGAAAGGCTGCTGGCCCAGATGGGATCCCGGCAGTTTTATATAAAGCAAACATAGAGATTTGGGGTCCCATGTTGGTACAGCTTTTTAATACCGCTCTTGCTAATGGCCTGCATTCATCCTGGTTTACTTCAATAATTGTGCCGATATACAAGAAGGGTGAGAGACAAAATTGTGCATGTTATAGGCCAATCTCACTTCTTGATTCATCTGTTAAAATTCTCGGTAGAATAATTTTGGCAAGACTCCAGAACTGGGCTGAGGAAAATGAAATTTTGAGCGACCTACAGTACGGTTTCCAGAAAGGTTTGGGTACCGTTGAACAATGTTTAAACTTAATGATTACCCAACAAAAATATACCAGGGTTAAAGGGGAACGGTTATATTTTACGTTTCTCGATTTGTCTTCGGCATTTGATTGTGTATCGCACACTAAATTGTGGAATATTTTGAAAGGGTTAGGCGTCGACGATGCAATAATTTGTTTCTTGAGAGATCTATACTCAGGAGCAACTGCATCAGTTCGATACGGCCGTGGGGGAGAATGTACTAGAAGATTTGGAGTGGGACGTGGAGTACGCCAGGGCTGTGTTCTGGCTCCGTTCCTATTTCTTCTTTACATTAATGGACTTGAGCGTCACCTCGTGCATGAGTGCAGGGACATGCCTAGAGTGGGGAAGAGGTCGATCCCTCCGCTCATGTATGCGGACGATGCCGTTCTAATAGCTCGAACCCCCTTGGCATTACAGAAATTGTTAGTATCCTTTGAAAAGTTCATGTTGAGCTTAGATTTGAAAATTAATTGTGGTAAAACATACTCCATGAACTGCGGCACAAAATCTGGAAAAAAGTCGAAAAGTATGTTTTTAAATAACGCTTCCCTGGAAAACATTTCGCTTTTCCCCTATTTGGGCATTTTGTTTCATGAACGGGGGGGGGGTGGTTAAGTGCTATAAAGGCTAGAACTCTCTTGTTCCAAAAAAACATAATGGCCGTTAAGACTTTCTTGAAAAAGCTGGGGAAAAAAACAATAAAAGAAATCTTGACCATATACAACGCCACATGTACATCCGTAACCGTTTATGGTGCGGGACTCTGGGGCTTTTCTAATATTGACCCACTACAAATCGTTGAAAACAAATTTATGCGGGATGTTTTATCTGTACCGCAGAGTGTTTCAACCTATATTTGCCACATGGAGCTGGGTCAACCTTACTTATCTGATTTAATTAGAATACAGCCCATTCTATTGTGGCACAGGGTATGGACTACTAATGAATGTGTTGTTAATCGGGCTGTGATACAGGATATATTGAACATGGAAAATACGGCCAATATCGAATGGTTAGCATACATCAAACAATTTATGTTTGATATTGGACACTGCGAATACTATGAGGATCCATCATCTATGGGAACTATACCCAGAAGATCTTTGAAAAAACTGTGTTTGGAATACCCCAAGGATAAAAGAAGAAGAGCAGAAGCCAGCAAAAAGACAGTTGCTTTGCATAACTTGATATTGACTGGAGTAAAAGTACAGCCCTATTTGACCCTGTTGATGTCAAATCACGATCGATTTCTTTTAACCCGCTTTAGATTGAATCTTGTTTTTAGACTTCTGTCCTTCCCAAAAATGAATTTATGGTCGCAGACTTTATCAACCTGTCCCTGTGATGATTCCTCGACCCAATCCGACATTCACATTTTATTCTTTTGTAAATTTTATATTATTCCTCGTCGAAAAATTTTAATCCCCTTTCTTAAAGACATGAACATAAAAAGATGTCGTTCAGCTTTTCTAGAATGTCAGAGAATGGATACTGTTTTTACTGTTGTGGTTCTTTTAAGCTATTTTAAACATGTTTTGAAATTAAGGAAATCTATTATCGTAAATGAAATATAATGATAATATGTATCCCAAGTTAGTTCTTTTTTTATATATAGTGTATTGTTCATGTTGTTACTTTCATGGTTAACGATTTTTAACCGAATAAAGTACTTTCTGATTCTGATTCTGAGTCAGTCAGAGAGTCTGTCAGTAAGAGCCAGTCAGTGAGAGAGTGAGAGAGTCTGTCAGTGAGAGTCAGTGAGAGAGAGTGAGTAAGTCAGTGAGAGAGAGTGGGAGAATCTGTCAGTGAGAGAATGAGTCAGTGAGTGAGTCTGTTAGTGAGAGTCAGTCAGTGAGAGTTTGTCAGTCAGAGTTTGTCAGTGAGAGTCTGTCAGTGAAGTCTGTCAGTGAGAGTCTGTCAGTGAGAGTCTGTCAGTGAAGTCTGTCAGTGAGAGTCAGTCAGTGAGAGTCAGTCAGTCTGTCAGTGAGAGAGTGAGAGAGTCTGTCACTGAGAGAGTGAGTCAGTGAGAGACTGTCAGTGAGAGTCTATCAGTGAGAGTCAGTGAAAGTCTGTCAGTGAGAGAGTCCGTGAGAGAGAGTGAGTAAGTCAGTCAGCGAGAGAGTGAGTCAGTGAGAGTGAGTCAAAGAGAGTCTGTCATTGAGAGTGAGTCTCTCAGTGAAAGTGAGTCAGTCAGTGAGAGTGATCAGTCAGTGAGAGAGTATGTCAGTAAGAGTCAGTCAGTGAGAGAGTGAGAGAGTGTCGGTGAGAGTCTGTCAGTGAGAGTGAGTCAGTGAAGTGAGTGAGATTCTGTCAGTGAGAGTCTGTCAGTGAGGATGAGTCAGTCAGTCAGTGAGAGAATCAGAGAGAGAGTCAGTGAGAGAGAGTCAGTAGTGAGAGAGAGTCAGTGGTGAGAGAGAGTCAGTGGTGAGAGAGAGTCAGTGGTGAGAGAGAGTCAGTGGTGAGAGAGAGTCAGTGGTGAGAGAGAGTCAGTGAGAGTGAGCCAGTGAGAGTCTTTCAGTGAGAGTCTGTCAGTGACAGTCTGTCAGAGAGAGTCCGTAAGAGTCTGTCAGTGAAAGAGAGGGAGAGAGTCAGTGAGAGTCTGTCAGTGAGAGAGTGAGTCAGTCAGGGAGAGAGTGAGTGAGTCAGTGAGAGTGTGTCAGTGAGAGTAAGTCAGTGAGAGTCAGTGAGAGTGAGTCAGTGAGAGTGAGTCAGTGAGTCTGTCAGTGAGAGTGAGTCTGTCAGTGAGAGTGAGTCAGTCCATCAGTGTTGAGAGAGTGGGAGAGTCAGTCAGTGAGTTAGTCAGTCAGTGAGTGAGAGTGGGAGAGTATGTCAGTGAGAGCATGTCAGTGAGGGACTGTCAGTGAGAGTGAGTCAGTCAGTCAGTGAGAGTTGGTCAGTGAGAGGTCAGTGAGAGTTGGTCAGTGAGAGAGTCAGTGAGAGTGAGTCAGTGAGAGAGTGAGTCAGTGAGAGTTAGTCAGTGAGAGTCAGTCAGTGAGATTCTGTCAGTGAGAGTGAGTCAGTCATTGGGAGTGAGTGAGTCAGTCAGAGAGTCTGTCAGTAAGAGCCAGCCAGTGAGAGAGTGAGAGCGTCTGTCAGTGAGTCTGTCAGTGAAAGTGAGTCATTGAAGTGAATGAGAGTCTGTCAGTGAGAGAGAGTGAGTCAGTCAGTGAGTGAGTTGGTTAGTGAGAGTCTGTTAGTGAGAGTCTGTAAGTGAGAGTTGGTCAGTGAGAGAGTCAGTGAGAGTCTGTCAGTGAGAGTGAGTCAGTCAGTCAGTGAGATGAGGTCAGTGAGAGGAGGTCAGTGAGAGTTGGTCAGTGAGAGAGTCAGTGAGATTCAGTCAGTGAGAGTCTGTCAGTGAGAGTGAGTCAGTCAGTGGAAGTGAATGAGTCAGTCAGAGAGTCTGTCGGTGAGAGCCAGTCAGTGAGAGAGTGAGAGTCTATCAGTGAAAGTGAGTCATTGAAGTAAGTGAGAGTCTGTCAGTGAGAGTCAGTGAGAGAGAGTGCGTCAGTCAGTGAGAGAGAGTGGGAGAGTCTGTCAGTAAGAGAGTGAGTCATTGAGAGAGTCAGTGAGAGTCTGTCAGTGAGAGTCTGTCAGTGAGAGTCAGTAAGAGTCTGTCAGCGAGAGAGAGTGAGTCAGTCAGTCAGCGAGAGAGTGAGTCAGTGAGAGTGAGTCAGAGTGAGTCAGTGAGAGTGAGTCAGAGAGAGTCTGTCAGTGAGAGTGAGTCAGTCAGTGAGAGTGATCAGTCAGTAAGAGAGTATGTCAGTAAGAGTAAGTCAGTGAGACAGTGAGAAAGTCTGTCAGTGAGAGTCTGTCATTGAGAGTGAGTCAATGAAGTGAGTGAGAGTCTGTCAGTGATAGTCTGTCAGTGAGAGTCTGTCAGTGAGAGTGAGTCAGTCAGTCTGAGAGTCAGTCAGAGAGAGAGTCAGTAGTGAGAGAGAGTCAGTGGTGAGAGAGTCAGTGGTGAGAGAGCCATTGAGAGTGAGCAAGTGAGAGTCCGTCAGTGAGAGTCTGTCAGTGAGAGAGAGAGAGTTGGTGAAAGTCTGTCAGTGAGAGTCAGTAAGAGTCTGTCAGTAAGAGAGTGAGTGAGTGAGTCAGTGAGAGTGAGTCAGAGTGAGTCTGTCAGAGAGAGTGAGTCAGTCAGTGGGAGTGATCAGTCAGTGAGAGTATGTCAGTAAGAGTCAGTCAGTGAGAGTGAGAGAGTCTGTCAGTGAGAGTGAGTCAGTCAGTGAGAGAGTGTGGGAGAGTGAGTCAGTGAGAGAGAATCAGAGAGAGAGAGTAAGTGAGAGAGAGTCAGTGGTGAGAGAGATGCAGTGGTGAGAGAGTCAGTGAGAGTGAGCCAGTGAGTGAGAGTCTGTCAGAGATGCAGTGGTGAGAGAGTCAGTGAGAGTGAGCCAGTGAGTGAGAGTCTGTCAGAGAGAGTCCGTGAGAGTCTGTCAGTGAGAGAGAGTCACTGAGACTCTGTCAGTGAGAGTCAGTAAGAGTCTGTCAGTGAGAGTCTGTCAGTGAGAGTCAGTTAGTCAGTGAGAGAGTGTGGGAGAGTGAGTCAGTGAGAGAGAATCAGAGAGAGAGAGTCAGTGAGAGAGAGTCAGTGGTGAGAGAGATGCAGTGGTGAGAGAGTCAGTGAGAGTGAGCCAGTGAGTGAGAGTCTGTCAGAGATGCAGCGGTGAGAGAGTCAGTGAGAGTGAGCCAGTGAGTGAGAGTCTGTCAGTGAGAGTCAGTAAGAGTCTGTCAGTGAGAGAGTGAGTCACTCAGTGAGAGAGTGAGTGAGTAAGTGAGAGTGCGTCAGTGAGAGTGAGTCAGTGATAGTGAGTCAGTGATAGTGAGTCAGTGAGTCTTCTGTCAGTAAGAGTGAGTTAGTCAGTGAGAGTGAATCAGTCCATCAGTGTGAGAGAGTGGGAGAGTCAGTCAGTGAGTTAGTCAGTCAGTGAGAGAGAGTGGGAGAGTCAGTCAGTGAGAGTGAGAGTTGGTCAGTGAGAGAGTCAGTGAGGGTCTGTCAGTGAGAGAGATTGAGTCAGTCAGTCAGTGAGCGAGTGAGTCCGTGAGAGTTGGTCAGTGAGAGGAGGTCAGTGAGAGTCTGTCAGGGAGAGTTGGTCAGTGAGAGAGCCATTGAGAGTCTGTCAGTGAGAGAGAATGAGCTAGTCAGTCAGTGAGAGAGTGAGTCAGTTCGAGTTGGTCAGTAAAGTCAGTCAGTGAAAGTCTGTCAGTGAGAGTGAGTCAGTCAGTGGGAGTGAGTGAGTCAGTCAGAGAGTCTGTCAGTAAGAGCCAGTCAGTGAGAGAGTGAGAGAGTCTGTCAGTGAGAGAGAGTGAGTCAGTGAGTGAGAGAGAGAGTGGGAGAGTCTGTCAGTGAGAGAGTGAGTCAGTGAGTGAATCTGTTGGTCAGAGTCTGTCAGTGAGAGTGTGTCAGCGAGAGTCTGTGAGAGTCTGTCAGTGAAGTCTGTCAGTGAGAGTCAGTCAGTCAGTCAGTGAGAGTCAGTCAGTCAGTCAGTGAGAGAGTGGGAGAGTCTGTTAGTGAGAGAGTGAGTCAGTGAGAGAGTCAGTGAGAGTCTGTCAGTGAGAGTATGTCAGTGAGAGAGTCAGTGAGAGAGAGTGAGCCAGTCAGTCAGCGAGAGAGTGAGTCAGTGAGAGTGAGTAAGAGAGAGTCTGTCATTGAGAGTGAGTCTGTAAGTGAGAGTGAGTCTGTAAGTGAGAGTGAGTCAGTCAGTGAGAGTGAGTCAGTCAGTGAGAGTGATCAGTCAGTGAGAGAATATGTCAGTAAGAGTAAGTCAGTGAGACAGTGAGAGCCCGCCAGTGAGAGTCTCTCAGTGAGAGTGAGTCAGTGAAGTGAGTGAGAGTCTGTCAGTGATAGTCTGTCAGTGAGAGTGAGTCAGTCAGTATGTGAAAGAGTGTGGGAGAGTGAGTCAGTGAGAGAATCAGAGAGAGAGAGTATGTGAGAGAGAGTCAGTGAGAGAGTCAGTAGTGAGAGAGAGTCAGTGGTGAGAGAGAGTCAGTGGTGAGAGAGTCATTGAGAGTGAGCAAGTGAGAGTCTGTCAGTGAGAGTCTGTCAGTGAGAGTCTGTCAGTGAGAGTCAGTAAGAGTCTGTCAGTAAGAGAGAGTGAGTGAGTCAGTGAGAGTGTGTCAGTGAGAGTGAGTCAGTGACAGTCAGTGAGAGTGAGTCAGTGAGTCTGTCAGTGAAAGTGAGTCAGTGAGAGTCTGTCAGTGAGAGTTGGTCAGTGAGAATTAGTCAGTCAGTCAGTGTGGGAGAGCGGGAAAGTTGGTCAGTGAGAGTGAGTCTGTCAGTGAGAGTCTGTGAGAATCTGTCAGTGAGAGTGGGTCAGGGAGTGTGATTCAGTGAGATTAAGTCAGTGAGAGTGAGTCAGTGAGAGGAAGTGAGTCAGTCAGTGAGAGTGTGTCAGTCATTGAGAGAGAGTGGGAGAGTCTGTCAGTGAGAGAGTGAGTCAGTGAGAGTCTGTCAGTGAGAGTCAGTGAGACAGAGTCAGTGAGAGTCTGTCAGTGAGAGTCTGTCAGTGAGAGTGAGTCAGTAAAAGTCAGTCAGTGAGAGTGAGTCAGTCACTGAGAGAGTCTGTCAGTAAGAGTCAGTCAGTGAGAATGTGGGAGAGTCTGTCAGTGAGAGTCAGTGAGAAAGTCAGTGAGAGTCTGTCAGTGAGAGTGAGTCAGTGAGAGTGAGTCAATGAGAGTGAGTTAGTTAGTAAGTCAGTGAGAGTCAGTCAGTGAGAGTCAGTCAGTGAGAGTGAGTCAGTCAATGAGAGAGTCTGTCAGTAAGTGTCAGTCAGTGAGAATGTTAGTGAGTCTGTCAGTGAGAGTCTGTCAGTGATAGTGAGTCAGTGAAGTGAGTGAGAGTCTGTCAGTGAAGGTCTGTCAGTGAGAGTGAGTCAGTCAGTCAGTGAGAGAGTCAGTCAGTGAGAGTGATCAGTCAGTGAGAGAGTATGTTAGTAAGAGTAGGTCAGTGAGACAGTGAGAGAGTCTGTCAGTGAGAGTGAGTCAGTGAAGTGAGTGAGAGTCCGTCAGTGATAGTCTGTGAGTTGGAGTGAGTCAGTCAGTGAAAGTGTGGGATAGTGAGTCAGTGAGAGAGAATCAGAGAGAGAGAGTCAGTGAGGGAGAGTCAGTAGTGAGAGAGAGTCAGTAGTGAGAGTCAGTAGTGAGAGAGAGTCAGTGGTGAAGGAGAATTAGTGGTGAGAGTGTCATTGAGAGTGAGCAAGTGAGAGTCTGTCAGAGAGAGTCTGTCGGAGAGTCAGTGAGAGTCTGTCAGTGAGAGAGAGAGAGAGTCAGTGAGAGTCTGTCAGTGAGAGTCAGTAAGAGTCTGTCAGTGAGAGAGTGAGTGAGTCAGTGAGAGTGCGTCAATGAGAGTGAGTCGGTGAGAGTGAGTCAGTTAGTCAGTCAGTGAAAGTGAGTCAGTCAGTGAGAGTGAGTCAGTGAGAGTCTGTCAGTCAGAGTTGGTCAGTGAGAATTAGTCTGTCAGTCAGTGAGGGAGAGTGGGAAAGTTTGTCAGTGAGAGTGAGTCTGTCAGTGAGAGTCTGAGAGAATCTGTCAATGAGAGTCTGTCAGTGAGAATTTGTCAGTGAGAGTAAGTCATTGAGAGTGATTCAGTGAGAGTGGGTCAGTGAGTGTGATTCAGTGAGAGTAAGTCAGTGAGAGTGAGTCAGTGAGAGGGAGTGAGTCAGTCAGTGAGAGTGAGTCAGTGAGAGAGAGAGAGTGGGAGAGTCTGTCAGTGAGAGAGTGAGTCAGTGAGTGAGTCTGTTAGTGAGAGTCCATCAGTGAGAGTCCATCAGTGAGAGTCTGTCAGTGAGAGTCTGTCAGTGAGAGTCTGTCAGTGAGAGTCTGTCAGTGAGAGTCTGTCAGTGAGAGTTTGTCAGTGAGAGTAAGTCAGTGAGAGTGAGCCGGTAGGAGGGAGTGAGTCAGTGAGAGTGAGTCAGTCAGTGAGAGAGTGGGAGAGTCGGTCAGCGAGAGAGTGAGTCAGTCAGTGAGTCTGTTAGTGAGAGTCTCTCAGTGAGAGTCTGTCATTGAGAGTCTGTCAGTGAGAGTGAGTCAGTGAGAGTGAGTGAGTGAGTCAGTGAGAGTTTGTCAGTCTGTCAATCAGTGAGAGAGAGTGGAAGAGTCTGTCAGTGAGAGAGTGAGAGAGTCTGTCAGTGAGTGAGTCAGTCAGTGAGAGACTGTCAGTGAGAGAGAGAGAGTCAGTGAGAGAGAGTCATTGAGAAGGAGTCTATCAGTGAGAGTCTGTCAGTGAGAGAGAGTGAATCTGTCAGTGAGAGTCAGTCAGTGAGAGTAGGTCAGTGAGAGTCAGTGAGTGAGTGAGAGTCTTTCAGTGAGAGTCTTTCAGTGAGAGTGAGTCAGGCAGTGAGAGAGTCTGTCATTAAGAGTCAGTCAGTGAGAGAGTGAGAGAGTCTGTCAGTGAGAGTCTGTCAGTGAGAATGAGTCAGTGAAGTGAGTGAGAGTCTGTCAGTGACAATCTGTCAGTGAGAGTGAGGCAGTTAGTCAGTGAGGGAGAGTGGGAGAGTGAGTCAGTGAGAGTGAGTCAGTGAGAGTCTGTCAGTGAGATACAATTAGAGAGAGAGTCAGTGACAGAGACTCAGTGAGAGAGAGTCAGAAGTGAGAGAGAGTCAGTGGTGAAAGAGAGTCAATTAGAGTGAGCCAGTGAGAGTCCGTCAGAGAGAGTCAGTGAGAGTCTGTCAGTGAGAGAGAGTGAGTCAGTCAGTGAGAGAGTGAGTCAGTGACAGTCTGTCATGGAGAATGAGTCTGTGAGAGTATGTCAGTGAGAATGAGTCAGTCAGTCAGTGAGAGAGAGTGGGAGAGTTTGTCAGTGAGAGTGAATCTGATTTTGGAAAAGGGGGGGTGGTGATGGACAGAGTTTCTGAATGATGCAGAATACTCTTACCAAGTCAAGAGATCATGGTTTTAATCCATCACCGTTTTTTTAACTCAATGCACCATCCCAGCTCAGAACCTGGCTATATGCAAATTAGTCTGTTCCTGTCCCAGTGCATGATGGGAACAGGGCAAACCAAACTACCAAGCCAATTCTTATACTGGGAAGGAAACAAGCTTCCGGGGACCGGTTTCTGGCATCACAGCCTTCTTCGGCCCGGCTTGCTTGAATCCTGATGGTGCAATGAGCAAGGGACTCACGTCTGAGTATACCCTCCCACACATAGTGTGGATAAAACCGATTTTGGAAAAGGGGGGGTGGTAATGGACAGAGTTTCTGAATGATGCAGAATACTCTTACCAAGTCAAGAGATCATGGTTTTAATCCATCACCGTTTTTTAGCTCAATGCACCATCCCAGCTCAGAGCCTGGCTATATGCAAATTAGTATGTTCCTGTCCCAGTGCATGATGGGAACAGGGCAAACCAAACTACCAAGCCAATTCTTATACTGGGAAGGAAAGAAGCTTCCGGGGACCGGTTTCTGGCATCACAGCCTTCTTCGGCCCGGCTTGCTTGAATCCTGATGGTGCAATGAGCAAGGGACTCACGTCTGAGTATACCCTCCCACACATAGTGTGGATAAAACCGATTTTGGAAAAGGGGGGGTGGTGATGGACAGAGTTTCTGAATGATGCAGAATACTCTTACCAAGTCAAGAGATCATGGTTTTAATCCATCACCGTATTTTAGCTCAATGCACCATCGCAGCTCAGAACATGGCTATATGCAAATTAGTCTGTTCCTGTCCCAGTGCATGATGGGAACAGGGCAAACCAAACTACCAAGCCAATTCTTATACTGGGAAGGAAACAAGCTTCCGGGGACCGGTTTCTGGCATCACAGTCTTCTTCGGCCCGGCTTGCTTGAATCCTGATGGTGCAATGAGCAAGGGACTCACGTCTGAGTATACCCTCCCACACATAGTGTGAATAAAACCGATTTTGGAAAAGGGGGGGTGGTGATGGACAGAGTTTCTGAATGATGCAGAATACTCTTACCAAGTCAAGAGATCATGGTTTTAATCCATCACCGTTTTTTAGCTCAATGCACCATCCCAGCTCAGAACCTGGCTATATGCAAATTGGTCTGTTCCTGTCCCAGTGCATGATGGGAACAGGGCAAACCAAACTACCAAGCCAATTCTTATACTGGGAAGGAAACAAGCTTCCGGGGACCGGTTTCTGGCATCACAGCCTTCTTCGGCCCGGCTTGCTTGAATCCTGATGGTGCAATGAGCAAGGGACTCACGTCTGAGTATACCCTCCCACACATAGTGTGGATAAAACCGATTTTGGAAAAGGGGGGGTGGTGATGGACAGAGTTTCTGAATGATGCAGAATACTCTTACCAAGTCAAGAGATCATGGTTTTAATCCATCACCGTTTTTTAGCTCAATGCACCATCCCAGCGCAGAACCTGGCTATATGCAAATTAGTCTGTTCCTGTCCCAGTGCATGAATGGAACAGGGCAAACCAAACTACCAAGCCAATTCTTATACTGGGAAGGAAACAAGCTTCCGGGGACCGGTTTCTGGCATCACAGCCTTCTTCGGCGCGGCTTGCTTGAATCCTGATGGTGCGAGAGTGAGAGTGAATCTGTCAGTGAAAGTCTGTGAGAATATGTCAGTGAGAGTCTGTCAGTGAGAGTGAGTCAGTAACAGGGAGTCTGTCAGTGAGAGTGAGTAGGTCAGGGAGAGAGAGTGGGAGAGTCTGTCAGTAAGAGAGTGAGTCAGTGAGTGAGTCTGTTAGTGAGAGTCTGTCAGTGAGAGTCCATCAGTGAGAGTCTGTCAGAGAGAGTGAGTGATTCAGTCAGTGAGAGTGAGTCAGTCTGTCAGTCAGTGAGAGAGTGGAAGAGTCTGTCAGTAAGAGAGTGAGTCAGTGAGTGAGTCTGTCAGTGAGAGAATGTCAGTGAGAATGAGAGAGAGTCAGTGAGAGAGAGTCTGTCAGGGAGAGAGTCAGTGAGAGTGAGTGAGACAGTCTGTCAATAAGAGTCATTCAGTGAGAGAGTGATAGAGTCTGTCAGTGGGAGTCTGTCAGTTAGAGTGAGTCAGTGAAGTGAGTGAGAGTCTGTCAGTGAGAGTGAGTCAGTCAGTCAGTGAGGGAGAGTGGGAGAGTGAGTCAGTGAGAGGGAGTCAGTGAGAGTGGGTCAGTGAGAGTCTGTCCGTGAGAATGAGTCATTACGTCAGTGAGAGAGTGGGAGAGTCTGTCATTGAGAGTGAGTCTGTCAGTGAGACTCAGTGAGAATCAGTCAGTGATAGTCTGTCAGTGAGAGTCTGTGAGGGTCTGTCAGTGAGAGTCTGTCAGTGAGAGAGAGAGTCAGTGAGAGAGTCAGTGGGAGTCAGTGAGAGAGAGTGAGTCAGTGAGAGAGAGTGAGTCAGTGAGAGAGAGTGAGTCAGTGAGAGTCTCTCAGTGATTAGGAGTCAGTGAGAGTTTGACAGTGAGAATCAGTCAGTCAGTGAGAGAGAGTGGGAGAGTCTGTCAGTGAGAGGCAATCTGTCAGTGAGAGGCTGTAAGAATGTCAGTGAGAGTCTGTCAGTGAGAGTCTGTGAGGGTCTGCCAGTGAGAGTCTGTCAGTGAGAGAGTCAGTGAGAGTCTGTCAGAGTATGTCAGTGAGAGACAGAGTCAGTGAGAGTATGTCAGTGAGAATGAGTCAGTCAGTGAGAGAGATTGGGAGAGTCTGTAAGTGAGAGTGAATCGCTCGGGGAGAGGCTGTACTAATCTGTCAGTGAGTCAGTGAGAGTGAGTCAGTGTCAGTGAGAGTCAGTCAGTGAGAGTCAGTCAGTGAAGTAAATGTAAATGTGGGTGTACTTGTAAAGCGCACTGTGACTCCAAGGAGTATCCTAGCGCTGAAGACCGCTGGGGAACCCGTCCTGGTTTTCCCTGTGAGATGGTCCCTTTCTGGGTATCTCCAAGGTGAAACCAGGCATCCCCGGCGTCTGTGGGGGGGCCGTTGTAGAGATGAGGCAAGCTTAATGCCCAGAGTTGCCGAGTGTCTTCCCTGGTTAAAGTAGGCACCGAGGCGAGAATTATGGAGTCCGTTTTGACCCTGGTCCACGACCCTGCCATGTCGGGAATTGAACCCTGGTCCCGGGCCGTTCTCCGCTTACGGGTCTGCCGCCTCTAACCAGTGAGCCACACCACTCCACATAAGTGAGTGAGTGAGTGAGAGTCTGTTAGTTAGAGTCTGTCAGTGAGAGAGTCAGTCGGTCAGTGAGAGAGAGTGGGAGAGTGAGTCAGTGAGAGTGAGTCAGTTAGAGTCTGTCAGTGAGAGACAATCAGAGAGAGAGAGAGACTCAGTGAGAGAGACTCAGTGAGACAGAGTCAGTAGTGAGAGAGTCAGTGACGAAAGAGAGCCAGTGAGAGTCTGTCAGTGAGAGTCTGTCAGAGAGAGTCAGTGAGAGTCTGTCAGTGAGAGAAAGTCAGTGAGAGAGAGTCACTGAGAGTTTGTCAGTGAGAGTCAGTGAGAGTCTATTAGTGAGAGAGAGTCTGTCAGTGAGAGAGTGAGTCAGTGAGAGTGAGTCAGTGAGAGTCGGTCAGTGAGAGTGAGTCAGTGAGAGTGAGTCAGTGAGACTGAGTCAGTGAGAGTCAGTCAGTGAGAGAGTGAGAGAGTCTGTCAGTGAGAGTGAGTCAGTGAAGTGAGTGAGAGTCTGTTAGTTAGAGTCTGTCAGTGAGAGTGAGTCAGTCAGTCAATGAGAGAGAGTGGGAGAGTGAGTCAGTAAGAGTGAGTCAGTTAGAGTCTGTCAGTGAGAGACAATCAGAGAGAGAGAGAGAGAGAGAGAGAGAGAGTCAGTGAGAGAGACTCCGTGAGACAGAGTCAGTAGTGAGAGAGTCAGTGACGAAAGAGAGCCAGTGAGAGTGAGCCAGTGATAGTCTGTCATTGAGAGTTTGTCAGAGAGAGTCAGTGAGAGTCTGTCAGTGAGAGAGAGTCAGTGAGAGTTTGTCAGTGAGAGTCAGTGTCAGTCATAAAACGCTTTATTCGGTATGGAGTGCACAACCATATAAGCAGTTACAAATACACATAATAAAATCATCACAAGTGCAAGAATATTGATAAAATTGACACGTTGATGGTAATAATAAAATATAGAACAAAACGACTGACTCTTGCAGACTAGGCTAATAGTTTCCGTTGTGAAAAGTCCAAAACAGTTCTAAAGTCAGACGAGTTAGATAAATAGCGAACACTCTTCTCAGGACGGCTCTAATGCAAATAGCTCAAATAAAGTGTTTGGTTCATTCTGGGCTCATCGAAGTGCTCTTAGATGTCTTTAAAAAAAATACGAAACAGTTCTGAATTCAAACGAGTTAGAGAAATTGAAAAAAATCATATCAGAGGCCCTCTTATGGAAATAGCTCAAATAAAGTGCTCAGTTCAATCTGGGATCCTCTGTGCTTTAGGTTAGTTGTAGAACATAAAGGATCACCAAGATTACGCCATAGGGAGCCCTTCATGATCTAGATGCTACAATATACAAATTACGCTGAATATTTCACTTAAAAACCAAGATAAAATTCATTACAAATTTCCCACTGCAACTTATTTTCAAAGGAGTTGGATAGAGTTTAAGATAACTTCCTAAAGTGTGTTTTTAAACATAATTTAAAATACTTCATGAATATATTAGCAGCATCATTTAACAGTATTTTTAAAATGAGATTGATCTCGGGCTATAGGTTGCTTCGGTGCCTCACTCAAAATTTTAAAAACCTTGCCATATTTATAGCTATAAGGTCTGAATCCAGCCTTTGAAGAGCCAGAAGAGCTGGGCGACAGTGTCGCAAACCCATAGGTTTCAGCATTCGGGTCAGCCAGCGTTTTCTGGGTTCGGCATAAAATGTACAGAATAATGTCACATGAAGGAGCGACTGGTTTGAGGTAGGACATTGAATTAACTGCTTGGACCAATCATTTGTAGACGGAAAAGTTAAAAGGCGATGAAAAATATTTAGTCTGAATCTAGTCTTAAAAAAGATGTCAAAGGTAGATGGCTTCATGGTTAAGGAAGGCTGGATCGTATCTATCGTTTGGATTATCAATGAATGCTGTACAGATAATTTATTAACTTCAATAGACAGTCGGAGATCCGCTAGATGGTTTAAGCATTCATTCCTTAGCGCCTTTCTGAGATCCTGGCCATTTCTAGAGGATTGTGATAATAATTCTGGAGACCCAGGTCACATAGGAACATCTTAACATGCTGTAGCCATAGAATCTTATGGACATGTTCCAACTTTACACAATCTAACACAATTGCCTGAGTGAACGTAAGTTTATTAGATGTCCTGATAAGGTGCTATAGCAGGACTGGTTGCATCCGAATAATGTCCGAGATATAGGGGATACCCAGTTCTGTGGGGCAACTGTATCTTGAGGTACTTTGCGGTACTGCGAGTAGAAAACGTAGAAAGCTATTTTCAACCTTTTGGATAATTTCAGACTGCATATGCCCCCAAACCCCAGCCCCGTAAATGGCAGTGCTAACACATTTAGCGTGATAAATTTGGAGCATCTCTTTAGGGGATCTTTTTCCAAGCCTCTGTGTAAACCCAACTAAGGCCATTGTAGCTTTCAAAAATTGGAGTTTTCTGACCTCTATTGCCCTTTTCCAGGTGCCCTTTTCATCTATGACCACTCCCAGGTAGGGGTAAGTTGGAGTGTAGTCAATCCTGCAATTGGTTAAATAAATGTCGTTTCCCTTTCGTAGCTTTTTTCCAGACGTCATTATGAAGGTCTTTTTTTAAGTTGATCTAGGTGTGACATGAATGAGTTGTAACAGTTTAGGGAACGTTGCAGTTCACGGGGAGTGTGGGCGATAATAACCGCGTCATCCGCGTATAAAAGTGCGGGGATACTGCGGTTCTGGAATAGTGGAAGGTCCTGGCTCCCTTCCAACATGGCTGTTTCCAGACCATTTGTGTATAGCGTAAAAAGGAAGAGAGCCAGGACGCAGCCCTGCCTTACTCCCCGCTCCACTTTAAAGGGTGAAGATAACTGGCCCCTTTCACCGTATCTCACTTTTGCAGTTGCATTGGAATACATTTCTCGCAGGTAATTAACCAAAAGCTTGTCATCCCCATTTCTATGAGAATGTCCTAAAGTTTCGCGTAGCGCACGCAGTCAAACGCTGCTGTCAGATCTACGTATGTCATGTACAATCTACCACCTTTCGCATCTACATATTTGCCTCTTTTCAGTGTAAGGTTGAGAACTTGTTCGATGGTACCGAGACCTTCCCTAAAGCCGTACTGGAGGTCAGTTATGATGTTATTATCTTCCGTCCAGCACTGCAAACGTTCTAATAGGATTCGGCCTACCACCTTTCCCAGCAAGTCAAGTAGGGAGATAGGGCGGTAACACGTTGGGCTGTTACGGTTGCCCTTTTTATCAAGCATTGAAAATGCAATAGGTCTCGCAATAACGTGAGTCTGAACTATTAGCATTGTAAATGATTATGCCCTTTATTTTTGCGTTCTGGTTTTTGGAACATAAATAAAAGGCTTTGCCATTTACAAGGCCTATAGCTTAAATTTGCGTTAAAACGAGACTTATTGCATTGCAATGGTGGTGGTGCTGCTGAGTTTTCTCTGAATCTGCACCCACAATCTGCACCCACAATCTGCACCCACAATCTGCACCCACAATGTGTGAGTGGCGTTGCGTGTGTGAGTGGCGTTGCGTGTGTGAGTGGCGTTGCGTGTGTGAGTGGTGTTGCGTGTGTGAGTGGCGTTGCGTGTGTGAGTGGCGTTGCCTGTGTGAGTGGCGTTGCGTGTGTGAGTGGCGTTGCATGTGTGAGTGGCGTTGCGTGTGTGAGTGGCGTTGCGCGTTTGAGTGGGGTTGCGCGTGTGAGTGGCGTTGCGCGTGTGAGTGGCGTTGCACGTGTGAGTGGCGTTGCGTGTGTGAGTGGCGTTGCGTGTGTGAGTGGCGTTGCGCGTGTGAGTGGCGTTGCGCGTGTGAGTGGCATTGCACGTGTGAGTGGCGTTGCGCGTGTGAGTGGCGTTGCGCGTGTGAGTGGCGTTGCGCGTGTGAGTGGCGTTGCGCGCGTGAGTGGCGTTGCGCGCGTGAGTGGCGTTGCGCGCGTGAGTGGCGTTGCGCGCGTGAGTGGCGTTGCGTGCGTGAGTGGCGTTGCGTGTGTGAGTGGCATTGCGTGTGTGAGTGGCGTTGCGCGTGTGAGTGGCGTTGCGTGTGTGAGTGGCGTTGCGTGTGTGAGTGGCGTTGCGCGTGTGAGTGGCGTTGCGCGTGTGAGTGGCGTTGCGCGTGTGAGTGGCGTTGCGCGTGTGAGTGGCATTGCGCGTGTGAGTCGCGTTGGGTGTGTGAGAGGCGTTGCGTGCGTGAGTGGCGTTGCGTGCGTGAGTGGCGTTGTGTGTGTGAGTGGCGTTGCGTGTGTGAGTGGCGTTGCGTGTGTGAGTGGCGTTGCGTGTGTGAGTGGCGTTGCGTGGGTGAGTGGCGTTGCGTGAGTGAGTGGCGTTGCGTGGGTGAGTGGCGTTGCGTGTGTGAGTGGCGTTGCGTGGGTGAGTGGCGTTGCGTGGGTGAGTGGTGTTGCGAGGGTGAGTGGCGTTGCATGTGTGAGTGGTGTTGCGTGTGTGAGTGGTGTTGCGTGGGTGAGTGGCGTTGCGTGGATGAGTAGCGTTGCATGGATGAGTGGCGTTGCGTGGATGAGTGGGGTTGCTTAGATGAGTGGTGTTGCGTGGATGAGTGGGGTTGCGTGGATGAGTGGGGTTGCGTGTGTGAGTGGTGTTGCTTGGGTGAGTGGCGTTGCGTGGGTGAGTGTGGTGTTGCGTGGATGATAGTGGGCTTGCGTGGGTGTGAGTGGCGTTGCGTGTCTGTAAGTGTTGCTGTGTGGGTGAAAGTGGCACAGAGCCTTTGATGTGGCCTGGCGCAGGAGAAATGCTGCTGCTGCTAATTAAATACAAGAGCGGCCGGGAAGCGGCCAGGAAACACAAGTACGGCCGGCCACATAATTAGGGGAGGAGAAGCCGCACAGCACACGCTGGGAGAAGCCCTTTGATGTGCTGTGCGGCCGAGATGCGCGCTCTGTGCTGGGGGAGGGCCATTAAACTCGCGGCAAGATCAAACGAAGGGTGGGAGGGACATTGAGGAACAGGAACAGATGGCCATGAAAGTGTATGGGCCAAAAGCGCGTGCCTGTACGTGCACTCGAAGAAAACGCCACGAAAAAAAGCGGTGGTTTGACAATCAGTTCGAGCACTTGAATTCTCGCCATTTCCCATTCCTTCAGAATGGTAAAGGACGAGACCTAAAAACTGGGACCAAGATGGACTCCTACCAAAAGTCCAGGAGTCCAACCTTTCCTGTGGTTTCTAGAACCTTCAATAATAAAGGGGCCCATAGGTCCATTTTAAATTTATATAGATTCACAGGGACCCCGTCCGGGCCAGGGGCCTTCCCTCTTCTACTTAGCTTCAGGGCTTGGACAACTTCGGCCAGGGTAAAATCTAATGCAAATGTGCTTGGAAGAATACTTACATTTTCAGGCCCTTGCCAAGAGTTTCCAGATGTTTCAGTAATAGGGTCCGTAGATCTAAACATCTGGGGAAAATAGACTGTCCATTCGGTTACAGTGATTGTGTGACTTCTATTTTGTTGTTCTCTCTTGTTCCTGAGAGGAATGGGGAATTAATGACCTCCCAGAATGCTGTGGTGTCATTTGTTTTACAGCTATTATGTAGGGCGGCCCAGTGTTCCTCTTTAAGTTGGTTCCTTCTCTGCCAGAGTGTTTTATTGTATAATTTCCTTAATTGGATAACCTCAACCCTGTCTCTGGGAGATTTTTTAAGGGCTTCTTTAAGCGCAGAATAAGCTTTAGAGCAAGATGAATTAAACCAGGTGGTCTTAGTGATTCTTTTTCCTTTGGGAAAAATGGTTAGAGCTTCATTTACTGATTTAGTTATCAATTTAAAATTATCTATGATGAACTCTCTGCCAAACATAGACTAACTGCTTTCTTAGCCGCTCTGATGACCTTTTCAGTTATTATTTCAGGGTCAGTGTGGGTCCACTTTATTGCGTAGCCATTTAATCTATTCATGGTGAGGTTTTCATCCCGAAGTAAGGTCTTTGGGTTTTTTCGAGCTTCTGGCAGTTGCATGGTGACAGAGATAGGAAAATGATCGCTAAATGCGCAATCATGCGTTGTAAAGTTGGTATTAAGATTCGAGACGCTACTAGTCATAAGAATGAAATCGATGCAACTGGACGCTCCTCTGCCGTTAAAAGATGGACTAAAGTCAACGGCACATGTTAGTAGCTTGTATGCAAAAGCCATTTGAAGTAGTGACAGTGTCTCATTCATGCACTCCCCTTTAAGAGAGTGAGGGAAATGTGTAATGTTATTCTCTTGGGGATCAAGATAGCCACAGGTAGTATTGTTATTTCTCTCACATAAGAGTAGTTGAAGTCACCGCCCCACATAATTAAGTTTTTTTTTGCATGATTAGTGTTAATGTAATCTAAAAGGAAGTGATGCATTTCCTTCAAATTCTCCACTAGGTTTGTGTCCTGTAAGTTATTGTAGAAGTTTACTACCACTATATGGGCTGATTTATTTGTAGTTATTAGGATTATCTGATAGTTCGCCTCATTTTTTAGGGAGCTAGTTTCTACAGACTGTATTAGGTTGGAAACATAGATCACTAACCCACCTTTGGCTCGCCCTGAAGATGAGGCGAGTGCCAGAGAGAAGAAAGTTTTGTAGCCGTTTAAATGGATGGGTAATACTGCCCAAGTCTCCTGGAAACAAAGAGGATGTCATAGCACCGCACAAATGCTATCCACCCTTCTTAGTTGAACTTGGATAGGAGACCGGCGATGTTCCAAAAAATTACTTTTGTAGCAGTCCCTCCCAAAGTTTCGGCTACTGACTGGGAAGATGGATTTAATGAGCTCTTCTCTTTTAGCGGTGAGCTACTGACTAGAGAAACTGCGACTAGTTCTGAGGGTATTGTTTCACGAGGGTTTGGTTGACGTGCTTTGGGATCATAGCTGGGTGTAGGAAAAATTGTTGTCAATCCACCTCCTCTATTAGTGACAGAAGTTCGAATCTATTCTGTGTTAAAATAGAACCATTGACTTTCATTGTTGGATTGGGGGCCGGTCTGTAGAAGAAGCCAAGTGGGACAGAGAGGATTGCTGTTGATGGAGACAGGGTTTCCTCCTTGTCGGCTAAAAGTGAACGAACAATTCGTGGAGTATTAAAATTAATAATAATGCAATCACCCTGGATGCTTTTTTGGGAGGGACCGACCCATCCTACTCTCCTGACCATAAGGATTTGCTTGGTGTTCTGGGGGTTAAAGTGCTTGTGTTTCCCTAGCCAGTCCACCACTTTGTTCCGTAGAGAGAACCAGGATTCGGACACTCCTTGCTTTAGGGGTGGAACACCCGTTAGTACCAAGACATAGGGACATGATGCAAGTTGCAAACTTAGGGAATCTCTATTTGGTTGAGCGCTGCTATTGGGGAGATTGTAGTTCGCCTTCTTCTGTCCAAGGTTTGTGTGATTCTGCTCCCTGTCAAAAATCTTCGGTGTAGGGCCCCCAGTAATAGTGTTTTGGGTCACTTGTTGCAGGACCATGGGGGAACCAGACCGAACAGTTTTGTTAAGTTGGTTGTGTGAATCACCTAGAGGCGGTACAGTATTGTTTACACTAAGTGTCACATTGGGAGCTTCTAAACGGGCTCTAAGTGACTCAAGATCCTCTTTCATTTGATCCATTTTACTTTCTATACGAGTAAGTTTTCCATCGAAAGTTGAGGATAGCTGGGCAACCATATCAGAGATTTATTGTTCAAGATATTTTTTATAAGTATTTCCATGTGTTTCCCTAGGTTTTGTACTATTGGGTGCGAACTATCAATAACAGGACTTGGTTGAGCTACAGGTTGGGGTTGAGTTTCGTCTGTTTGGGTTCCCAATGAGCAAGAGCCAGTCCCAGCTGACACCTTTCCCTCTTTAGCCTGCTTGCCTCCCTTTTGTTTTATGTTCGTTGCTCGACCTTTCCTTATTTTGGATTGACCCCGAGTTTGGGGGCCCTTACCTCTTGGGGTAGGGGTTGCAAAGGGCCTTTCTCGAGTTTCAGGTGATTTTAATAACGGGGAATCCACCGGTGAGGGAGAAAAAATTAGGGAGGGAGAATTAGTCAATAATAGAGAAACGTTAGGGTCATCCTCCCTAATAGATGGAAACTGTGAGGGATCGAGTGAGAGCCTACGCTCTGTTAGATGTATCTCATGATTGATTAGAGATTCGGCGCTTCATAGGTATGCATCTAGCGTACCCGAGGCATTCTTACGTTTCTCCATGATTGGTGAGGCACTATACAAATCTTAAAAATCAATAGATGCTGTAAGTTCTAGATTGCCAAGGGGGAAAGGGAAACTCTTTAGACAACAATATGAAAATAAGCAGCCACTAATATGTCCCGGTTATCAAAGTTCTTACCAAGGCTCTTAATGGGTCCACTTGTATAGTGCCGCTAAGGACGGCCCACCCTTTGCCCGGGCTTAGCCTGGCATCCGCCCGCATCGCGGGAGGTGCTGGGATCCTTAAACCTTCCCTCAGCAGGGAGAGGGGCGGATTGGTCGTTCCACGCCCGCAGCTTCCTGGGGCTTGTGGTCTCCTAATGCCCCCAACAGCACGGCAGCACCAAAACACGAAGCGTCTCCCGCAGAGCGGGAGACACGAGCAGTAGAAGTACCCCCGGTCAGAGGGGGGAGGGGCGGATTGGTCATTCCACGCCCGCAGCTTCCTGGGGCTTGTGGTCTCCTAATGCCCCCAACAGCACAGCAGCACCAGAACACGAAGCGTCTCCCGCAGAGTGGGAGACACGAGCAGTAGAAGTACCCCCGGTCAGAGGGGGGAGGGGCGGATTGGTCATTCCACGCCCCGCAGCTTCCTGGGGCTTGTGGTCTCCTAATGCCCCCAACAGCACGGCATCACCAGAACACGAAGGAGCAGTAGAAGTACCCCCGGTCAGAGGGGGGAGGGGCAGATTGGTCATTCCACACCCCGCAGCTTCCTGTGGCTTGTGGTCTCCTAATGCCCCCAACAGCACAGCAGCACCAAAACACGAAGCATCTCCCGCGGAGCAGGAGACGCGAGCAGTAGAAGTACCCCCGGTCAGAGGGGGGAGGGGTGGATTGGTCGTTCCTCGCCCCGCAGCTTCCTGGGGCTTGTGGTTTCCTAATGCCCCCAACAGCACAGCAGCACCAGAACACAAAGCGTCTCCCGCAGAGCGGGAGACGCGAGCAGTAGAAGTACCCCCGGTCCGAGGGGGGAGGGGCAGATTGGTCGTTCCACACCCCGCAGCTTCCTGGGGCTTGTGGTCTCCTAATGCCCCCAACAGCACCGTTTTTTGCAATTTTCACCCCGAGTGGGCTGGGTATGCTCAGACGTGAGTCCCAGGCTCTCCACACCACTGGAGTCAAGCTATCCAGGCTGATGAAGGCTGATAGCCAAAAACCGGTCCTTGGATGCTTGATTCCGGTCTGGGGAAGACATGGCTTGGTAGTTCGGACTGGACTGTTCCCATGAGGCACAGGGTCAGAGCTGATTTGCATATAGCCAGTGTCTAACCCAGGGTGGTGTGGAGTGCAAAAAAACGATGGATTTAGGCCCAGATCCTTGTACTGGGGTGAATGTATGACATTGTTCTACATTCTGTCCATCAACTGTGTTTTTTGCAATTTTCACCCCGAGTGGGCTGGGTATGCTCAGACGTGAGTCCCAGGCTCTCCACACCACTGGAGTCAAGCTATCCAGGCTGAGGAAGGCTGATAGCCAGAAACCGGTCCTTGGATGCTTGATTCCGGTCTGGGAAAGACATGGCTTGGTAGTTCGGACTGGACTGTTCCCATGAGGCACAGGGTCAGAGCTGATTTGCATATAGCCAGTGTCTAACCCAGGGTGGTGTGGAGTGCAAAAAACCGATGGATTTAGGCCCAGATCCTTGTACTGGGGTGAATGTATGACATTGTTCTACATTCTGTCCATCAACTGTGTTTTTTGCAATTTTCACCCCGAGTGGGCTGGGTATGCTCAGACGTGAGTCCTAGGCTCTCCACACCACTGTAGTCAAGCTATCCAGGCTGATGAAGGCTGATAGCCAGAAACCGGTCCTTGGATGCTTGATTCCGGTCTGGGAAAGGCATGGCTTGGTAGTTCGGACTGGACTGTTCCCATGAGGCACAGGGTCAGAGCTGATTTGCATATAGCCAGTGTCTAACCCAGGGTGGTGTGGAGTGCAAAAAACCGATGGATTTAGGCCCAGATCCTTGTACTGGGGTGAATGTATGACATTGTTCTACATTCTGTCCATCAACTTTGTTTTTTGCAATTTTCACCCCAAGTGGGCTGGGTATGCTCAGACGTGAGTCCCAGGCTCTCCACACCACTGGAGTCAAGCTATCCAGGCTGATGAAGGCTGATAGCCAGAAACCGGTCCTTGGATGCTTGATTCCAGTCTGGGAAAGACATGGCTTGGTAGTTCGGACTGGACTGTTCCCATGAGGCACAGGGTCAGAGCTGATTTGCATATAGCCAGTGTCTAACCCAGGGTGGTGTGGAGTGCAAAAAAACGATGGATTTAGGCCCAGATCCTTGTACTGGGGTGAATGTATGACATTGTTCTACATTCTGTCCATCAACTGTGTTTTTTGCAATTTTCACCCCGAGTGGGCTGGGTATGCTCAGACGTGAGTCCCAGGCTCTCCACACCACTGGAGTCAAGCTATCCAGGCTGATGAAGGCTGATAGCCAGAAACCGGTCCTTGGATGCTTGATTCCGGTCTGGGAAAGACATGGCTTGGTAGTTCGGACTGGACTGTTCCCATGAGGCACAGGGTCAGAGCTGATTTGCATATAGCCAGTGTCTAACCCAGGGTGGTGTGGAGTGCAAAAAACCGATGGATTTAGGCCCAGATCCTTGTACTGGGGTGAATGTATGACATTGTTCTACATTCTGTCCATCAACTGTGTTTTTTGCAATTTTCACCCCGAGTGGGCTGGGTATGCTCGGACGTGAGTCCCAGGCTCTCCACACCACTGGAGTCAAGCTATCCAGGCTGATGAAGGCTGATAGCCAGAAACCGGTCCTTGGATGCTTGATTCCGGTCTGGGAAAGACATGGCTTGGTATTTCGGACTGGACAGTTCCCATGAGGCACAGGGTCAGAGCTGATTTGCATATAGCCAGTGTCTAACCCAGGGTGGTGTGGAGTGCAAAAAAATGATGGATTTAGGCCCAGATCCTTGTACTGGGGTGAATGTATGACATTGTTCTACATTCTGTCCATCAACTGTGTTTTTTGCAATTTTCACCCCGAGTGGGCTGGGTATGCTCAGACGTGAGTCCCAGGCTCTCCACACCACTGGAGTCAAGCTATCCAGGCTGATGAAGGCTGATAGCCAGAAACCGGTCCTTGGATGCTTGATTCCGGTCTGGGAAAGACATGGCTTGGTCGTTCGGACTGGACTGTTCCCATGAGGCACAGGGTCAGAGCTGATTTGCATATAGCCAGTGTCTAACCCAGGGTGGTGTGGAGTGCGAAAAAAACGATGGATTTAGGCCCAGATCCTTGTACTGGGGTGAATGTATGACATTGTTCTACATTCTGTCCATCAACTTTGTTTTTTGCAATTTTCACCCCGAGTGGGCTGGGTATGCTCAGACGTGAGTCCCAGGCTCTCCACACCACTGGAGTCAAGCTATCCAGGCTGATGAAGGCTGATAGCCAGAAACCGGTCCTTGGATGCTTGATTCCGGTCTGGGAAAGACATGGCTTGGTCGTTCGGACAGGACTGTTCCCATGAGGCACAGGGTCAGAGCTGATTTGCATATAGCCAGTGTCTAACCCAGGGTGGTGTGGAGTGCAAAAAAACGATGGATTTAGGCCCAGATCCTTGTACTGGGGTGAATGTATGACATTGTTCTACATTCTGTCCATCAACTTTGTTTTTTGCAATTTTCACCCCGAGTGGCCTGGGTATGCTCAGACGTGAGTCCCAGGCTCTCCACACCACTGGAGTCAAGCTATCCAGGCTGATGAAGGCTGATAGCCAGAAACCGGTCCTTGGATGCTTGATTCCGGTCTGGGAAAGACATGGCTTGGTAGTTCGGACTGGACTGTTCCCATGAGGCACAGGGTCAGAGCTGATTTGCATATAGCCAGTGTCTAACCCAGGGTGGTGTGGAGTGCAAAAAAAACGATGGATTTAGTCCCAGATCCTTGTACTGGGGTGAATGTATGACATTGTTCTACATTCTGTCCATCAACTTTGTTTTTTGCAATTTTCACCCCGAGTGGGCTGGGTATGCTCAGACGTGAGTCCCAGGCTCTCCACACCACTGGAGTCAAGCTATCCAGGCTGATGAAGGCTGATAGCCAGAAACCGGTCCTTGGATGCTTGATTCCGGTCTGGGAAAGACATGGCTTGGTCGTTCGGACTGGACTGTTCCCATGAGGCACAGGGTCAGAGCTGATTTGCATATAGCCAGTGTCTAACCCAGGGTGGTGTGGAGTGCAAAAAAACAATGGATTTAGGCCCAGATCCTTGTACTGGGGTGAATGTATGACATTGTTCTACATTCTGTCCGTCAACTTTGTTTTTTGCAATTTTCACCCCGAGTGGGCTGGGTATGCTCAGACGTGAGTCCCAGGCTCTCCACACCACTGGAGTCAAGCTATCCAGGCTGATGAAGGCTGATAGCCAGAAACCGGTCCTTGGATGCTTGATTCCGGTCTGGGAAAGACATGGCTTGGTAGTTCGGACTGGACTGTTCCCATGAGGCACAGGGTCGGAGCTGATTTGCATATAGCCAGTGTCTAACCCAGGGTGGTGTGGAGTGCAAAAAAATGATGGATTTAGGCCCAGATCCTTGTACTGGGGTGAATGTATGACATTGTTCTACATTCTGTCCATCAACTGTGTTTTTTACAATTTTCACCCCGAGTGGGCTGGGTATGCTCAGACGTGAGTCCCAGGCTCTCCACACCACTGGAGTCAAGCTATCCAGGCTGATGAAGGCTGATAGCCAGAAACCGGTCCTTGGATGCTTGATTCCGGTCTGGGAAAGACATGGCTTGGTCGTTCGGACTGGACTGTTCCCATGAGGCACAGGGTCAGAGCTGATTTGCATATAGCCAGTGTCTAACCCAGGGTGGTGTGGAGTGCAAAAAAACCGATGGATTTAGGCCCAGATCCTTGTACTGGGGTGAATGTATGACATTGTTCTACATTCTGTCCATCAACTGTGTTTTTTGCAATTTTCACCCCGAGTGGGCTGGGTATGCTCAGACATGAGTCCCAGGCTCTCCACACCACTGGAGTCAAGCTATCCAGGCTGATGAAGGCTGATAGCCAGAAACCGGTCCTTGGATGCTTGATTCCGGTCTGGGAAAGACATGGCTTGGTAGTTCGGACTGGACTGTTCCCATGAGGCACAGGGTCAAAGCTGATTTGCATATAGCCAGTGTCTAACCCAGGGTGGTGTGGAGTGCAAAAAAACGATGGATTTAGGCCCAGATCCTTGTACTGGGGTGAATGTATGACATTGTTCTACATTCTGTCCATCAACTGTGTTTTTTGCAATTTTCACCCCGAGTGGGCTGGGTATGCTCAGACGTGAGTCCCAGGCTCTCCACACCACTGGAGTCAAGCTATCCAGGCTGATGAAGGCTGATAGCCAGAAACTGGTCCTTGGATGCTTGATTCCGGTCTGGGAAAGACATGGCTTGGTAGTTCGGACTGGACTGTTCCCATGAGGCACAGGGTCGGAGCTGATTTGCATATAGCCAGTGTCTAACCCAGGGTGGTGTGGAGTGCAAAAAAAACAATGGATTTAGGCCCAGATCCTTGTACTGGGGTGAATGTATGACATTGTTCTACATTCTGTCCATCAACTGTGTTTTTTGCAATTTTCACCCCGAGTGGGCTGGGTATGCTCAGACGTGAGTCCCAGGCTCTCCACACCACTGGAGTCAAGCTATCCAGGCTGATGAAGGCTGATAGCCTGAAACCGGTCCTTGGATGCTTGATTCCGGTCTGGGAAAGACATGGCTTGGTAGTTCGGACTGGACTGTTCCCATGAGGCACAGGGTCAGAGCTGATTTGCATATAGCCAGTGTCTAACCCAGGGTGGTGTGGAGTGCAAAAAAACGATGGATTTAGGCCCAGATCCTTGTACTGGGGTGAATGTATGACATTGTTCTACATTCTGTCCATCAACTGTGTTTTTTGCAATTTTCACCCCGAGTGGGCTGGGTATGCTCGGACGTGAGTCCCAGGCTCTCCACACCACTGGAGTCAAGCTATCCAGGCTGATGAAGGCTGATAGCCAGAAACCGGTCCTTGGATGCTTGATTCCGGTCTGGGAAAGACATGGCTTGGTATTTCGGACTGGACAGTTCCCATGAGGCACAGGGTCAGAGCTGATTTGCATATAGCCAGTGTCTAACCCAGGGTGGTGTGGAGTGCAAAAAAATGATGGATTTAGGCCCAGATCCTTGTACTGGGGTGAATGTATGACATTGTTATACATTCTGTCCATCAACTGTGTTTTTTGCAATTTTCACCCCGAGTGGGCTGGGTATGCTCAGATGTGAGTCCCAGGCTCTCCACACCACTGGAGTCAAGCTATCCAGGCTGATGAAGGCTGATAGCCAGAAACCGGTCCTTGGATGCTTGATTCCGGTCTGGGAAAGACATGGCTTGGTCGTTCGGACTGGACTGTTCCCATGAGGCACAGGGTCAGAGCTGATTTGCATATAGCCAGTGTCTAACCCAGGGTGGTGTGGAGTGCAAAAAAAACGATGGATTTAGGCCCAGATCCTTGTACTGGGGTGAATGTATGACATTGTTCTACATTCTGTCCATCAACTTTGTTTTTTGCAATTTTCACCCCGAGTGGGCTGGGTATGCTCAGACGTGAGTCCCAGGCTCTCCACACCACTGGAGTCAAGCTATCCAGGCTGATGAAGGCTGATAGCCAGAAACCGGTCCTTGGATGCTTGATTCCGGTCTGGGAAAGACATGGCTTGGTCGTTCGGACAGGACTGTTCCCATGAGGCACAGGGTCAGAGCTGATTTGCATATAGCCAGTGTCTAACCCAGGGTGGTGTGGAGTGCAAAAAAACGATGGATTTAGGCCCAGATCCTTGTACTGGGGTGAATGTATGACATTGTTCTACATTCTGTCCATCAGCTTTGTTTTTTGCAATTTTCACCCCGAGTGGCCTGGGTATGCTCAGACGTGAGTCCCAGGCTCTCCACACCACTGGGGTCAAGCTATCCAGGCTGATGAAGGCTGATAGCCAGAAACCGGTCCTTGGATGCTTGATTCCGGTCTGGGAAAGACATGGCTTGGTAGTTCGGACTGGACTGTTCCCATGAGGCACAGGGTCAGAGCTGATTTGCATATAGCCAGTGTCTAACCCAGGGTGGTGTGGAGTGCAAAAAAAAACGATGGATTTAGTCCCAGATCCTTGTACTGGGGTGAATGTATGACATTGTTCTACATTCTGTCCATCAACTTTGTTTTTTGCAATTTTCACCCCGAGTGGGCAGGGTATGCTCAGACGTGAGTCCCAGGCTCTCCACACCACTGGAGTCAAGCTATCCAGGCTGATGAAGGCTGATAGCCAGAAACCGGTCCTTGGATGCTTGATTCCGGTCTGGGAAAGACATGGCTTGGTCGTTCGGACTGGACTGTTCCCATGAGGCACAGGGTCAGAGCTGATTTGCATATAGCCAGTGTCTAACCCAGGGTGGTGTGGAGTGCAAAAAAACAATGGATTTAGGCCCAGATCCTTGTACTGGGGTGAATGTATGACATTGTTCTACATTCTGTCCATCAACTTTGTTTTTTGCAATTTTCACCCCGAGTGGGCTGGGTATGCTCAGACGTGAGTCCCAGGCTCTCCACACCACTGGAGTCAAGCTATCCAGGCTGATGAAGGCTGATAGCCAGAAACCGGTCCTTGGATGCTTGATTCCGGTCTGGGAAAGACATGGCTTGGTAGTTCGGACTGGACTGTTCCCATGAGGCACAGGGTCGGAGCTGATTTGCATATAGCCAGTGTCTAACCCAGGGTGGTGTGGAGTGCAAAAAAATGATGGATTTAGGCCCAGATCCTTGTACTGGGGTGAATGTATGACATTGTTCTACATTCTGTCCATCAACTGTGTTTTTTACAATTTTCACCCCGAGTGGGCTGGGTATGCTCAGACGTGAGTCCCAGGCTCTCCACACCACTGGAGTCAAGCTATCCAGGCTGATGAAGGCTGATAGCCAGAAACCGGTCCTTGGATGCTTGATTCCGGTCTGGGAAAGACATGGCTTGGTCGTTCGGACTGGACTGTTCCCATGAGGCACAGGGTCAGAGCTGATTTGCATATAGCCAGTGTCTAACCCAGGGTGGTGTGGAGTGCAAAAAAACGATGGATTTAGGCCCAGATCCTTGTACTGGGGTGAATGTATGACATTGTTCTACATTCTGTCCATCAACTGTGTTTTTTTCCCAACAGCACAGCAGCACCAGAACACGAAGCGTCTCCCACAGAGTGGGAGACGCGAGCAGTAGAAGTACCCCCGGTCAGAGGGGGGAGGGGCGGATTGGTCATTCCACGCCCGCAGCTTCTTGGGGCTTGTGGTCTCCTAATGCCCCCAACAGCACAGCAGCACCAGAACACGAAGCCTGAGCAGTAGAAGTACCCCCGGTCAGAGGGGGGAGGGGCGGATTGGTCGTTTCACGACCCACAGCTTCCTGGGACTTGTGTTCTCCTAATGCCCCCAACAGCACAGCAGCACCAGAACACGAAGGAGCAGTAGAAGTACCCCCGGTCATAGGGGGGAGGGGTGGATTGGTCATTCCACGCCCCACAGCTTCCTGGGGCTTGTGGTCTCCTAATGCCCCCAAAAGCACAGAAGCACCAGAACACAAAGAGTCTCCCGAGAATCAGTGAGAGTCTGTCAGTGAGAGAGAGTCTGTCAGTGAGAGAGTGAGTCAGTGAGAGTGGGTCAGTGAGAGTCCGTCAGTGAGAGTGAATCTGTCAGTGAGAGTCAGTGAGAGTCTGTCATGTCAGTGAGAGAGCAGAGAGTCAGTGAGAGTTAGTCATTGAAAGTCAGTGAGATTGAGTCAGTCAGTGAGAGAGATTGGGATAGTCTTCAGTGAGAGAGTGAGTCAGTGAGTGAATTTTTCAGTGAGAGTCTGTGAGAGTCAGTCAGTGAGAGTCAGTCAGTGAGAGTCAGTCAATGAGAGTCCATCAGTGAGAGTCCGTCAGTGAGAGTCCGTCAGTGAGAGTCCATCAGTGAGAGTCCGTCAGTGAGAGTCGTTCAGTGAGAGTCTTTCAGTGAGAGTGAGTCAGTCAGCCTGTCACTGAGGGTCAGTCAGTCAGTGAGAGAGAATGGGAGAGTCTGTCAGTGAGTGAGTATGTCAGTGAGAGTCTGTCAGTGAGAGTCTGTCAGTGAGAG
The DNA here is from genome assembly GCF_964261635.1 of Lissotriton helveticus. Lineage (NCBI taxonomy): Eukaryota > Metazoa > Chordata > Amphibia > Caudata > Salamandridae > Lissotriton > Lissotriton helveticus. The sequence goes on from NC_136065.1 coordinate 1,043,869,231, forward strand.
TCTGTCAGTGAGAGTCTGTCAGTGAGAGTCTATCAGTGAGAGTGAGTCAGTCAGTGAGAGAGTGACAGAGTCTGTCAATGAGAGTCCGTCAGTGAGAGTCCGTCAGTGAGAGTCCGTCAGTGAGAGTCCGTCAGTGAGAGTCGTTCAGTGAGAGTCAGTCAGTGAGAGTCAGTCAGTGAGAGTCTGTCAGTGAGAGTCTGTGAGGGTCTGCCAGTGAGAGAGTGACAGAGTCCGTCAGTGAGAGTCCGTCAGTGAGAGTCCGTCAGTGAGAGTCGTTCAGTGAGAGTCAGTCAGTGAGAGTCAGTCAGTGAGAGTCAGTCAGTGAGAGTCTGTCAGTGAGAGTCTGTGAGGGTCTGCCAGTGAGAGTCTGTCAGTGAGAGTGTCAGTGAGAGTCTGTCAGAGAGTCAGTGAGAGTATGTCAGTGAGAGAGAGAGAGAGTCAGTGAGAGTCTGTCAGTGAGAATGAATCAGTGAGAGTATGTCAGTGAGAATGAGTCAGTCAGTCAGTGAGAGAGAGTGGGAGAGTCTGTCAGTGAGAGTGAATCGCTCAGTGAGAGGCTGTAATAATCTGTCAGCGAGAATGAGTCAGTGAGAGTGAGTCAGTGAGACTGAGTCAGTGAGAGTCAGTCAGTGAAGTGAGTGAGAGTCTGTTAGTTAGAGTCTGTCAGTGAGAGTGAGTCAGTCAGTCAGTGAGAGAGAGTGGGAGAGTGAGTCAGTGAGAGTGAGTCAGTTAGAGTCTGTCAGTGAGAGACAATCAGAGAGAGAGAGAGAGACTCAGTGAGAGAGACTCAGTGAGACAGAGTCAGTAGTGAGAAAGTCAGTGACGAAAGAGAGCCAGTGAGAGTCTGTCAGTGAGAGTCTGACAGAGAGAGTCAGTGAGAGTCTGTCAGTGAGAGAAAGTCAGTGAGAGAGAGTCACTGAGAGTTTGTCAGTGAGAGTCACTGAGAGTCTGTTAGTGAGAGAGAATCTGTCAGTGAGAGAGTGAGTCAGCGAGAGTGAGTCAGTGAGAGTGAGTCAGTGAGACTGAGTCAGTGAGAGTCAGTCAGTGAGAGAGTGAGAGTCTGTCAGTGAGAGTGAGTCAGTGAAGTGAGTGAGAGTCTGTTAGTTAGAGTCTGTCATTGAGAGTGAGTCAGTCAGTCAGTGAGAGAGAGTGGGAGAGTGAGTCAGTAAGAGTGAGTCAGTTAGAGTCTGTCAGTGAGAGACAATCAGAGAGAGAGAGAGTCAGTGAGAGAGACTCCGTGAGACAGAGTCAGTAGTGAGAGAGTCAGTGACGAAAGAGAGCCAGTGAGAGTGAACCAGTGAGAGTCTGTCAGTGAGAGTCTGTCAGAGATAGTCAGTGAGAGTCTGTCAGTGAGAGAGAGTCAGGGAGAGTTTGTCAGTGAGAGTCAGTGTCAGTCATAAAACGCTTTATTCGGAATGCAGTGCATAACCATATAAGCAGTTACAAATACACATATTAAAATCATCACAAGTGCAAGAATATTGATAAAATTGACAAGTTGTTGGTAATAATAAAATATAGAACAAAACGACTGACTCTTGCAAACTAGGCTGATAGTTTCCGTTGTGAAAAAGCCAAAACAGTTCTAAAGTCAGACGAGTTAGATAAATAGCGAACACTCTTCTCAGGATGGCTCTAGTGCAAATAGCTCAAATAAAGTGTTTGGTTCATTCTGGGCTCATCGAAGTGCTCTTAGATGTCTTAAAAAAAATACGAAACAATTCTGAATTCAAACGAGATAGAGAAATTGTAAACATTCATATCAGAGGCCCTCTTATGGAAATAGCTCAAATAAAGTGCTCAGTTCAATCTGGGATCCTCTGTGCTTTTGGTTAGTTGTAGAAAATATAGGATCACCAAGATTACGCCATAGGGAGCCCTTCATGATCTAGATGCTACAATATACAAATTACGCTGAATATTTCACTTAAAAACCAAGATAAAATTCATTACAAATTTCCCACTCCAACTTATTTTCAAAGGAGTTGGATACAGTTTAAGATAACTTCCTAAAGTGTGCTTTTAAACATAATTTAAAATACTTCATGAATATATTAGCAGCATCATTTAACAGTATTTTTAAAATGAGATTGATCTCGGGCTATAGGTTGCTTCGGTGCCTCACTCAAAATTTTAAAAACCTTGCCATATTTATAGCTATAAGGTCTGAATCCAGCCTTTGAAGAGCCAGAAGAGCTGGGCGACAGTGTCGCAAACCCATAGTTTTCAGCATTGGGGTCAGCCAGCGTTTTCTAGGTTCGGCATAAAATTTACAGAATAATGTCACATGAAGGAGCGACTGGTTTGAGGTAGGACATTGAATTAACTGCTTGGACCAATCATTTGTAGACGGAAAAGTTAAAAGGCGATGAAAAATATTTAGTCTGAATCTAGTCTTAAAAAATATGTCAAAGGTAGATAGGGGGGAGGGGCGGATTGGTCGTTCCACGCCCCGCAGCTTCCTGGGGCTTGTGGTCTCCTAATGCCCCCAACAGCACAGCAGCACCAGAACACGAAGCATCTCCCGCGGAGTGGGAGACGCGAGTAGTAGAAGTACCCCTGGTCAGAGGGGGGAGGGGCGGATTGGTCGCTCCACGTGCGCAGCTTCCTTGGCTTGTGGTCTCCTAATACCCCCAACAGCACGGCAGCACCAGAACACGAAGGAGCAGTAGAAGTCCCCCCGGTCAGAGGGGGGAGGGCGGATTGGTAGTTCCACACCCGCAGCTTGCTGGGGCTTGTGGTCTCCTAATGCCCCCAAAAGCACAGCAGCACCAGAACAGAGAGAGTGAGTCAGTGAGAGTCTGTCAGTGAGAATGAGTCAGTCAGTCAGTGAGAGTGAATCTGTCAGTGAGAGTCAGTGAGAGTCTGTCATGTCAGTGAGAGAGAAGAGAGTCAGTGAGAGTGAGTCATTGAAAGTCAGTGAGATTGAGTCCGTCAGTGAGAGAGATTGGGATAGTCTTCAGTGAGAGAGTGAGTCAGTGAGTGAATTTTTCTGTGAGAGTCTGTGAGAGTCAGTCAGTGAGAGTCAGTCAGTGAGAGTCCGTCAGTGAGAGTCCGTCAGTGAGAGTCCGTCAGTGAGAGTCCGTCAGTTAGAGTCGTTCAGTGAGAGTCTGTCAGTGAGAGTCAGTCAGTCAGCCTGTCACTGAGGGTCAGTCAGTCAGTGAGAGAGAATGGGCGAGTCTGTCAGTGAGTGAGTATGTCAGTGAGAGTCTGTCAGTGAGAGTCTATCAGTGAGAGTCTGTCAGTGAGAGTGAGTCAGTCATTGAGAGAGAGTGGGAGTGTCTGTCAGTGAGAGTGAGTCAGTCAGTAAGTGAGAGTGTGTGAGTTAGTCAGTGAGAGAGTGTCAGTGAGAGTGAGTCAGTGAGAGTGAGTCAATAAGAGGGAGTGAGTCAGTCAGAGTGAGTCAGCCAGTGAGAGAGAATGAGTGGGAGAGTCTGTCACTGAGAGAGTGAGAGAGTCTGTCAGTGAGTGAGTCTGTGAGTGAGAGACTGTCAGCGAGAGAGAGAGTCAGTGAGAGAGTCATTGAGAAAGAGTCTATCAGTGAGAGTCTGTGAGAGTCTGTCAGTGAGAGTGTGTGAATCTGTCAGTGAGAGAGAGTCACTCAGTGAGAGTCAGTCAGTGAGAGTAGGTCCGTGAGAGTCAGTCAGTGAGAGTCAGTGAGTGAGTGAGAGTCAGTCAGTGAGAGTCTTTCAGTGAGAGTGAGTCAGGTAGTGAGAGAGTCTGTCAGTAAGAGTCAGTCAGTGAGAGAGTGAGAGAGTCTGTCAATGAGAGTCCGTCAGTGAGAATGAGTCAGTGAAGTGAGTGAGAGTCTGTCAGTGAGAATATGTCAGTGAGAGTGAGTTAGTCAGTCAGTAAGGGAGAGTGGGAGTGGGAGTCAGTGAGAGTGAGTCACCTAGAAGTATTCCGTGTCTCTGTATACCAAGGCAAGGGAACCCAGAGGACTTTGGGCGTGTCCCTGGCGCCGCTGGGTACTTGAAATCCCAGTTCTTCAGTTGGCGCGGCCAACGTGGGACGACTTCAGTGGTACCGGTCCAAGCCCGAAGATTGCGAGGAGCCACGTGAGGAAACTCTGGAGGAGGGCCCCCACTTCATCGACCCCTGCATGTCGACGTGGACCAAATGTCTTTTCTGTGAGCCTTCCCGCTTTCCAAACGGCCACGAAGGACTGCTGTCCTGACTGTCGCCTTGTCTTGGACCCTCCGATTGATGTTTGTAAAGCGAGACGATAGACGGTCTTCTGGTGGCGTGACAGATATTTGGTTAAGTATAAGTGGGTCGCTCCCACGACTTTGTCTGGTTCCTTGGTTTTGATTTGGTTGCTGCAGTACCCAAAGCCGAAGGGCTTGTATATTTACGAGTGTATACGTTTTTTGATTCCCTTTGAAGTTTGAAACCAGACTAGTGAGCAAGATGCCTGGTCTTGGTAAATTTGGTAATTGGTTTGTTTGTGGTAGTGACAGGGATTCCCGATTGGAGGATTCATGTCCGATACCTCCGGTTGGAACTCCGACTTATGAGCTCTATTCTAAACACGGAGTGGGCCCCATTACTTATAATGAAGTATGGGTCCACTACACTAAAAAGGATGGTGTTTTGCAATGGCCCCCACATGGTAGTTTTGAAACAGAGATTTTAGACAATCTAGAAGTTAAGCTATTTAAGAAGAAAGCCCGGCAATGTTTGACTCTTTCCGCCTTTGGCGTAAGGAAGCCAAACAGAGAGAAATTAAACAAGCAAAGAGAGATAGGAAAGATAAGAATATGTCAGTACTACAAGCTGCTAGACAGTTTAAGGAAGATGGAGAAGAGCGTGCGAGTGAAGTTTTAGATAGACAGCGTTGTATGGCCATAGACAAATGTTATCCGGCCTTGCCGTCTTCTCCTCCAAAAGTGATTGAAGACCTTAAAAAAGATCCTTTGATCTCTCATTTACTGAGATTGCCACCTCCCTATGTGCAGGGTGCTACTGCGCCTCTATTACCCCCGGTTGTTCCACCCTTTGTTGTTCAACCTCCTGCTGTTGTTCAGCCACCCGGTGCTCCACAGATGGTTTTGCCTTGTCCTGCGCAACCCATTCTAGGATCGCAAGCTTTGCTACCAGCTTTGCCTCAAACTCCTTTGCCTTCTGCTTCTGCATCTTCGATTTCTACTGTTCTTGTCCCTACACCTTCTTTGCCTCAAAATACTTATTCTCCTGTTCTTATGTCTGCTTCTTCTCCTTCTGTTCGAAAACGAATGACGGAAACTGTTTCTAATTTGTTGTCACCATTGTTTGGGTCACAGAATATGACCCCTGTTTCGGAGCGTAAGCAGAGTCGTAGTCAGCTTCCTGGTTCCGAGGAACGGGCTGTGTTGGATTTGTTGGCTCGTAAATGGATTATAAATGCCTCAAGGTATAGTTTGCCAGCGGTTATGGATGTTTTCTTTCAGTGGGAGCCGCCTAAGCAAAGGTATGTTTTTAATGTGATGTGTATGTTTTTGCGTCAGGAATGGGAAGATAATGATTAGGGTTTGATCCCGCAGGAACTACTTGATGTTCAGTCGGATTTTTCTAAAGGGATGATAGTGGAATGTGATATTACAGATGCCGTAGAGACAATACTGGATTTTAGATCTAGCCTTCCGCCTCAGACATTGTACGAACCTGATTCCTCTGTTAGAAGAAAAGCGAGACAGTATCCCATGAGAGAAGTTCCTCCGGTATGGAAAGAAGCAGTTCAGGCTAATGTAAATCAGGGTATTCAGGCCGCTCCGGCTCATTTTCAGCGAGTATGGGTACATGTCCCTTGGAAGAGAGCAGAGGTCTTGGCTCTTAAGCAGACCTTCTCAAACAAGAAGCCCTATTCAGCCTGCATGCTATGGATCTCAGACTCCGTAACTCAAGGGGCCATACCTTATATTGGCTCACCAAACGACCAGATCAAGCCAGTGCTGCGTTACAGGTCCGGACATGCTTTCAGACATACAAACAGTGGTGTGCACAGACTACAACACATAAAAAATTGTGTGAGAGCAAGGAAAGTACCTCACAGACGTAACACCCGAGGGGGTTCCCGGTCTATAAATGATCGGTCTACCCACTTCTCATCATCGGTTACTTTCCTTGCTGGGAGGATGAAAAGGAATGTGCCAGAAACGAGTGCACAAAACAGAATAGAGAAATGAGAGAGGGAGTGTACGATTACACTGCCTAGTAGGATAGAGAAAGTGTTCAGAAAAGGATTGACAAGTACCTACACCCAACACCAACAAACATAAATATAAAATAGTGAGGTTTGGCTGGCTGAATCGATTTTATTCTGGTGCTGCCAAACTTCACTTTTTTTTAAAAATGGTTAAATTGATACCATTAATGTTGTAACTGGACCAACATGTTTCATTGCCTTTTCATTGGCAATTTCATCAGGGCAAATGGTTGGGTCTCTTATTCTTTATCCTCCATAATTCATATGGGAACCTGTGCACACACATACAATTCAAACAACAGAACACAGCAGTGGTTATATAGTGAGTCAATCAAGGTCTATGAATACAGCGCACTCATGCCAGTGGAAACACCTCGCCGCTATTACCTTGTGCTCGCACTTCATGAGTATACCGTCGAGCATCAAAAGAACGGCGTGTCAAAAGATCACGGATCCGTCTTGGAGACTCCTCAATATGAGTCACCTATATGAAGACATATAACACACCAGTTTCATGCATCATGATGGCCACGATATTGTTCGCTATTTACAAGACACTCGTGGAGCCCATCGGACACCTGGAGTATGCCATCAGGTTACCCAGCGGTAACGGTTGTCACAAATAAATTTAAAAGATGACGGGGCGTTGCTAACGTCATCGGATCGATAAACAATAAACAATATAAATTCGTAAGTGTAAAAATGTACACCTCGGTAGGGAGATGACTCAACTGAGGACTTAAACTCCTCCTTAAACCAATGCTCGCACGGAGGTGCCACGTGTCTGCCAGACGTATGCAGTGGTTACTAGAAGAGAAAAACTCGCCGCTCTGGGAAATGCCCAGGCGGGAGTTCCTACCGGTAACGGTGTGGAGTGTTCACAGCTAGACCGGAGCCAAGTGCAAGCGCACCCGGTTGCAACATACCGCTGCCGAGTCCCTCCGGCGCTTCCGGCGTCTCACAATCCAAGCCTGGATTGGGACGCGGAAGTACCCCGGCTGGGACTCCGCCCACCTCAAAACGTGGCGGCCATCTTGAGAAAGGAGTGAAGCCAAGCTCAGTAAACACAGAACTTTATTCAGTAGAGGGATGAACAGTGGACACAGGGCCATATGTATAATAGCGTGACGGCCCTCTTTTGTATTCCCGTGATTTTATTTACATGGAAATGAAAGCTGTCAGCACGGGACCTTATATGCACATTTTTGTGATGTATTCAAGCCAATCGGGTGTGCCAGCAATCAAAAGGACACACACCGGAAAAGTCGGCATAAAGACCGGGGGGAGGTGATAGGGTAGGTTTTTTGTGTGTAGCAGACTATGATAATAGCGAGGCCTGAATCAGGGCTGTATGTCTAAATCCTACAATAACTGCCGCTGTCGGCCAGCATAATTTCAGTACAAATTTCTTGGAAATAATTGCCCACAACAGCATATCAAGGCCAAACCTCAACTCACATAGTGTTGGGGTACTTGTCACCAATGGCCACAATAAAGGCTGTCGGCAGAGTGGCCCAGGTATCTACCGACGACTCACTTTGTTCCACTCAATGGAGTCGTTAAGACCCTCTTTATCTGCCTTCTCTAGATAGATCCATCGTGCTTCCTTTCTCGCAAGTATTGCTTCCAGGTTGTGCGTGTTACCCACAACCTTCTCCAATACTGTCCATTGTAAATCATTCTGCCCATGATTTTTGTCAATAAAGTGCTGAACCAGCCGGGTTGTCAGTTTCCTTGCTCGGATGGTGCTTAGGTGTTCCTGGATGCGCACTTTCACCTTACGTGTAGTGAGACCTATATACTGTAACCCGCAACTGCAAGTGATTCTATAGATAACATGTGTGGTGTTGCAGTTACTGAATTTTGTCAGGTACCATGTCTTGCCATTGTGTAGTGTTACTTCTTTAGTGGCGGTGGTCAGTGGGCACACAGAACACCCACCACAAGGGTAATGACCCGCCGGAATAGACCTGCTTTCTGGGTTTATAGTCAAGGCCCTCGTATGAACCAACTTGTCGCGCAGGTTGGCTGCCCTTTTGAATGCGAAACGAGGGACTGGCATCTTATCATTGGGAGTGTCCAGTAAGGTCCAATGTTTGCGGATAATCTGTCTGATTTTTGTAGACAGTGGGTCGAAAGTGGTCACCACAGGTAGGCAAGGCTGATTGGTTTTCACATTGCGTTCAAGCAGGGCATCGCGGGGGGTATTAAGGGCCCTCTTGCGTGCATGTTTAATAACCCTGCTTGGGTACTGCCTCTGCTTAAGTCTGTCGACAAGGCCAGCGGACTGATCTACATATGCCGCAGTTGTGGAGCAGTTCCTGCGATATCGCAGAAACTGGCCCACCGGCAGATTGTCTCTGAGAGAGCGCGGATGGAACGAGTGATAATGCAGAAGAGAGTTTCTATCTGTGTCTTTCTGGTGGACTGTGGTTGCCAATTTATTATCCTCCACTGATATATCCACATCAAGGTATACTGCTTTACAGTTACTGATTGACCATGTAAAGCGTAGGCTTTCATCAGCTTGATTCAGCCAGTCGAGGAATAGATGTAATCGGTCCTCTGTACCTGTCCAGATACAGAGGACATCATCTATGTAACGTCTCCATTCCTTGATGTTACTCAGGAACGGATTGGAGGGGTGGTAAATCACATTCTCCTCGAACTGGCCCACATAAATGCAGGCCAGGCTCGGGGCAAATGTAGCCCCCATACATTTGCCCCGAGCCTGGCCTGCATTTATGTGGGCCAGTTCGAGGAGAATGTGATTTACCACCCCTCCAATCCGTTCCTGAGTAACATCAAGGAATGGAGACGTTACATAGATGATGTCCTCTGTATCTGGACAGGTACAGAGGACCGATTACATCTATTCCTCGACTGGCTGAATCAAGCTGATGAAAGCCTACGCTTTACATGGTCAATCAGTAACTGTAAAGCAGTATACCTTGATGTGGATATATCAGTGGAGGATAATAAATTGGCAACCACAGTCCACCAGAAAGACACGGATAGAAACTCTCTTCTGCATTATCACTCGTTCCATCCGCGCTCTCTCAGTGACAATCTGCCGGTGGGCCAGTTTCTGCGATATCGCAGGAACTGCTCCACAACTGCGGCATATGTAGATCAGTCCGCTGGCCTTGTCGACAGACTTAAGCAGAGGCAGTACCCAAGCAGGGTTATTAAACATGCACGCAAGAGGGCCCTTAATACCCCCCGCGATGCCCTGCTTGAACGCAATGTGAAAACCAATCAGCCTTGCCTACCTGTGGTGACCACTTTCGACCCACTGTCTACAAAAATCAGACCGATTATCCGCAAACATTGGACCTTACTGGACACTCCCAATGATAAGATGCCAGTCCCTCGTTTCGCATTCAAAAGGGCAGCCAACCTGCGCGACAAGTTGGTTCATACGAGGGCCTTGACTATAAACCCAGAAAGCAGGTCTATTCCGGCGGGTCATTACCCTTGTGGTGGGTGTTCTGTGTGCCCACTGACCACCGCCACTAAAGAAGTAACACTACACAATGGCAAGACATGGTACCTGCCAAAATTCAGTAACTGCAACACCACACATGTTATCTATAGAATCACTTGCAGTTGCGGGTTACAGTATATAGGTCTCACTACACGTAAGGTGAAAGTGCGCATCCAGGAACACCTAAGCACCATCCGAGCAAGGAAACTGACAACCCGGCTGGTTCAGCACTTTATTGACAAAAATCATGGGCAGAATGATTTACAATGGACAGTATTGGAGAAGGTTGTGGGTAACACGCACAACCTGGAAGCAATACTTGCGAGAAAGGAAGCACGATGGATCTATCTAGAGAAGGCAGATAAAGAGGGTCTTAACGACTCCATTGAGTGGAACAAAGTGAGTCGTCGGTAGATACCTGGGCCACTCTGCCGACAGCCTTTATTGTGGCCATTGGTGACAAGTACCCCAACACTATGTGAGTTGAGGTTTGGCCATGATATGCTGTTGTGGGCAATTATTTCCAAGAAATTTGTACTGAAATTATGCTGGCCGACAGCGGCAGTTATTGTAGGATTTAGACATACAGCCCTGATTCAGGCCTCGCTATTATCATAGTCTGCTACACACAAAAAACCTACCCTATCACCTCCCCCCGGTCTTTATGCCGGCTTTTCCGGTGTGTGTCCTTTTGATTGCTGGCACACCCGATTGGCTTGAATACATCACAAAAATGTGCATATAAGGTCCCGTGCTGACAGCTTTCATTTCCATGTAAATAAAATCACGGGAATACAAAAGAGGGCCGTCACGCTATTATACATATGGCCCTGTGTCCACTGTTCATCCCTCTACTGAATAAAGTTCTGTGTTTACTGAGCTTGGCTTCACTCCTTTCTCAAGATGGCCGCCACGTTTTGAGGTGGGCGGAGTCCCAGCCGGGGTACTTCCGCGTCCCAATCCAGGCTTGGATTGTGAGACGCCGGAAGCGCCGGAGGGACTCGGCAGCGGTATGTTGCAACCGGGTGCGCTTGCACTTGGCTCCGGTCTAGCTGTGAACACTCCACACCGTTACCGGTAGGAACTCCCGCCTGGGCATTTCCCAGAGCGGCGAGTTTTTCTCTTCTAGTAACCACTGCATACGTCTGGCAGACACGTGGCACCTCCGTGCGAGCATTGGTTTAAGGAGGAGTTTAAGTCCTCAGTTGAGTCATCTCCCTACCGAGGTGTACATTTTTACACTTACGAATTTATATTGTTTATTGTTTATCGATCCGATGACGTTAGCAACGCCCCGTCATCTTTTAAATTTATTTGTGACAACCGTTACCGCTGGGTAACCTGATGGCATACTCCAGGTGTCCGATGGGCTCCACGAGTGTCTTGTAAATAGCGAACAATATCGTGGCCATCATGATGCATGAAACTGGTGTGTTATATGTCTTCATATAGGTGACTCATATTGAGGAGTCTCCAAGACGGATCCGTGATCTTTTGACACGCCGTTCTTTTGATGCTCGACGGTATACTCATGAAGTGCGAGCACAAGGTAATAGCGGCGAGGTGTTTCCACTGGCATGAGTGCGCTGTATTCATAGACCTTGATTGACTCACTATATAACCACTGCTGTGTTCTGTTGTTTGAATTGTATGTGTGTGCACAGGTTCCCATATGAATTATGGAGGATAAAGAATAAGAGACCCAACCATTTGCCCTGATGAAATTGCCAATGAAAAGGCAATGAAACATGTTGGTCCAGTTACAACATTAATGGTATCAATTTAACCATTTTTAAAAAAAAGTGAAGTTTGGCAGCACCAGAATAAAATCGATTCAGCCAGCCAAACCTCACTATTTTATATTTATGTTTGTTGGTGTTGGGTGTAGGTACTTGTCAATCCTTTTCTGAACACTTTCTCTATCCTACTAGGCAGTGTAATCGTACACTCCCTCTCTCATTTCTCTATTCTGTTTTGTGCACTCGTTTCTGGCACATTCCTTTTCATCCTCCCAGCAAGGAAAGTAACCGATGATGAGAAGTGGGTAGACCGATCATTTATAGACCGGGAACCCCCTCGGGTGTTACGTCCATGAGGTACTTTCCTTGCTCTCACACAATTTTTTATGTGTTGTAGTCTGTGCACACCACTGTTTGTATGTCTGAAAGCATGTCCGGACCTGTAACGCAGCACTGGCTTGATCTGGTCGTTTGGTGAGCCAATATAAGGTATGGCCCCTTGAGTTACGGAGTCTGAGATCCATAGCATGCAGGCTGAATAGGGCTTCTTGTTTGAGATTCGTTGAGTGGGGGACTGCCCTACATAGCCTCCTCTTCCCCTGGTATCCCTTTTGACTGATTTCTTAAGCAGACCTTACCTGACCCTCGTAAGAATCCTGCTGGTGATTACAAGGAGTTGTCCTAGACAGTTGAAGCGTGTATTATGAATTTAGCTGACATCGATATGTTGATGGGTAATGTAGTCCCTCAACCTTTGTGGGCGAAGATTCGTCATGAGAATCATGCTGCTGAATTAGGTGATACCTGGGCGAATATTGTTGCTGCAGATGGTAGACAGGAGGGAGGTGCTAAACCTGAACCTTTAGTTTCAGAATTACCAGGTAGAATTATTAATCTGATGAAAACGATGATGCCCGCTTTACGAGTAAATTGGGATAAGTTAGCAGCATGTAAGCAGAAGAAAGACGAGAGTGTATCTGATTTCTTCACTAGGTTTGAAGAGACGTTTATTGATCATAGTGGTCAGGATATGAGTACGGAAGGTGGTCAAAGGTTGTTTGTGGATAAATTTGTCTTTAATTTGCTTCCCGAACTTTCGAATAAGTTAAAGGACTCTGAGAGTTCATGGGCTGTCTCTTCGTCGGCCCAGATATTGGCTACTGCACAATATTACGAGAATAGGTATAAAGATGAGAAGGATAAAGTAGAGAAGAAAACGAAAGAGTTAAAGACGAAAGTTCTTTTGCAGCAAGCTTATCCGCCTCATCAGAATCAGCCTCAGTTTCAGCAACCTCCACAATTTCAGAGATTGTTACAGAAGCCTGAGCCCTATGTTCAGCGAATCTTTCCTGGCCCTAATCAGTGTGCTTATTGCAGAGAGGAAGGTCATTACAAGAATAGTTGCCCGGCTTTGTTACAGCGTGCGAATGGTGTATCTGGTCAGAGAGGTCGTGGTAGTTTTCAGCAAGCTCCTAGGGGTAGGGGACGTGGTGTGTTTCCCCAGAATGAGCGTTCCTCTTCCCTTCAGAATTCTGCGAATTATTTTGACAGACAGAATGTTCAGAGTGGTCAGTCTGCTCAGTATTATGTTGAGGATTACTATGTCGAAGGTGAGAGTGCTGGTTATAATGATTGCTAGGACGGCCAAGGACAAAGTGAGGGAGTAGTGTCAGTTCCAGTAGATCAGAGTGGACCTTATGTTGAAGTGATTACATCAGGTGTGGTAGAACCTTTTCTTTTGGATACTGGTGCGATGAAGAGTTCTATTATGCACTCTAAACTTCCTGGCGCACCTTTGTCTGGCTTGACCAATGTTTCAGTAGGATTTTCAGGCGCCCCAGTTCGTAATCCGGTTTCTAGTCCTTTGTCCCTTACCATTGGCCCTTGTGAATTGGAAGCTCCACTTATTTTAACGACTGGTTGTGGTGAGAATCTGTTGGGTTTGGACTTGCTGAAAAGATTGTATGCGACATTGCATTGTTCTCCTTCGGGAGTACAACTTACTCTTGGTAAGAAAGTGATTTCTCCAATGTATTTTTCTAAGGATTGTTTGCCACTGGAATTGCGTTCGCTTCCTGATACACTTTAGGCGACAGGTCCAAATGATGTTGGTCTTTTGCAGATTCCACCTTATGTTGTCACCCTTAAGTCAAATGCTAGGCTACCTCGTATTCCCCAATACAAGATCTCGAGTGATGGCGAGAGAGCTCTTTTAGCGATTGTCTATGATCTGGTTGAGAAGGGTGTCGTTGAGGAAACGAGAGGTAATGTGTGTAACAGTCCTGTTTTGCCCGTCCTTAAATGTACTGATGCTTCTCAGCCACCTATGTACAGGTTTGTGATCGACCTTCGAGAGGTCAATAAGATAGTAGTGCCACAGTTTCCTGTGGTACCTGATATCACTGCTTTGTTGACTTTGATTCCTGCTTCGGCAGCTTGGTTTTCTGTTATCTATTTGAAGAATGCTTTCTTTAGTATTCCTATTGCTGAGGAGAGTAGGGATATTTTTGGCTTCTCATTAGGAGGCCGAAGCTTCCGGTTTAAGAGAGCTCCCCAAGGTAATTGTGAAAGTCCCTCCATCTATAGTCAAGCGTTGAAAACTCAGCTTGACGGTTTTGTGTTACCTGTTGGTGCTACTCTTATTCAGTACGTCGATGATTTGTTGATTACTGCTGATGATGAAAAGATTTGTAAAGAGGCTACTCTTTCTTTGTTGTGGTATTTGTCTGACCTTCGTCATAAAGTGTCACCTTCAAAGTTGCAATATTGTCGCCAAGAAGTGACCTACTTAGGTCATCTCTTGTCGAAGGAGGGAAGGAGATTGACCCCAGAACGAATTCAAGCGATTGCGCAAATGAATGTACCATCCACACAGAGAGAAGTGCGTGCCTTTTTAGGTATTACATCATATTGTAGACAGTGGATCCCCAATTTTTCCTTGCTAGCAAAACCACTGTTGGCATTGACTCTGAAAGATACTCCGTATCCTCTTCCTTGGTCTGACGAATGTCAGAACCTTTTTTCTGAACTACGCGATGCATTGTGTTCGGCTCCTGTGTTGGGTACTCCAGATTATAGTAAGCCTTTCACGTTGTACGTGCACGAGAGAGAAGGTTGTGCGTTGTCAGTGTTGACACAACCATTTGGGGAAAGCAGCGTCCATGCGCATATTTTTCAGCAACGTTAGACCCAGTTGCTAAGGCGTTGCCGAGTTGTCTGAGAGCTACAGCTGCAGCGGCTGTTTCTATTCAACAGTCTGCTGGTTTGGTATTGGACAATACATTGATTGTGATGGTCCCACATGTAAATGTAAATGTAAGTGTAGTATACTTGTAAAGCGCACAGCTGCCCCACAACAGGGCGTCCCGGCGCTGTATAACTCTGGGGAACCCGTCCTGGCTTTCCCTGTGGGATGGTCCCTTGCTGGGAGTCCCCAAGGTGGAGCCAGGCATCCCCGGAATTGGTGGGGCCGTTGTGGAGATTAGGCAAGGTAATGTCCAGAGTTGCAGAGTGGAACCCCTGATTAGAGTAAGCACCGAAGCGAGAATTATCGAGTCCGCTGACCAAGGTCCACGACCCTGCCGCGGCCGGAATTGAACCCTGGTCCCGGGCTGACTTCTGCTCTCAGGCCTGCCGCCTCTAACCAGTGAGCCACACTACTCCACATGCAGTGGATACCTTATTGAACAGGACTAAGACACAGCACCTTACTAGTGCACATCTGTCAGGTTACGAGTTGACATTGTTGGCTAGTCATGTTCACATTAAACGATGTAATGTGCTGAATCCAGCTACGTTGTTACCGATCTCTACAGAGACGGATCCTCAGGAACAGCATGATTGTTTTCTTCGTACAGAGGAAGAAACGAAGGCTAGAGTTGACCTGAGGGATACTCCCCTTACGGATGTTGATGGTACCCTATGGGTAGATGGTTCGTGTTTTAAGCTTCCGAATGGTGAAACGACTGCAGCGTATGCTATTACAACTTTACATACAGTTGTTGAGACAGCACGCATACCACAGAATTCTGCGCAAGCAGAAGAGTTGATTGCATTGACGAGAGCGTGTGTGTTGTCAGAAGGAAAGCGAGTGAATGTTTACACCGATAGTCAGTATGCGTTTTGTGTTGCCCATAGTTTGGGGCGTTTGTGGAGAGAGCGTGGGTTCCTTACTTCGCATGGGACAAAAATACAGCATGGGCAGTTGGTGAATGAACTTTTGGAATCTCTCACTCTCCCAAAGCAGATTGCAATTGTGAAGTGTAGTGCGCATAAGAAAGTTGTGGACGATGTTGGTCGAGGGAATGCGTTTGCAGATGAAGTTGCGAAGGAAACGGCAAAAGATATGATGAGCCGTATGTATGTTGCAGGCCCAGCTAATTGGGTTATGGCTGGTGGAATGTGTGAAGACACAATAGAAAGTGTGAAAATGATTCAGGCTGAAGCGACTGAGAAAGAAGTGAGTGTTTGGAGAGAGACTACGGGTATGTTGGATTCAACAGGTTGTTGGGTTGAGTTGTCAGAACACCAGCGATGGTTGTTGCCTGATGCGTATGTGCTCCCAGTGGTTACAATGCCTCATGGAATGGCTCACATAAGTTCGAAGGGAATATGCAAGTTGTTTTCTCCAGTTTGGCAGAATGCTGGAATTCCGAAATGTGCAGAGAACGTGGTGAAACATTGTATGATTTGTCTGAAGTATAATCCTGGTAAGGGAACTCCAACTCCAGCTGGTCATTTTGCTCCTCCAACGTATCCGTTTGAAGTGATACAGTTAGACTACATTCACATGGAGAGATGCAATAATTTGAAGTATGTCCTTGTGGTTGTTTGTGCCTTTTCCAGGTGGATAGAGGCCTACCCCCTAAAAGATAATACTGCCTTGTCTACAGCCAAGGTTTTGCTGAGAGAGTACTTCCCTAGGTATGGTTTGCCGAGAATTGTATGGTCGGACAATGGGAGTGAATTTGTGGGTCAAATTATGAAGAAAGTATGTGCTGGTTTGGGAATAAATCAAATGTTCCATGCAGCGAATCACCCCCAGTCTGCTGGACTTGTTGAATGTTACAATGGTACATTGAAGCTGAAATTAGCGAAGGTACAAGCGAGCACTGGTCTTACATGGCCGGATGCCTTGCCGTTGACTCTTTTGTCAACAAGGACGACTGTGCATTCTCGAGTGGGACTTAGTCCGTATGAAATTGTGTTTGGTCGTCCGGCTAATGTTTGGGGTGTGCCTCGTCCTAAAGAATACAGCAGTATTGAGTACCCTATGTTGGTGGATTACTTACATGACTTGACTGCTAAATTACGTGTTCTCCACCAACAGGTCTATGACAGTCTACCGACAGCAACTGCGGATACAGGACACATAATTCAACCCGGCGATTATATTCTCGCGAAGAATTTTCAACGAACAAAGAATTTGGAGCCGAGGTGGACTGGACCGCATTTAGTTTTGTTAGTGACTCGAACTGCTGTTAGAGTAGCTGGCAAGAAAAACTGGGTGCATGCCACCCACTGTAAAAAAGTTCCATTGCCCTTACCATATGACAAGTGGGTGAGGGGAGGTATAGCCGATTCTGAATGTGAAAAAACCCCTACATTTGTTCCATTTAGTGATGCTCATTTGACATGGACACGATCAGAACGCGAGGATGATGATGTTCTGCAAGCTGCTGTGCCTCCTCATCTAAAGATTGACACCACCAATCCGGAACTTTTATTTAAGGATCCAACTGTACCTAATAAAGAATGCTACAATCTAAGACCGCGAAAGACGGTACATATAAACAAATAAAGTTGAAACTGGAATTTTTATATAGTGAATTACACCTCGTCAGATCAAGAGACTTTTTTTTGCTTTTCCCTTTTTCGAGTCATCATCCGGACTCAGCTGTAAGGTCGCGGTGTAAAGACTTGGGAGTGCAAGCCGAAGACACAAGGTCGAGGTTCTGGTTGGTCTCAGGGCGTTCCCTGGACTGACAGACGCATTCCTTAGCACGGAACACCCAACCGCCGCGAACAGCACGGTTAGAGGATGGAGTCTTTTGGGTCTGAGAAAGGTGTTGAGAAAAGTGGTTTCAAAATGAAAATGTGTACATTGGTTCGTAGCAAATGTTTTTTAATAATGTGTTTCCTTATGCTTGTGAATATTACGTTAGCTTGTGTGGGTTGGATTTTCTATGTCACACAATTGCCGCTTACATCCACCTCCCAACCTACTCTTTCTTTTTCTACAGTTTCTCCACATGAGTTTCATACTTTACCTGAACATGAACAGACACGAAGATCAGAATTTGTGAACAACTCGTTTATACAGATGTTGCATCAGCATCAGCTAGTCATAAATACCACGAATTGTTGGGTGTGTGGTCTTATGCCACATACTACAGACAAGGGAATGCCATATTTGGTTTTGCCTTTTTCGCCTAACGGGTCAGTTTGGGCACTCCAATCAATGTTTATCTATGCGAACGAAGCCTCTCCAGTGCGTTCTGTTAACGATAACGTGAGCAAGAATGCTTTGATACGGGGAATAGTCAATATGATTAGAGATATTGACGCGTATAATGCTATCCCTAAAGATGAGATACGAGCATATGTTGGTTGGAATAAGACGACATATAGTGTTAGCTTGACGGAGAAAGAAAGACAGTGAAGGTCTCCCCCTATTTGGATTATAACCCACTGAGGTCATCTTTGTTTGCAAGGTAATGGTCAGAATCCGAGAGCTCAGCTTGGTAAGAGTGTGTGCGTTCACACATACGTTTATACGTCCCAGAAATCTCCTCTGTTCGTGCCAGCCAAAGGCACGTATTTTGTCTGTTATGACAGAGCATACACATGGTTGCCATCTGATTTTTCCGGCACATGTTACGTGGCATTTTTGCTTCCCCCTACATACACTGCTGTTTCCGATTACCATAAGACAAGATATGGTGGAGGTGTAATCGATGCGAAAGATACTCTCGCACAAGAAGCTGGAGACTTCTTTAAGGGTTTCCTACCCTTTTGGGGTCCTATGGCTAATAGTAGGAATATTCGTCAGCTTACGAGAGTGGTTGAGGCCACTATAAATGAGACTGCAGGTGCCCTTAGCAATATTACAGCTGAGCTTCAAGCGGATCGCCTTATGACATTACAGAACCGCTTTGTTTTAGATATTATACTTGCAGATAGAGGTGGGGTATGCAAATTGATTAGATCTAGTTGCTGCGTTTTCATACCAAATAATGCCCGACAGTGTACCAAGCTATCTCTAGACTACATAAGATCTCTGAGTCTATTCATGTGGACGAAGGAGACTGGTCGTTGATGGGATGGTTATGGGAATTGTTGTCCAAATGGGGATGGAAGATTCTGATGTTCCTTGGTATGGCGTTAGCTATCCTTTTCTCGTGTTGTTTATGCATCCAGTGTGGTCCCGCCATTTGTAGTCTTTGTGCTACGATCTGTGTGAGAAGACCAGTCCCGAGAGAAGTGAAGGATAATAAGATGATGTTACAGCAACACCTTGACGACCTGATGAGAGTAGATATAGACCTAGATTCAGATTGACATGAGTTTAGGCTATTGCCTACGTAATGGCAAAAGGAGGGTCTAAGGTTCTGTGATTTTGCGTGCTTTTAAAGTGCACAACTTTCTTTTCTAAACATGGGTTTTGCCATGCGTCATGACTGCCATCTGGTGTTGCCTTTTACGTAGGCCTCAGAAGTTTGTCTGCGAGCAAAGCAGTCTGACCTTTTGTGGGTCATGTGTACATTAACTAAGGTTTCCTTTGTGCGCTGGAGTTAATTTCAGAAGCTGGCCTTTCACCTGGAATTGACCCTGCCAAGCCAATTTCCCTGCAAGATCGTTATCCACTTTCCCAATCACCATTCAAGACATTTGTTAACTTTTAAGTTTCTTTACGTTTCTGTTATCTTGCACATTATCTGAAACTACTTTTCTTTACTGTTTCTTCATTTCATGGGTTACGCTTTCAATTAAGGGTTTGTCCGGGCCTTACAGATTAGTATTTAGATATGCCTAAATGTTAACTTGTGGGTTGGGACACTGTAAAATGAGCTTTACTATATGATGCTGTGTGATGTCATGTATTTTCTATTGGTTGAATTTTGGTGCAGGGGCGTGCATTTTAAATGTACCTTTTTGTGTATAAATAGGGATGTCTCGCCTTAGTAAAATTGAGCAGTTTCTTGAGATGTACACCGTGTTGTATTGTTTGGATTTCTGCTACTAGCTGCAGCTAATAAATTTGATCTCTGACGCCACCTAGAAGTATTCCGTGTCTCTGTATACCAAGGCAAGGGAACCCAGAGGACTTTGGGCGTGTCCCTGGCGCCGCTGGGTACTTGAAATCCCAGTTCTTCAAAAGTCCATCAGTGAGAGTCAGTCAGTGAGAGAGTGAGAGAGTCTGTCAGTGAGAGTGAGTCAGTGAAGTGAGTGAGAGTCTGTTAGTTAGAGTCTGTCAGTGAGAGTGAGTCAGTCAATCAGTGAGAGAGAGTGGGAGAGTGAGTCAGTGAGAGTGAGTCAGTTAGAGTCTGTCAGTGAGAGACAATCAGAGAGAGAGAGAGAGAGAGAGTCCGTGAGAGAGACTCCATGAGACAGAGTCAGTAGTGAGAGAGTCAGTGACAAAAGAGAGCCAGTGAGAGTGAGCCAGTGAGAGTGAGCCAGTGAGAGTCTGTCAGTGAGAGTCTGTCAGAGAGAGTCAGTGAGAGTCTGTCAGTGAGAGAGAGAGTCAGTGAGAGTTTGTCAGTGAGAGTCTGTCAGTGAGAGAGAAACTGGCAGTATGAGAGTGAGTCAGTGAGAGTGGTTCAGTGAGAGTCTGTCAGTGAGAATGAGTCAGTCAGTCAGTGAGAGTGAATCTGTCAGTAAGAGTCTGTCATGTCAGTGAGAGAGAGAGAGTGAGTCAGTGAGTGTGAGTCATTGAAAGTCAGTGAGATTGAGTCAGTGAGAGTGAGTCAGTGAGAGAGAGTGAGTCAGTGAGAGTGAGTCATTGAAAGTCAGTGAGATTGAGTCAGTGAGAGTGAGTCAGTGAGAGTGAGTGAGTCAGTCAGTGAGAGTGAGTCAGTCAGTGAGAGAGAGTGGGATAGTCTGTCAGTGAGAGAGTGAGTCAGTGAGTGAATTTTTCAGTGAGAGTCTGTGAGAGTCCGTCAGTGGGAGTCCGTCAGTGAGAGTCCGTCAGTGAGAGTCCATCAATGAGAGTCGTTCAGTGAGAGTCTGTCAGTGAGAATTAGTCAGTCAGCCTGTCACTGAGGGTCAGTCAGTCAGTGAAAGAGAATGGGAGAGTCTGTCAGTGAGAGAGTGAGAGAGTCTGTCAGTGAGTGAGTCTGTCAGTGAGAGTCTGTCAGTGAGAGTCTATCAGTGAGAGTGAGTCAGTCAGTGAGAGAGAGTGGGAGAGTCTGTCAGTGAGAGAGTGACAGAGTCTGTCAGTGAGAGTATGTCAGTGAGAGAGTCTGTCAGTGAGAGTGAGAGAGTGAGTCCGTCAGTAAGTGAGAGTCTGTGAGTTAGTCAATGAGAGAGTGTCAGTGAGAGTGAGTCAGTGAGAGTGAGTCAGTAAGTCTGTCAGTGACAGTGAGTCAGTCATTCAGAGAAAGTGGGATAGTCAGTCAGTGAGAGTCAGTCAGTGAGAGTCAGTCAGTGAGAGTCAGTCAGTGAGAGTATGTCAGTGAGAGTATGTCAGTGAGTCTGCCAGTGAGAGTTGGTCAGTGAGAGTAGGTCAGTGAGAATCTGTGAGTGATAGAGTCAGTGAGAGTCTGTCAGTGAGAGTGAGTCAGTGAGAGTGAGTCAGTCAGTGAGAGAGAGTGGGAGAGTTAGTCAGTGAGTGAGTCTGTTAGTGAGAGTCTGTCAGTGAGAGTCTGTCAGTGAGAGTCTGTCAGTGAGAGAGAGTCAGTGAGAGAGAGAATCAGTGAGAGAGTCAGTGAGAGAGTCTTTGAGAGTCAGTCAGTGAGAGTCCGTTAGTGAGAGTCCGTTAGCGAGAGTCTGTCAGTGAGAGTGAGTCAGTCAGTCCATCAGTGAGAGTGAGTCAGTCATTGAGAGAAAGTGGGAGAGTCAGTCAGTAAGAGTCAGTCAGTAGAAATATTGCCAGCTCAAATACAGCAACTACAGGCTCTGTGTGCTAGATTCTTATGGACCCCGGGAAAGCCGCGAAGAGCAATGAGGCTTATGACGATATCAAGTGACAGGGGGGACTATCGGTCCCAGATTTTGTGTTGTATTATTATATTTGTTTTTTGCAAAGGATGCGCATTTTATTGTTGGGAGGTGAAGATGATAATAATACAAT
This sequence comes from Lissotriton helveticus, assembly GCF_964261635.1. Classification (NCBI taxonomy): domain Eukaryota; kingdom Metazoa; phylum Chordata; class Amphibia; order Caudata; family Salamandridae; genus Lissotriton; species Lissotriton helveticus. Next base: position 1,043,890,932 of record NC_136065.1, read on the forward strand.
AACATCAAAATCTAACATTTCTATATACCAATTAACCTTAGGAATGGAAGCTAATCGGAGTCTATTCAGAGAGATAGAATGGAGTTATTACAAAAGAACTCGGTTCAAGACGGTAGAAGCAGCCAGTAAAATTTGGAAGAAAGTACGCAAATTAATAAATTTAGGAATTTTTACTTATTATACCCCACTAAATGCGGCAAAATTGCTCCCAACTATCTGTGGTGACAGTGTGGCAAGGGCCTGGCAGGCTAAATGGATTAAGACACTATGATAAAGATCAATTCAAAATGGTCAGGCGATTTAGTTGATGTTTCCTAAGTTAAATTTGCCCGGCGTTAAACGCCTCTAATACCATACGAAGTTATCCAATAAAGAGGCAGGTGCTGGAGACAGGAAGACAGGAAACAAGTTTTATTCCGACGGAGTAGAACACATCAGATCGGACAACAAGGTATCGTCTCGAGGTGCTCTCCCAGCCTCTCTGAGACCTGGTCTTTTATACCCTGGTTTAAGACATGTGAACGCTCTTTATTACAACAAAGACATTGTGAAGCATGAGGATGACATCCCCGGTACCCCCCCCCCCCAGTTACGGCCCATTACAACACATGACAACAGTAGAGGCCCCTTCCCCTCATATGATTGGGAGGGGGCTATCACGCAGCTGAGTGTTCTGCCGATTCCTTTGGAATGTGTGCGCCTGATCGAATCTCAGGGGGTGGGGAGGTCATGATCAATAGTGGCTCCTTTCAGGAAAGGCGAGTGCATACAGTAGTAGGCAATAAACTGTATCCTCGGGCTAAGGGATGACCAGCGGTTCGTACAGGCAGTCGGGCTCAGAGGAAGGGGTCATCAAAGGAGGGGTATTCATGGACGGAAAGGAGGTGTTGGTCAGGCGTGGGGTGTGATTCCCTGAGACAGAGTCATGGGAGGGGAGGGTTCATGACTTGTGCATGTGAGTGCGGGGGCAGCCAGGGTGCGCGGGGAAGGCTTGCCAGGTTCAGGGAAGTGTGCTGACGGGCGATCGTGAACAGGGAGACCATGGTACCTAAAATGGCTGTCGTGTATGTTCATACGTGAGTCTGCAAGATGGCGTAGATGATGTTCAGTACACGAACTAAAATTCCACAGTCCTCCCTTTAACATATCTCGCCAGCTTGTCAGTTCGGATCGATCCCCATGAGACCACGCACCTCTATCCCGTATAGGGGACTCATGTGCTCAGTTTTAAAGTCCAAAGTCTTAGGGCACATACAGTTGGAAATTAATGCACATAAAGGTGATAAACATTGAATACCTAAGCAACACCCACACAGTATCATGATTGGTATCAATATAAACGTGAACAATCTCCATCCCCAGTTCTTCAAAGTGTCCCAGAACCAGCCTCCAAGCGACCATCCTTCCTGCTCCTGGTGAACCTCTGAGGACAGTCTGTGGAGGTGTTCGATTGCTTTGTAGACTGAAGGTGAGTTATCTGGCACATAGGTGCAACAGCTGGAGCCGATGATGCGGCATGCACCTCCCCGGTTGGCCAGAACCACATCTAGAACAAGGCGGTTTTGAAGAGCCACCAGGCGGACTGCCTGAAGCTCAGCCGTGTTGTTAGCAAGGATGCCAGCCGTGATGTTAATGGTTGTTTCCACTGCCTGGGTCAGGTGTCAGATAGCGCGGCTATTTGCCATTGGGCCCCACAGAGGAACAAGTCCCTTTGCCGCATCCAGGAACTGTGCTCCGGTGGAGTCGGCTTGTCCAATATCTCCGGCGCGCTTTTGCCGATGATGGTTGGCCGGAGCCACATACGTGGGAGGAAGAATGAAGGCGATGTAGCACGTACCCCTCCAGCCTTTCGGGAGCCAAGTGTAAGCTTTGGTGCCACAAACAAAGTACATATTCGGGGAAGCAACAAAGGAGGGGGGGTCAGCTGAGACCAATGTTTTGGTGATGCGACAAGAACTGTGACCCACCAGCTGCGTTCCCTGTCCTTCGAGGCATACGAGTCCTGTGACATTGATGACAGACAGGGCCACGGTCAGGGTGGCAGCCGTTTGTTTCCGCAGGTGGGAGAAGGTGGGTCTGGCTGGATTGTGGAGCACTTGCATTTCGACCCTTTCTTTGGCAGGGATGTTCGTAAGGAAGGTTGAACCTGAAATTGCAGGACAAAAGGGGGCAGACGTCTTTCCTGTTTTGTTCAGCCAGAACCCATAGTAGAAGTGTGACACTGTTTGACCAGAAGCGGCGTTGTCCTTGTGGCTTTCCTGCATGAGGATCAACCAGGCGAGGCAGGAGCCGTGAACTGAGAAAGGAGATGGGATGAAGGGGATGGAGTGTCCGGTGGCATGTGGGAGCAACCCACAGATCCAGCAGTTCGTGGCATTTGCAGCAAGGTTGTGCTGGTGCAACAGCTGTACGAAGGAATTGTTCCAGAACTCCTTACGCCTTTCTCGGAGCTGAGGTGAAAGGGTGATCAGGTGGTGCTCTTTCATGGTGGTTGGCTGGACAGTGGTTGGCAACATCTGGTGAGCGGGTGTGCTTTCCTCCAAGATCCAGAAGGAAGTCATGAGGAGGAGGCAAAAGAGGAAGACAATGAAGAAAGCGATTGTCTTTGATTTGTGCAAATTATCAGTCTTTGGGTTCCTGTAGTGGGTATTTCCTGTTGCTTCCGACGTCTTATTATCTGGCGCTTCCATCATCTTCTTATCTGGCGCTTCCATCATCTTCATCTTCAAGGTGCTCGGTAGTGGGCAGAACCACAGACTTTGTTTAGCTTCTCTCCGGGTAACCCTTGGTTGCTTTGGGTCACCGTTCTGAGATTTTTAACTTAGTCAGTGGCCTACTTAGCCGAAGCTCCCTCCTTTCGACGCAGGAAATACCCTTCTCGGGATGGCACAGTGGGATCAGAGTGTTTTGCAAGTTCAAGTGCCTCGGTATCAGGATAGCAGTTCAGTGATGGTCGGTCTTTGTTCAGGAGCTCTTCTTGGGTGCTGACGTTGTCTGTCGTGGCCAGGGTCGAGGAGACCTTCTTGCAGTGGTGGGCGTGCAGCCAGTGCTTCTTCCCCTCTACTCGAAGAGCCGTCTGAGTGGTGATCAGTACTTGCCAGGGGCCCGTCCACCGGGGTTCCAGACTCTTTGCCCGTTGAAAGTTCCGGACTAGGACGTACTCTCCCGGTTGGATATCGTGACCGGGACCCCTGGAAGCATCGGGGATGGCCTGCTGCACCTGTTGATGAATGACAGACAACGTTTTAGTTAATTTGTATAAATAATCTGACAGCAGGACGTCAGGGACGTCGTGAATGGAGGTCGGTTTGGGGGCAGTCCAGAGGTTCATTGGTCGCCCAAACACAACTTCGTAGGGGGTCAAGTGGTGCTTAGTGGGAGTGGAGCGCATCGACAGTAATGCCAGTGGAAGGGCATCTGGCCACTTAAGTCCTGTGGTGGCCACTATTTTTGACAGTTTCAGTTTAGCGTTGTGTCGTTCAACCAGGCCAGCGGATTGGGGGTGGAAGACTGCGTGGAACCTCTGTTTTACCCCCAACCCCTTCAGGATTAGTTGGATAACTTCAGCTATGAAGTGGGGGCCATTGTCGCTCCATAAAATTCGACAAAGGCCGTAGCGAGGGAAAAACTCTTTCAGTAGTACTTTGGCAGTAGTCATGGCAGTGTTATCACGGGTCGGATAGGCTTCCACCCATTTGCTGAAGGCACATACAATGACTAATACGTACTTCAAGCCTTGGCACCTCTCCAGTTGGATGTAATCCATCTGGAGGACCTCAAAGGGGTGGTCGGGGATCCCAAACCCTCCCCGGGGTACCACAGTTCCTTTTCTGGGGTTGTGTTGTAAGGAGATAAGGCACTGCTGGACCAGGCGTTTGGCTGAGTCGGGGATCTTGTTGTTGTGCCAGACTTTGGAAATGAGTTCAATCATGGGGGCAGAACCTATGTGTGCAGGGGAGTGTGCCATTGTCAGTATGGGGATCAAGTATGAGTCGGGCAGCAACCATTTGTTCGTGTCTTTTGTCCGCCAGCAGCCTTCATCGTCCCTTAGACCCACCCGTGCCCATTCAGTCAGTTCGAGAGGTGTGCTAGCCGACTGGATGTCCCTAATTGTTTCCCTAGCGTCAGTCCATTTTTCTGCTTGTGACCTGGTCACATAGATGCGTGTCGTTGTCCTATTCTCAGCTGTGGTTCGGGCAGTGATGTCGGCTAGTGCGTTTCCCTGTCCAACTAAATCTGTCACCTTCTTGTGTGCCTGGCATTTGATCACTGCTAATTGTTTGGGGAGAAGAACTGCTTCAATCAGGGCGGAGACTAGATCTCCGTGAAGGATGGGCGTACCGTGGGACGTCAGGAATCCCCTTTCCCTCCACAGGAGCCCAAAATGATGAACCACCCCGAAGGCATACTGGCTGTCTGTGTAAATGTTCGCCGTGGTCCCTGCTGCTATGATACATGCTCGTGTGAGGGCGATTAGCTCTGCTGCCTGTGCGGATCGTTGTGTGATGCGAGCTGTTTCACCTACTGTTCGAGCTGTCGTCACCGCATAAGCAGCAGAAGTGGTGCCGTCTGGGAGTTTGATACAAGAGCCATCTACCCATAGTTCTCCATCAGGGTCTGTAAAAGCAACGTCTCGGAGGTCAATTCTACTCCTGGTCTGTTCGTCCGTGAGGGTCACACAGTCGTGTATAGGGGGCACGTCGGGGTCATTTTCGGGCAAGGGTAACAGTGTAGCAGGATTCAATGTCGTGCATCTCTTCAGAGTGATGTGGGGCGCAAGTAAAGTCAATTCGTATCCTGTCAGTCGTGCACTAGTCAGGTGTTGAGTCTTGGTCTGGTTCAAAAGGGTGTCAACTGCATGGGGTACTAATACCGTGAGAGAGTTCGAAAGTACAATTCCCTCACTCTGGCGGATAGAGACAGCAGCAGCGGCTACTGCTCGAAGGCAGGCAGGTAGAGCTCTGGCGACTGGATCAAGAGTGGCAGAGAAGTAGGCACAAGGGCGTTGTTTGGCGCCGATGGGCTTAGTTAGAACAGACAATGCGCATCCCTCCCTTTCGTGAGTGAAGAGGGAGAAGGGCTTGGAGTAATCTGGTGTTCCTAGAACGGGTGCCGAGCAAAGGGCATCCCGCAACTCCTTAAAGGATGCTTGGCATTCGGGAGTCCAAGGGAGTGGGAACGGAACATCTTTGGCCAACAGGGAAAGTAGGGGTTTTATAATGAGACTGAAATTTGGTAACCATTGTCAGCAGAAAGAGGTAAGGCCCACTATTGAACGGACTTGCTTCTGTGTTTTTGGAATGGGGGTGTCTAGGATGGTTTGGATTCGGTCGGGCGTAAGTTTCCTCCCTTCTTTGGACAGGAGATGGCCTAAGTAAGTCACTTGAGGCTGGCAGAACTGCAGTTTCTTTTTGGAGACTTTGTGGCCATTCTCCGCAAGAAAGTGCAAGAGTTGGATAGTGGCTGTGATTGCAAGTGGAGTGGTGTCGGCCGCCAAAAGGATATCATCGACATATTGGATCAACACCACTCCATCTGGTAGCTGGACGGCGTCCAGCTGTCTTTTGAGGGCCTGGCTGTAAATGCTGGGACTTTCAGAGTAGCCCTGGGGAGCTCTACAAAATCGGTATGAACGGTTTTTTAAAGTGAAGCCGAAGAGATAACGGCTGTCTGGATGGATGGGGATAGAGAAAAATGCATTTTTAAGATCAATAACGGTGAAGGTGGTGGCAGTGGACGGGATGAGAGTTAGAATGGTGGCGATGTCTGAGACTACGGGGTACTGTGGCACCACCACTTTGTTGACTTCTCGCAGGTCGATGATGAAGCGGTATGCTTTCTCATCTCCCTCACCTTGTTTCTTGACAATGGGTAGGATAGGGCTATTGCAGACATTACTAACCACTTCCTCTACCACTCCAGCATCTACCAAGGACTGAATAATCGCTACCAATGCCTTCTCGCCTTCGGGCGATATCCGGTACTGTGGGAGTTTCGGGAGTATTGCATCTGGTCGAACAGTTATGTGTACAGGATCGATCATCATTCCTCCTACATCCGAGTCGTTTCTGGCCCATAGGTACAGGGGTAGGGTATCGAGCAAGGATAGGTCAGCATCTGTTATGGTGTACATATGTCGTGCGGGGTAGGGTCTGGACATGCTCGGGTTGTCGTACAGGATGACTCGGACTCCATCCGGGGAACACCTAATAATAGCTCAGAAATGTTTCAGTAAATCAATACCCATAATGGTGTCAGGGGAGTTGGAGGAGAGCAGAAATGTTGTGTCAGTGGGATTGCTTCCTAGGTCAAAGGAGATAGGTACAGACAGGGGATTAGTGGAGGGCGTTCCATCGAAACCTATCGATGTAATGTGTGAGCCAGACAAGGGTGCTCTTGGAATCAGTCGTTTTGATAATACACTACGTGTCGCTCCAGTGTCTACCAAAAATGGAGACTTTGTACCCAGGACCTTAGCAGTGACGTAAGGACCTTGCTGGTCAACACAGAGCTCGACTGGATCCCTCCCTTGCCCCTGGCAGTCCTATGCAAAGTCGTGAGCATCGTTGCAGTCGGACTGTTGGCACTGATTCTGTCGGGGGCGGTCAAATGTGTTTGGTCTGCCAGATCGGTCATTGGTGGTGTCGTGGGTCTGTCCTCGTCCCTGCCCTCCAGTTTTGGGGCCATTTGTCATGTCCCTTGTCTCTTTATTTTTAATCAGTTCCCGAAGGGCCAGGCATTGAGACTTCCAATGTCCAAATTCTTTACAAAATGCACACTGGTTCTCATCGAGGTCGGTTCGTGGAGCGCCAGGTGTGGGGTTGCGGTCTCTAGGGGGCGAATTCCTAGGGGCATTCGACTGGTAGTTTCCCCTATACCGTTCCCTTCCTGTAGTCACTCCCTGCAGTTGAGCAATCATTACTCGTTCCTTTAAGTCCTTTTTCTTTCTCTCAGTCGCCCTCTCGTTCTCGTTCTTTTGGTGTTCGTAATACTGAGCCATCTGAAGGATAGCTGCAGGTTTAGAGGCTCCCCAACTACTCTCGCTCGTCTGTAACTTTTGGGAGACCTCTTGCGATAGCCCCTTTACGTAGTTTTGCACGAATAGGTGTTGTCCGGTTGCTGTGGTATATAAATAAATAATACCGGATCTAGGTTTTACTGGACATAGCAATAACAGATAGCTCAATAAATAAGAGTCAAGATTCGAGGTAGTAGGAGTTTGCAGGTTTAATACAGCATAAAGGACAGGAACAGGACAACCTGCACGGGAACAGGATGGCAGCGCTGCCGGGGGCAGGATCAGAATCGGCGCAACATTTAATAACAGTGCACAAATATATATACTAAAACAGTTACATTACAATGAATTACAGTAGGCGGAGCAGTGGGTGTGGTCAATAGCAGTCGCGAAAGATAAGGGTGAAAATGGGTGTAACAGGGGCGTATACATAGACATGTGATGCAAACGTAACAGAATATGTCATAAATGGGGCGGAAACATGGAGGGGGCTACCTAAGGAGCCGGGACCTCTAACCTAATGGTGCGCGCAAACTGACAATGACGTGTTACTAGGAGAAGCTGGGGGCTATGAACTCTGTGCTAGGAGCAGAGACTGAAGTCTGGAGAGTCAGGGCGACATGTACCTAAACAGTATCTAGTATCTGATGTTTAGAGAACATGTTGATAGAATCCAAAAGTTATCGGGGTAAAGGCTAACAGACTCTAAGACTGGTGCATGCATTACTCTACATGTAGTGCGTGATGAAGAATATTAAATGACCATTAAATGCAGTATTTCTCTTACATGGAGACGTAAAGGCTAGACAATGACGGAAACTATTGATGCGATTCAGTAGCTTAGGAATGCAGAGAAGGAGGGCTGGACTGATAACTAGAATCATAACATACTCTTGGCAGACTCAGAGGCAGAGCCAGGCTGAGCCGGGCACTGTGAGGCAGGAAGTAAGTGAAGGGTCGAGGATACAGGTGGGGGCTGTATCGCTCCTCAGCGAGGACTCAGAAGACAGGAGCTGAATCTGGTGTCCGGGCCCTTTTGAGGCCTAGAAACGGGGACTTTACAATAAAATAACGTGCACACTGAGAAACGTGGCAACAGAACTTTACATAGGCCTGATACTCGTAGCTTTCACGAGAACTGGAAACTGGCATACTAGTGATGGACACAACTGTAATTGCGTCTTTAATCAAACATGGGGGATACATATGCATATTTAATCATGCACACATAACATAAGATGGAGGACACGTAGGGACACAGAACATGGCAAAATTTACTTTTCCACATTGCGGTGGTCATATCTTGGCCACTGTAGTCGGAGAACACCGTTTCAAATCGTGAGAAGTATTCTGATACGTCCTCCTGAGGTTTCTGGCGGCAAGCCGTGACTACCGACCAGTCTACCTTCTTTTCTGGGATCAACGTCTTTAGCTTCTGCACTATTTTGTCGGGGAGTTCCAGTATGTCTTTTACAGGTTTCTTTCCGGGCTCTCGCTGCCCATCTAGTTCATTGAGTTGTTTCCAGGTGTGTCCGAACAGATCTGTGTGGTCGGCTTTCCGGATTTGCTTCCACACATCGGCCGGCAGACACAACCCGAAAAACAAATCAATGTCCGATAGAGTCATTATGGTTGAGCCCAAGGCTGTGCCTAGTTCGGTATAAAATGCTGTAGGGTTCTTTCTTAAATCGGGCAGGGTTTGCCTAAAAGTTAAAATATCTTGCCGATCCCATGGTTGGTAAACCCAGTTGTACACAACCCTCCCTTTTGCATCTGCGTGGTTGATATCATCGTTTGTTCCCTGACCTCTTGGGGGAACCCAGTAGGGGGCGGCTTCTCTGATAGGCATCATAGTGTTGGCTGCTTCTAATGGGGGTTCAGTCGTCTCAGGGACTTTGATCTTGACCTCTGGTTTCTGTTCCGCGTGGTGGCGGAAAACCTCAAGCGTTTGTATGAAGAGGTCCGTCACATCGCTCTCAGTCCCATCTCCAACATCGACCGTTCTATATAGAGCCGTCAGTTTAGCAGGACCCTTATTCTGGTACCTATCCTCATAGGCGTTCAGGGTGTGGTAGCTGAACCGTAAAATGAAATGCCGTCTGTGACTACCGGCATGTGAATTGTGCATATTCATCGTATATTCTTCGCTCTCCTTCCGTTCTACCAGGGTCTTTGCTATCTGGTCGATTCCATCCCGCTCATCTTTGCTCAACCTATTTGGTCTGGCTGTTAGCTGCCTGCTAGTCTCGAGTTCATCTGATGTTGTTACCAATGCGGCTGGTGCGAAGGCCGTAAGAGCCGGAGCACTAGCGCTAGGGTCACCCTCGCCTGCATTTTGAACTGGTGAGTGTTGTGGTAGAGGTTGGCAGGGAGCATAAGGAGGGGGCATGTAGATAATTGGAGGACCGAGCAGTAACTCGTCATTTGCCCGCTGTTTGGAGGGCATCTCCGGGTAGAGCGTAGAGGGGGTCCTGACGGGGCATTGGCCTGCCAGTCCTGATTCTTGCGTTTGTCTAACTTCTTTTTTTCTTCTTATTTCTTCATCTAGTTCTTTTGCGGCCAGATGGGCGGCTTTTCGTAACTCTTTCACTATTTTTGCTTCTTCTCTTTTCCTGCGATGTTCTGCTTCTTTGCGCCACATGCCAATACTATCGAGCATAGTGGGCGTTGCCTTATGTATTTTTACAGCTGCTTCTAGTGTTTTTATTTTATTTTCATCAAAATAACCTATCAGTGGCCACTGACTTTCAGGATCCTTTTTTGTATATTTATGCCATAACTTACTATAAGCTATAGCGACTAGTCCTTGCTTAGTAAACATGTCCTTATTAGGGGTGCCTTCCAGTGGACCTGGATGGTTCATCTCTAATAAGCGGTCCGGGTTGACCCAACTATTAACCAATGGGGAGAAGATAGGCATGACGGATTACAATGGGGGCAAAAGCCTGCACTACCTATCTTTTCACTACTTGCAAAGACTGGGCAGAATATTCTATTCTGCGCTGTTTGCAAACAGAGAATACCTCCCGAAGGAACCAATTCCAAACAGTCAATGTTTGGACAAACAATCAATCAATGAGGAATGAAATAGGCACGACGGGTTAAAAGCTTGCCTTACCTACCCTTCACTATCGGCAAAGGGAGAGAGAATATTCCTATTCTTCCCCGTTTGCAGGCAGAGAAGATCCTTAAGAGAACCAACTTCGAACAATTCAATGCTCGATTCAATCAATCAATCAATGGGGAGAAAAATAGGCACGGCAGATTACAATGGGGGACCAAAGTCCGCGTTACCTATCCTTCACTATCTGCAAAGACTAAACAGAGTATGGCGACTCTGTGCTTGTTTGCAAATAGAGAATCTCTCAGAAACAGTCAATAAGTAATACTAGTATTTTCAAACAATCAATCAATCAATTTCGCAATTTGTCGTGTGTCACGACCTTACCCGGACCGCATGGACCGTTTCTCGTCTTCCGCTTCGAGCGCCCGATCGTCCTCTATTCTCTGTTGCTATCGCGGCACTCCTGGTGGTTCCCAGTCAGGACCGTAGATCACTCGGGAGAGGTCTGCTCGGAATCAGTGAAGTTCAGATGATCGGCTGTCAGACGAGGGTCTATCGGACAGGAGCTCTCCCGATCGTTGCAGTCGTTCACTCTGTCGTCGGGACCTCTCCCACTGGATCCACGTGTCGCTGATGGGCCCAACGTTGGGCGCCAATTGATAAAGATCAATTCAAAATGGTCAGGCGATTTAGTTGATGTTTCCTAAGTTAAATTTGCCCGGCGTTAAACGCCTCTAATACCATACGAAGTTATCCAATAAAGAGGCAGGCGCTGGAGACAGGAAGACAGGAAACAAGTTTTATTCCGACGGAGTAGAACACATCAGATCGGACAACAAGGTATCGTCTCGAGGTGCTCTCCCAGCCTCTCTGAGACCTGGTCTTTTATACCCTGGTTTAAGACATGTGAACGCTCTTTATTACAACAAAGACATTGTGAAGCATGAGGATGACATCCCCGGTACCCCCCCCCCCGTTCCGGCCCATTCCAACACATGACAACAGTAGAGGCCCCTTCCCCTCATATGATTGGGAGGGGGCTATCACGCAGCTGAGTGTTCTGCCGATTCCTTTGGAATGTGTGCGCCTGATCGAATCTCAGGGGGTGGGGAGGTCATGATCAATAGTGGCTCCTTTCAGGAAAGGCGAGTGCATACAGTAGTAGGCAATAAACTGTATCCTCGGGCTAAGGGGTGACCAGCGGTTTGTACAGGCAGTCGGGCTCAGAGGAAGGGGTCATCAAAGGAGGGGTATTCATGGACGGAAAGGAGGTGTTGGTCAGGCGTGGGGTGTGATTCCCTGAGACAGAGTCATGGGAGGGGAGGGTTCATGACTTGTGCATGTGAGTGCGGGGGCAGCCAGGGTGCGCGGGGAAGGCTTGCCAGGTTCAGGGAAGTGTGCTGACGGGCGATCGTGAACAGGGAGACCATGGTACCTAAAATGGCTGTCGTGTATGTTCATACGTGAGTCTGCAAGATGGCGTAGATGATGTTCAGTACACGAAAATTCCACAACTAGGCGACTTATATGATCAAAGTGGAACACTCAAACAGTTCTTAGTATTAGCACAGGCTCATGGCTTACCGCAAGCACAGTTTTTTAAGTTCTTGCAAATTAGGGACTTTTTACTCAAACAGAATTTGAAATTGATATCTAACCCTTTGATGGAGGCTCTAAAGGCACATAGTAGAATTGGTGGGTTGTATAAAATTCTAAGTTCAGGTAAGAATGATGATTTGGAAAAACATAAGGTATATTGAGTGGAGACTCTAGGTGAAAATGAGTTATATATTTCAATGGAGGAAGCTATTACAAGAGCTAGGGAAGTCCTTATGTCAGCAAATTTACAAATAAAATTTTTTAAAACTTTATTCAGGTTATACTATACACCTGCGCGGATGAAAAAATGGGATAGCCACTATGATGGTAAATGTTTTCAATGCGCTTCATCCGATGCGGATATAGATCATATTTTTTATACCTGTGTTAAATTGCAACCCTTTATACTAGATATGGAACGATTCTTATCTGACATATTAGGGAGACCTGTTCGTATAACTCCTGCCTTGATGCTTTTAGGGATGGGGCAGGAAGTTTCAAAGGGGGGAAGTTTATACAAGTATAGACTCTTTTTATTTGTAGCAATGACTATAGCCCGTTTATGTATAGCGGGGGATTGGCTTTGTCCTGAGCCTCCAAGATTCGAGGTTTGGAGGGCTAAGCTATACAGAATAGCTAGCCTAGAATTTAGTTTATATTCGTTAAAGGGGGCAAGGAAACGGAAATTGGGTCTTATGATTTGGGAACTTTTTTTGGCCCATATGAATGACTGAGAATATCAGTATACAAATAGTAAGGAGTTATGGAATATAACATTAGACTAATAGAAGTTGTAAACATAATAAGGCAGACACACTGTTTAAGCCAAAGCTCAAATGGGGAGATTTGAAATTTTAAGTTAACTTTATTTTTTATTTTTTCTCAGGCTGTTGTCATTTATGTTTATGCAGCGTGTTATTTTGATTAATTATACTGAGAAGGCTCAATTATATAATGTACGAATTGCATACAAGGATTATATTGTAAAGTTGTTATTACTATGAAATGTCTATCATGTCTTGAAAGTGTGGAATTAATAAAAAAAAAAGAGTCAGTCAGTGAGAGTCAGTCAGTGAGAGTCTGTCAGTGAGAGTATGTCAGTGAGAGTATGTCAGTGAGAGTATGTCAGTGAGAGTCTGCCAGTGGTAGTTGGTCAGTGAGAGTAGGTCAGTGAGAATCTGTGAGTGAGAGAGTCAGTGAGAGTCTGTCAGTGAGAGTGAGTCAGTGAGAGTGAGTCAGTCAGTGAGAGAGAGTAGAAGAGTCTGTCAGTGAGAGTCTGTCAGTGAAAATCTGTCAGTGAGAGTCTATCAGTGACAGTGAGTCAGTCAGTGAGAGAGAGTGGGAGAGTCTGTCAGTGAGAGAGTGTGAGAGTCTGTCAGTGAGAGAGTCTGTCAGTGAGAGAGTGAGAGTGAGTCTGTCAGTGGGAGTGAGAGAGTGAGTCAGTCAGTGAGTGAGAGAGTGAGTCAGTCAGTGAGTTAGAGTGAGTGAGTCAGTACGTGAGAGAGTGTCAGTGAGAGTCTGTCAGTGAGAGTCTGTCAGTGAAAATCTGTCAGTGAGAGTCTATCAGTGAGAGTGAGTCAGTCAGTGAGAGAGAGTGGGAGAGTCTGTCAGTGAGAGAGTGTGAGAGTCTGTCAGTGAGAGAGTCTGTCAGTGAGAGAGTGAGAGTGAGTCTGTCAGTGGGAGTGAGAGAGTGAGTCAGTCAGTGAGTGAGAGAGTGAGTCAGTCAGTGAGTTAGAGTGAGTGAGTCAGTACGTGAGAGAGTGTCAGTGAGAGTCTGTCAGTGAGAGTGACTCAGTGAGCCTGCCAGTGAGAGTGAGAGTGAGTGAATCAGTCAGTGAGAGAGAGTGGGAGAGTCTGTCAGTGAGAGAGTGAGTGAGTCTGTTAGTGAGAGTCTGTTAGTGAGAGTCTGACCATGAGAGTCTGTCAGTGAGAGTCTGTCAGTGAGAGTCTGTGAGGGTCTGTCAGTGAGAGTCTGTCAGTGAGAGTGAGTCAGTGAGAGTGAATCAGAGAGTGAGTCAGTGAGAGTCAGTAAGTGAGAGTGAATCAGTCAGTGAGAGTGAGTCAGTCAGTGAGACAGTGATAGAGTCTGCCATTGAGAGTGAGTTTGTGAAGTGAGTGAGAGTCTGTTAGTGAGAGTCTGTCAGTGAGAGTGAGTCAGTGAAGTGAGTGAGAGTGTGTCAGAGTGTCAGTGAGAGTCTGTCAGTGATAGTGATTCAGTCACTCAGTGAGAGAGAGCGGGAGAGTGAGTCAGTGAGAGTCTCTCAGTGAGAGAGAGTCAGTGAGATAGAGTCAGTAGTGAGAGAGAGTCAGTGGTGAGAGAGGCAGTGAGAGTCAGCCAGTGCGAGTCTGTCAGTGAGAGTCTGTCAGTGAGAGAGTCAGTGAGAGAGTCAGTGAGAGTATGTCAGTAAGAGAGAGTGAGGCAGTCAATGAGAGAGTGAGGCAGTCAATGAGATAGTGAGTCAGTTAATGAGAGAGTGAGTCGGTGAGAGTGAGTCGGTGAGAGTGAGTCGGTGAGAGTGAGTCAGTGAGAGTGACTCAGTGAGTCTGCCATTGAGAGTGAGTCAGTGAGAGTGAGTCAGTCAGTCAGTGAGAGTGAGTCAGTCAGTGAGAGAGAGTGAGAGAGTCTGTCAGTGAGAGAGTGAGTGAGTCAGTCAGTGAGTCTGTCAGTGAGAGTCTGTTAGTGAGAATCTGTTAGTGAGAGTCTGTCAGTGAGAGTCTGTGAGGGTCTGTCAGTGAGAGTCTGTCAGTGAGATTGAGTCAGTGAGAGTGAGTCAGAGAGTGAGTCAATGAGAGTCAGTCAGTGAGAGTCAGTAAGTGAAAGTTAATCAGTCAGTGAGAGTAAGTCAGTCAGTGAGACAGTGATAGAGTCTGTCATTGAGAGTGAGTCAGTGAAGTGAGTGAGAGTCTGTTAGTAAGAATCTGTCAGTGAGAGTGAGTCAGTGAAGTGAGTGAGAGTCTGTCAGTGATAGTGATTCAGTCACTCAGTGAGAGAGAGTGGGAGAGTGAGTCAGTGAGAGTCTCTCAGTGAGAGAGAATCAGAGAGAGTGAGTCAGTGAGAGATAGTGAGATAGAGTGAGTAGTGAGAGAGAGGCAGTGGTGAGAGAGGCAGTGAGAATCAGCCAGTGCGATTCAGTGAGAGAGTCTGTCAGAGACTCAGTGAGAGAGAGTCAGTGGGAGTATGTCAGTGAGAGAGAGTGAGGCAGTCAATGAGAGAGTGAGTCGGTGAGAGTGAGTCGGTGAGAGTGAGTCAGTGAGAGTCTGTCAGTGAGAATGAGTCAGTGAGAGTATGTCAGTGAGAATGAGTCATTACATCAGTGAGAGAGAGTGGGAGAGTCTGTCATTGAGAGTGAATCTGTCAGTGAGAGTCTGTGAGAATCAGTCAGTGAGAGTATGTCAGTGAGAGTCTGTCAGTGAGAGTGAGTCAGTGAGAGTGAGTCAGTGAGAGTGAGTCAGTTAGTGAGAGAGAGTGGGAGAGTCTGTCAGTAAGAGAGTGAGTCAGTGAGTGAGTCTGTTAGTGAGATTCTGTCAGTCAGAGTCTTTCAGTGAAAGAATCAGTGAGAGAGAGAGTTAGTGAGAGAGAGTCAGTGAGAGAGAGTCAGTGAGAGTCTGTCAGTAAGAGAGTCAGTGAGAGCCTGTCAGTGAGAGAGAGTCAGTGAGAGTGTCAGTGAGAGGGAGTGAGTCAGTCAGTCAGTCAGTGAGAGAGTGAGTCAGTGAGAGTGAGTCAGTGATAATTAGTTAGTTAGAGTGTGTCAGTGAGAATGAGTCAGTGAGAGTGCATGACTGAGAATGAGTGAGTGAGAGTCTGTCAGTGAGAATGAGTCAGTCAGTTAGTGGGAGAGAGTGGTAGAGTCTGTCATTGAGAGTGAGTCTGTCAGTGAGTCTGCCAGTGAGTCTGTCAGGGAGAGTCTGTGTATTTCAGTGAGAGTCTGTCAGTCAGAGTCTGTCGGTGAGAGGCCGTTAGTGAGAGTCTTTCAGTGAGAGTCTGTCAGTGAGAGTGAGTCAGTCAGTCTGTTAGTGAGCGTCAGTCAGTCAGAGAGAGTCGGAGAGTCTGTCAGTGAGATTTTGTCAGTGAGTGAGTCTGTCAGTAAGAATCTGTCAGTGAGAGTCAGTGAGAGTGAGTCAGTGAGTCTGTCAGTGAGAGTGAGTCAGTCAGTGAGAGTGAGTCAGTGAGAGTGAGTCAATGAGAGTGAGTCAGTCAGTGAGAGAGAGTAGGAGAGTCTGTCAGTGAGAGTGAGTCAGTGAGAGTGAGTGAGTCAGTCAGTGAGAGTAAGTCAGTCCGTCAGTGACAGAGAGTGGGGAGAGTCTGTCAGTGAGAGAGTCTGTTAGTGAGTGAGTCTGTTAGTGAGAGTCTGTCAGTGAGAATCTGTCAGTGAGTGTATGTCAGTGAGAGTCTAAGTGAGAGAGAGTCAGTAAGAGAGAAAGAATCAGTGAAAGAGAATCTGTCAGTGAGAGTCAGTGAGAGTCTGTCGGTGAGAGAGAGAGTGAGTCAGTCAATGACTTAGTGAGAGTGAGTCAGAGAGTGATCCAGTGAGAGTCAGTCAGTGAGAGTGAGTCACTCAGTGAGAGTGAGTCACTCAGTGAGAGAATCTATCAGTAAGAGTGAGTCAGTGAAGTGAGTGAGAGTCTGTCAGTGAGAGTCTGTCACTGAGATTGAGTCAGTGAGAGTGTGAGAGAGTCTGTCAGTGAGAGTGAGTCAGTGAGAGAGTGAGAGAGTCTGTCAGTAAGAGTCTGTCAGTGAGAGTGAGTCAATGAAGTGGGTGAGAGTCTGTCAGTGAGAGTCTGTCAGTGAGAGTGAGTCACTGAGAGTGAGTCAGTGAGAGTCTGTCAGTGAGAGAGAATCAGAGAGAGATAGTCAGTGAGAGGGAGTCAGTGAGAGAGAGTCAGTAAGGAGAGAGTCAGTGGTGTGGTTCCTTGAATTCTGAACCTGTGTTTTAAACATCATGATTCTGGTATGAATTTGGTAACAGCAGACCGTAAACAGTGAGTTCAGCAAGTGCAAGTGTTTTCGTCATGTTACACCAATGGATTCACTGTGTATTTGAAGGTTTTGTTCTGAACCCTCGGGTTCCATCTTGTGCATAGCAGCCATTTTGTGGATTGCCCTTACAGTAGGCCCTCACTGTGGCAGAACAAGTATTTAAGGACATAACCTTAGCATGGGTTTGTGCTGACTCCTGCATGACCTGGCGAAAGCTGACCCTGTTGCTTGAGGTTAACTTTGCCAAGCCAGTTCCTGCCCTTTAGCTGATCAAGATTATAGATCAGAGCACAGGACATTGTAAAGATTTACTACACACAAACGTGCCTATCTTACTTCCATCTGTACCTGTTCCTGCCTCCATGAGCTACTTATGACATGGGCTGTGATCTTACTGTTTTGGGTTTATCCGGCCTTGTCAGCTAGAGAATGTGCGCATTATGTGGACATTGTTTATGGCCTGGACTTATCTTGAAAGTGGGTTTGTCATCATACAGTGCTTTGTGTGCACGTCCTGGGAGTGACCAACAATAATGTACTTCAAAGAGAAAATGTGGGCCTAGGGCATAATAAATGGTATAAAAGGTCTGTGCTGAGACCATTCAGGAGGCTGCCTCATTCAGTTGCTTTAGGTGTGACTGGGCGACGTAGCCTCACAATTAATTGTAATAAAGATGTCTTTTCATATTTCAGATTCTCTGTTGATTTCTTTGCTGCTTTTGAATGGACTACTTATTGGTAAGACCCCTGAGAAGGAGTTTGAGGATTTCTAGTACATCAGATGGCGCGACCAACGATGGGCCTCATCAAGAAGTGACTATCTGGAGGAGTAATCTTGTCAGAGGACAGAAATCTACTGGGGCAGGCAAGACAGAAATCTACTAAAAGAGGTTCTGGGGGATTCTTTGTCTCTGTGGCCCAGTATATTTTTGATTTTTCTGACTTAAACTCTCCAAAAGATGTCACTCCTGACTGAGGAACCTTTTTGGCGTAAGTGTTTTTTAAAAAAAAGAGACTGTTAGTGCAGTTAGAACTTGGCAGTTAGAATTTGGACAACTATTTGTTTGGTATAGCTTTGATAGGTTTGTATAGGTTTGTATATGCGAATTGCAATTTGTGTAGTCAGGTAATGAAGAGACTTTTCTCCATCTGCTTTAGTTGAAGTATAAGTGGGTCGCTCCCAGTCCTTAGTTCTTAGTTCTTTGGTCCTTAGTTTATTTGAACATTGCAATATTCAAAAACCGAGGGTCTCGTACATTTGCGAGTGTATTGATAGAGATAGCCCCTTGAAGTTTGGAGCTTGGTTAGTGAGCGCAGATGCCTAATCATAGCAAATTTGGTATTTGGTTTTGTTTAAGTTGCACCAGGGATTCCCGATTGGAGGGTTCATGCCTGATACCTTCGGTTGGAACTCCAACTTATGAGCTCTATTTAGCTAAAGCGCGCTGTATTGTGTGTCCTGAGTGTTTGACCTCCTTTCTGTTTGTGTATGGAGTGGGCCCAATGTGTGTTTGTTGGTTTTCTTTTTCAGTCTGTTAAGTAAAATGCTGGTTGGTTAATGTTGAGTAGAAACTTGAGTAAAAGATACAGAAATGAAACATGTAATGTGCTAAGATGGGTATGTGTTGTAGAATGAGCAATTGTGCACATATACAAAACTGCCGTTACACGCTTAAAGGATAAAATTAGGAAAAACATTCAATAGATATAAATAAGGCCCCCCCAAAAAAAAAAAAAAAATTGTCTATTTTTACAAAAATAAATAAATTTACAGCATTTTCCTTAGATGCACTGTATTAAATGTTCATAGGCAAACATTTCAGCTGCAGTATATTTGATAGGAATGTTCATTCAGCCGGCACTTTTCCAGTTAAACACGGGTGGAATTTTGCATAACCGTCCTTTTAAATAAATGTGGCGCAAAAATGTGACGCAGGAATGTGACGCGTTTTAAGTTTGGCATATGCGCTTAGGTTTGTGAGTTAATGCATCTAAATGATAGGCAAGGGATGCAGCGGGCTCTTATATGTAGAACAATCACAAAAAGGAATAATTGGTTTTATTAGAAGAAAAAATTATTAATTATGAAAAATAATTATTAAAAATAAGCAACAAAATTCGTTCTTTAATATTTATGAAGCTTAACACTCATACTATGACCTCCTAGCATTAAAATTTGATTTAAGTTATGTTGCATCACTAAAATGACAAGCATTTGTGTGTATAATTTCCCCTTGGCATAGGCGCAAGCAAGCTCATTTTTATAAAGCATAAGTTATTATTTTCAAATGCCTGACTCAAGGGTTATGTAATAGACATTCTAGTAATACATATTATGCAAGAAAATTGTAGGATATTCATTTTTTATGCCCAAAATATGAAAGTCGATTTTGAGTAAAAGCACTGTTTAAACTGCATTTTGATTTCATTTAGAGTACTTTTTAAAGTGTCTCAGGCTTCAGTAAATGCATACATTTAGGTTTTTTTTTTTTTTTTTTTTAAACCTTTATTGTGTATCATATGCATACAGATACGGGCCCACAACCATTCTGGCGGGCCTCGAAATCGAGTAATAGCACAAAACACAGGATTGAAACAGCCCAGCAGTCTCAGAGACGAAAAGCAGCAACCAGAGCACGACATATGGGAAAGGGGACCGCTGGGTACAGGATAAAGTAGGTTAATTTTAAAAGTTTTTAAATGAGAAGGATCAGGCGCATTCAATCCATCGAAGGCACATAGCGGGCAATGATCACAGCAAATTGTCGACAAAACGAAGGGTGGCAACCGAAAAATCAGCATAAAAAGACAGGTATCAGGATAATAGCATACATTCACAGTACCCACTGGTCATTGCCCGCCCCATGGACGTGGAACAGCTCAACCCATGTTAGAATAAAACCAACAACAGAAACAATAAGCAGCGCTACACCTAGCCACCATGCTGACCCAAGAAAAGAAAAGAAAAGTAAAAAGAACCAAGAAAGAGAGGAGAAAAATAAGGCCCATAGAAACGTAAACGAAACAAAAAAAACCCTCCCCCCAACCCCCCACCCTACACGCATGCTGAGGCTACGGCCTACCCCCCCCCCTAGCAGTGTGTCTGTCGCCCGAAAAACGAAACCCGAAATTTAGATTCAGAAAAAGGGAAAAAAAGAAAAGAAAAGGAGGTAATATAATACCGGAGGAGGGCAAACCCAACAGGCTCCCGGTCTCCCCTACCATTAGCGTAATCGCCACCCCAAAGGAAACAATCAACTACTACAGTATCTTAGTACCATAAAAACGGGGGCGAAACATCACGTAGTGCGCTATTAAGCATGTCACAGGAACTTGCCAATCCGTATCCCCTCCAGCCCCACAGACATCAAACATTAGCGGAAAACACTTAGCCCTGGCCCTTTTTCGTAAGTCCCCCTAGCCATGTCCACAAAGGAGATGCCGTTTCAGCAGACAAAAGAAGACAAAATGTCCACGCCTGGCCCGGGCGCAACTCGCCAGCACAAAATGGACGCCGCCGGCCACGGACAGAGTCTCCTCCATTATAGACGATCACTCCCAGTTCCAAGTCCGAAAAAGCATACCACCGCAAGGATACAAGGGCGAGGGAGGAGGTGGCAGACATAAGAGGCAACAGTAGCTGAACCAGTGCCTGGGCCATCAGCGGTGCTGTAGCGGACGGGGACAAAGTCAAATGATGGGAAAGGCGACCTCCATAACAATTGAAACATGTAGGCAGTCCGTCCCAGACACCCTCACTATCCAGGATCGTGTATTCCCCTCCGCATCCAAGCAAAACCACGGGATCCTCCTCAAACGTAGGTGGGGACAATTCCTCGCAAAACTGGAGAGCATCCGAACGCAGTTTCCCCAGTGTGATCGCAATATCGTCAAGCCTTTCACCAAGCGCCCGGCAGCCATCACTCCAAGCAGACTGAGAGTCATTCAGGGCGGCAAGGATGTCGCTGCAGGATAGCACAGGCTGGAGCCCCCACATCGAAGAGTCACTCGGTGCCGCACACTCGACCTCACGTAGCACCTCAGTGGACAAGGGGTGATACCCCATCTCGTGCAGGCACCCGTCGGGCGCTCCCAGCTGGAAAGGAGAACAAAGGCTGGGTGGGGAGAAGACCGGTCCAGGCAGACTGCTGCTGGAGTATCGAGGGCTTCCAAAATGTGGACCCAGACAGCAATCAGCGGCAGTGGCCATCTCTGTTCCGAACCAACCACAGGCTTAAATACGGGAGCGTCCAGTGATAACCGGGCAGGGCAGTAAACAAAGCCGAAAGGCTCACCTCCCGGACTCCGCAGCCAAGATCAATTCCACCGAGCCACCAAGCCGAGGGCGCACTCAAGCCGCACCATAAGACAGCCGGGGCACCCTCAGGGAGGACCGCTCTGGAGCCGCTGCTTCCCGGTGGGCCGACTCCGCCCAGGTTCCGCTGGCCGCCGCCAACGAGTCAGTGCCCGGCCATGTTTGGCAGCCTAGGGCTCGGCACAGGGTCGTGTAAGGCAGTCGGTAAACTCCACCAATATGTCCGTCTGTGAGGCCGGTAGAGACATCGGAATCGCGCATTCAGCATCCGCGCGCCTTCACCTTCGCCCCGTTACCATTTAATGCCAAAATCGTGTGCAGGATCGTCTTGCGGGGCTCAAAGGCATACGGAGCCGGGAGCTTACACGTCCGTGTCGCTACATTTAGGTTTTGATATATATTTGCAGGTTGTGCCTTCTTATGATTCAGTGGGTTAATGTGCCAGTACAAAGGCTTGTTTTTATATCAGGGTTGAAGGTTCTAGCTTCAGCTAGGCCTACGGAAAAGTTTATTCATTTAAGACTGATGAAGTGTGTACCATAGGATTGCAACAAGCATTTACTCTAAAAAAAAACTGTATGTGTGTTATTAGGTTTCGTGAATTATTCACAATAAATGTAGTTTAATAATCTGGGAATAGAGATAATTTTAGCACCTAAAAAAGAGAAATTATTTTTCAAAATAGAGTGAATTATTACAGGTTAGGAGAAATTAGTTAGGCCTTCTGGCTTTGACAGCTTCAGTGTGGCAGAAGCTGAGGGCTGAGAGAATTGCAGAGGCCGGCTCGAGCCATGCTGCTGAGATGTTATCTTTTAGTTTCCATGTAAACAATGGAGAAGGCTGTCATTTTGACATTTGTGACCTTTTAATTAGGACTTTGCCTCCGAGGAATGCAGAATGACCTTGCTGAATGAGCCTCTAAAGGTGGGGTTTCTGGTTTCTCCGTGAGAACATCAATAAAATGAAAGAACTTAATTTAATAGGGAAAATAAAAAGGGGTTTCTTTGAAAGTCCCAAACATCGTGTTAAATGCTCTGCAGAACTGATACATTTGTGTCTCCACGCTAAGAAAAATAATGTTTGCTAGTTGCGTTTATTTGACAGAAAACGAAGTGTTGCATTAAGTCTTAGATAGAAAATATGATGCAGCCCTTTTCCAAAATTTTGAAGGCTACAGGCTACAGGCCTAAGTGAAACTGATTTGCTAATTAGGAATTATTTTTCACAGTGGAAATTATAGGTGCCAAATTAATATGGAGTGTCAGTGTAACCATTTCTTTTAGAACGGTAAAAATAAGGTGGCTTGATGTTGCGAGGTGAACTGACAAGAGAGTAACAGTTAAGTAATGAAAATTTATTTTTGTGTATGTTAAAATGTGTTTTTTTTGTGTTGTGTATTTTTCTGCTTCTGCCTACAGATCATTCATGGATTGTTCTAAGGCTGACAAGACACGTGAGTTTGGTTAGTTGAAAGGAGATGTGTTTTTGTGTAATTTCTTTGGAAAGAAATGTTCATGTTTTCGTTTGTATATTTGGCCCTATTGTGAAATATTTTAGCTGGTCCTGTATGTTAGAAGAGAGACAGCAAAGTTATATTTGACAGCAGACTCCCACTGCCTGGTGCTCTACTGTCAAAAGGAGGGTAAGGATTTTAGACCTGACAAATTTAGACAGGCCCAAATATTGGGTTTTGGGCTGCAGGTTTACAGTGCATAAAATACATGTGCCATGGTGCTGTGTGTCACTGCTTATTCACATATGCTATTGTTTTGTCTGTGCTTTTTTTTGTGCTTGATATACAGCAAGTATATCTGATGGCGTGACATGTGCATTTTTTTTGTGTGTATGTTTTGTTTTATGTTGTTACTATTACAAGTTCCCCTGTGTTGTGAAGGGACCCGTATGACGATACGTATCGTTGCACAACAGTTGGATGGATTTGGTATAATGATAAATTTCACAGATATGGTTTTCATACTGTGAGGAAGACAGGCAGCACTTTTACCAGTGCATGCCTAAATTTGGCTATAATGATATTGAAGAAAACTAAAAAGATATACAGGATCAAAGTGTGTCACCTGCTGTTAGTCACTTACTGCCCCTTCCCTTAAAGGAACAGGCAGCCCTACATTTATGTATCCTTGATTGGACCTAAGGATG
The DNA here is from genome assembly GCF_964261635.1 of Lissotriton helveticus. NCBI lineage: Eukaryota > Metazoa > Chordata > Amphibia > Caudata > Salamandridae > Lissotriton > Lissotriton helveticus. The sequence continues at coordinate 1,043,914,066 of NC_136065.1, forward strand.
GAATTATAGATCTGTGACTCAAGGTGGCCTAATTTTTATATTGCATTACTTAATCATGTTCTGTTTCCCAAATAGCATATGGCGTTGTCCCTTGAAAGGAAACCAGGTTTCATTTTTTTCTAACTGAAGAGAGAACAGGAACATTAGTTAGGATTACCGTGTATGGTGTAGTTGCCAGCGGTAGAGTTAAAATTTGTGTAACTTTGGTCTTTTGTGTATCCCCCGTACTCTTGGTGCTGTGTCACATGCCTGAGGCACCCAAGCAAACTCTTGTTCTTCCTATAGATTTTTCTTTTGTTGCTTCTCCCCTGACCGATGTCGCATCATGCTTAGTTATTTGGGGATTTTAGTTGTGTCCTAGTTCCATTTCCCTTTACCATATTCCTTTCACCAGTCAGCCCATTTATTATTATGGGCGTATTGTTTATGTTCACGCTTCTAGACTGCAGTGATGTATCAGGGACCCCCCCATGTTATGTATAATTCCCTTTTGGATGACCAGACTGGTTTTCAAGAATTTTCCTCAGGCCTACTTCAATGTTTTTTCAGACTGACTGTCGGGGTAGTGATAGACTGGTTAACTGACCCAATATTATAGTAAGACAAGTTTTCCATCTCGATAGGAGATATCTTAAGTTTACCTTTTGAACATGACGAATTTTCAATGTCTATTTTAATTTTTCAGTTTCTTCTGTTCCTGCTGCTTTAATTTTTGGTGGGATCAGATGTGTTCTAATCATGCAAATGCCAGGACTCTCTAGTTCTTGTCTTTTTGTCTGCACATTTGATCATTAGCCTTTGTATTGCATAGTACACTTGATGCACATTTTTTAAAGGGACTTTTCTTCATGTCCTTGATAATCTGTATTATGTCATTTCTCTATTTGAGATGTTCTAGATAAGGAATTTAGGAACACCTAGGCTTAATCATTGAGGAAAATATGTATTTACCCCATTAGACAATGCCACTGTGTGAGGACATCCATTTAGATTCCCATGGCGTATTGCCACTCCCTTGCAGATTGCAGGCCACCTGCTTGCAGTCCCCTTGTTAAAACCCATGAAATGTTTTTTGTGCTTGATTTGAAGGAAACTAACAATTGTGTTACATTTCCTATATCACTAGGTTCTGCGGGATCTTCCAGAGTCAAAGGAAGAGTGATACCCTGCAGACCTGTGATCGAGACTAAGCCCACTCCCCATCAGTGACCGCTACAGATGAATGACAGACTTCTTGGCTCTACAGTTCCTGCAACCAGAAAGTCGCGAGGCTGGACAGCGATCATCAGCGTGCCGTCAATGGTACCTCCCAAGCAAGGCATTTGCTTCATCGGAAGGCGTTGCAGAAAAAAAAAAGGAGCTGGTTCCTTGTTTGCCACAGAATGAGAGCTCCTGTTTGTTTGAGCTTTCTACCTGTTATGTGCTGGAAACCTCTGCAGTGTACAGTCCATTGAGCCCTTGGCCCGAGTTTTGGCCACACACACACCTCTTTTCCCTTTGCTCCGACGGAAAGGCACTATATTCTGGTGCCCATGAGAGAGCAGCTTGAGCGTCCTCTGACACTAAATAATGAGTGTTGGAGTCTGAAAGTGCTGCTGATCTTGAGAGGTTGTTTCTCAGTAGTGCTTGGATCTGCACGAGATGTTTTGTGCCCATGATCAATGAAGAGCACATCATTTGTAGTGTCTGCCACAAAGAAGAGACACTGGTGCATTGTTTTGAGACATTGAGACTTTCGAGTGTGCTGTGGGTGTTTGCCAGGAGGGCACTCCAACTAAGCAGTACTTTTTCTCATGAAAAGGCCTGAATCGAGAGGCCCAACGCGGAAGAAGACAATGGAAGCGGATTTGATGGACAATAGAAGCCTTCCAAAGAGGCTTATAACGGACTTTGGGCACAGTTGCAGATATAGACTGAGTAATTGCCTATGTAAGGGCAAAAGGATGGTCTGTGGTTCCTTGAATTCTGAACCTGTGTTTTAAATATCATGATTCTGTTATGAATTTGGTAACAGCAGACCGTAAACAGTGAGTTCAGCAAGTGCAAGTGTTTTCGTCATGTTACACCAATGGATTCACTGTGTATTTGAAGGTTTTGTTCTAAACCCTCGGGTTCCATCTTGTGCATAGCCGCCATTTTGTGGATTGCCCTTACAGTAGGCCCTCACTGTGGCAGAACAAGTATTTAAGGACATAACCTTAGCATGGGTTTGTGCTGACTCCTGCATGACCTGGCGAAAGCTGACCCTGTTGCTTGAGGCTAACCTTGCCAAGCCAGTTCCTGCCCTTTAGCTGATCAAGATTATAGATCAGAGCACAGGACATTGAAAAGATTTACTACACACAAACGTGCCTATCTTACTTCCATCTGTTCCTGTTCCTGCATCCACGAGCTATTTATGACATGGGCTGTGATCTTACTGTTTTGGGTTTATCCGGCCTTGTCAGCTAGAGAATGTACGCATTATGTGGACATTGTTTATGGCCTGGACTTATCTTGAAAGTGGGTTTGTCATCATACAGTGCTTTGTGTGCACGTCCTGGGAGTGACCAACAATAATGTACTTCAAAGAGAAAATGTGTGCCTAGGGCATAATAAATGGTATAAAAGGTCTGTGCTGAGACCATTCAGGAGGCTGCCTCATTCAGTTGCTTTAGGTGTGACTGGGCGACGTAGCCTCACAATTAATTGTAATAAAGATGTCTTTTCATATTTCAGATTCTCTGTTGATTTCTTTGCTGCTTTTGAATGGACTACTTATTGGTAAGACCACTGAGAAGGAGTTTGAGGATTTCTAGTACATCAGTGGTGAGAGAGAGTCATTGAAAGTGAGCCAGTGAGAGTCTGTCACTGAGAGTCTGTCAGAGAGTCAGTGAGAGAGAGTCAGGGGGAGTATGTCAGTGAGAGAGAGTGAGGCAGTCAATGAGAGAGTGAGTCGGTGAGAGTGAGTCAGTGAGAGTGAGTCGGTGAGAGTGAGTCAGTGAGAGTCTGTCAGTGAGAATGAGTCAGTGAGAGTATGTCAGTGAGAATGAGTCATTACATCAGTGAGAGAGAGTAGGAGAGTCTGTCATTGAGAGTGAATCTGTCAGTGAGAGTCTGTGAGAATCAGTCAGTGAGAGTATGTCAGTGAGAGTCTGTCAGTGAGAGTGAGTCAGTTAGTGAGAGAGAGTGGGAGAGTCTGTCAGTAAGAGAGTGAGTCAGTGAGTGAGTCTGTTAGTGAGAGTCTGTCAGTGAGAGAATTTCAGTGAGAGAATCAGTGAGAGAGAGAGTTAGTGAGAGAGAGTCAGTGAGAGTCTGTCAGTAAGAGAGTCAGTGAGAGCCTGTCAGTGAGAGAGAGTCAGTGAGAGTCTGTCAGTGAGAGGGGGTGAGTCAGTCAGTCAGTGAGAGAGTGAGTCAGTGAAAATGAGTCAGTGAGAGTGAGTCAGTGAGAATTAGTTAGTTAGAGTGTGTCAGTGAGAATGAGTCAGTGAGAGTGCATGACTGAGAATGAGTGAGTGAGAGTCTGTCAGTGAGAGAATGAGTCAGTCAGTCAGTGGGAGAGAGTGGTAGAGTCTGTCATTGAGAGTGAGTCTGTCAGTGAGTCTGCCAGTAAGTCTGTCAGGGAGAGTCTGTGTATTTCAGTGAGAGTCTGTCAGTCAGAGTCTGTCGGTGAGAGGCCGTTAGTGAGAGTCTTTCAGTGAGAGTCTGTCAGTGAGAGTGAGTCAGTCAGTCTGTTAGTGAGCGTCAGTCAGTCAGTCAGAGAGAGTGGGAGAGTCTGTCAGTGAGATTCTGTCAGTGAGTGAGTCTGTCAGTAAGAATCTGTCAGTGAGAGTCTATCATTGAGAGTGAGTCGGTCAGTGAGAGAGAGTGGGAGAGTCTGTCAGTGAGAGAGTGGGAGAGTCTGTCAGTGAGAGAGTGAGAAAGTCTGTCAGTGAGAGAGTCTGTCAGTGAAAGAGTGAGAGTGAGTCTGTCAGTGAGAGTGAGAGAGTGAGTCAGTGAGTGAGTGAGAGTGAGTGAGTGAAGAAGTCAGTGAGAAAGTCTCAGTGAGAGTCTGTCAGTGAGAGTGAGTCAGTGAGTCTGTCAGTTAGAGTGAGTCAGTCAGTGAGAGTGAGTCAGTGAGAGTGAGTCAATGAGAGTGAGTCAATGAGAGTGAGTCAGTCAGTGAGAGAGAGTAGGAGAGTCAGTCAGTGAGAGTGAGTCAGTGAGAGTGAGTCAGTCAGTCAGTGAGAGTAAGTCAGCCCGTCAGTGACAGAGAGTGGGAGAGTCTGTCAGTGAGAGAGTATGTTAGTGAGTGAGTCTGTCAGTGAGAATCTGTCAGTGAGTGTATGTCAGTGAGAGTCTAAGTGAGAGAGAGAGTGAGTCAGTCAATGACTTAGTGAGAGTGAGCCAGTGAGAGTCAGTCAGTGAGAGTGAGTCACTCAGTGAGAGTGAGTCACTCAGTGAGAGAATCTATCGGTGAGAGTGAGTCAGTGAAGTGAGTGAGAGTCTGTCAGTGAGAGTCTGTCACTGAGAGTGAGTCAGTGAGAGTGTGAGAGAGTCTGTCAGTGAGCGTGAGTCAGTGAGAGAGTGAGAGAGTCTGTCAGTGAGAGTCTGTCAGTGAGAGTGAGTCAATGAAGTGGGTGAGAGTCTGTCAGTGAGAGTCTGTCAGTGAGAGTCTGTCAGTGAGAGTGAGTTACTGAGAGTGAGTCAGTGAGAGTCTGTCAGTGAGAGAGAATCAGAGAGAGATAGTCAGTGAGAGAGAGTCAGTGAGAGAGAGTCAGTAAGGAGAGAGTCAGTGGTGAGAGAGAGTCATTGAAAGTGAGCCAGGGAGAGTCTGTCACTGAGAGTCTGTCAGTTAGAGTCTGTCATAGAGAGTCAGTGAGAGTCTGTCAGTGAGAGAGAGTTAGTGAGAGTCGGTCAGTGAGAGAGACTGAGTCAGTCAGTCAGTGAGAGAGTGAGTCAGTGAGAGTCAGTCAGTCAGTAAGAGAGAGTGGCAGAGTCTGTCAGTGAGAGTCTATCAGTGAGAGGCTGTCAGTGAGAGTGAGTCAGTGAGAGAGAGTGTGAGAGTCTGTCAGTGAGAGAGTGAGTCAGTGAGTGAGTCTATTAGTGAGAGTCTGCCGGTGAGAGTCTATCAGTGAGAGGGAGTCAGTGAGGGTCTGTCAGTGAGAGAGTCAGTGAGAGTTTGTCAGTGAGAGCGAGTCATTGAGAGTCTGTCAGTGAGAGAGAGTGAGTCAGTCAGTCAGTGACAGTCAGTGAGAGAGTCTGTCAGTGAAAGAGTGAGAGTGAGTCTGTCAGTGAGAGGGAGAGAGTGAGTGAGTGAGTGAGAGTGAGTGAAGAAGTCAGTGAGAGAGTGTCAGTGAGAGTATGTCAGTGAGAGTGAGTCAGTGAGTATGTCAGTGAGAGTGAGTCAGTCAGTGAGAGTGAGTCAGTGAGAGTGAGTCAATGAGAGTGAGTCAGTCAGTGAGAGAGAGTAGGAGAGTCTGTCAGTGAGAGTGAGTCAGTGAGAGTGAGTGAGTCAGTCAGTGAGAGTAAGTCAGTCCGTAGGTGAGAGAGAGTGGGAGAGTCTGTCAGTGAGAGAGTCTGTTAGTGAGTGAGTCTGTTAGTGAGGATCTGTCGGTGAGAGTCTGCCAGTGAGAGTTGGTCAGTGAGAGTAGGTCAGTGAGAATCTGTGAGTGAGAGAGTCAGTGAGAGTCTGTCAGTGAGAGTGAGTCAGTGAGAGTGAGTCAGTCAGTGAGAGAGAGTAGAAGAGTCTGTCAGTGAGAGTCTGTCAGTGAAAATCTGTCAGTGAGAGTCTATCAGTGAGAGTGAGTCAGTCAGTGAGAGAGAGTGGGAGAGTCTGTCAGTGAGAGAGTGTGAGAGTCTGTCAGTGAGAGAGTCTGTCAGTGAGAGAGTGAGAGTGAGTCTGTCAGTGGGAGTGAGAGAGTGAGTCAGTCAGTGAGTGAGAGAGTGAGTCAGTCTGTGAGTGAGAGTGAGTGAGTCAGTACGTAAGAGAGTGTCAGTGAGAGTCTGTCAGTGAGAGTGACTCAGTGAGTCTGCCAGTGAGAGTGAGAGTGAGTGAATCAGTCAGTGAGAGAGAGTGGGAGAGTCTGTCAGTGAAAGAGTGAGTGAGTCTGTTAGTGAGAGTCTGTTAGTGAGAGTCTGTCAGTGAGAGACTGTGAGGGTCTGTCAGTGAGAGTCTGTCAGTGAGAGTGAGTCAGTGAGAGTGAATCAGAGAGTGAGTCAGTGAGAGTCAGTAAGTGAGAGTGAATCAGTCAGTGAGAGTGAGTCAGTCAGTGAGACAGTGATAGAGTCTGCCATTGAGAGTGAGTTTGTGAAGTGAGTGAGAGTCTGTTAGTGAGAGTCTGTCAGTGAGAGTGAGTCAGTGAAGTGAGTGAGAGTGTGTCAGTCAGAGTGTCAGTGAGAGTCTGTCAGTGATAGTGATTCAGTCACTCAGTGAAAGAGAGCGGGAGAGTGAGTCAGTGAGAGAGAATCAGAGAGAGTGAGTCAGTGAGAGAGAGTCAGTGAGATAGAGTCAGTAGTGAGAGAGAGTCAGTGGTGGGAGAGGCAGTGAGAGTCAGCCAGTGCGAGTCTGTCAGTGAGAGTCTGTCAGAGGGAGAGTCAGTGAGAGAGTCAGTGAGAGTATGTCAGTAAGAGAGAGTGAGGCAGTCAATGAGAGAGTGAGTCAGTTAATAAGAGAGTGAGTCGGTGAGAGTGAGTCGGTGAGAGTGAGTCAGTGAGAGTCTGTCAGTGAGAGTGACTCAGTGAGTCTGCCATTGAGAGTGAGTCAGTGAGAGTGAGTCAGTCAGTCAGTGAGAGTGAGTCAGTCAGTGAGAGAGAGTGAGAGAGTCTGTCAGTGAGAGAGTGAGTCAGTCAGTGAGTCTGTTAGTGAGAGTATGTTAGTGAGAATCTGTTAGTGAGAGTCTGTCAGTGAGAGTCTGTCAGTGAGAGTCTGTGAGGGTCTGTCAGTGAGAGTCTGTCAGTGAGATTGAGTCAGTGAGAGTGAATCAGAGAGTGAGTCAATGAGAGTGAGTCAGTGAGAGTCAGTAAGTGAAAGTTAATCAGTCAGTGAGAGTGAGTCAGTCAGTGAGACAGTGATAGAGTCTGTCATTGAGAGTGAGTCAGTGAAGTGAGTGAGAGTCTGTTAGTAAGAATCTGTCAGTGAGAGTGAGTCTGTGAAGTGAGTGAGAGTCTGTCAGTGATAGTGATTCAGTCACTCAGTGAGAGAGAGTGGGAGAGTGAGTCAGTGAGAGTCTCTCAGTGAGAGAGAATCAGAGAGAGTGAGTCAGTGAGAGATAGTGAGATAGAGTCAGTAGTGAGAGAGAGGCAGTGGTGAGAGAGGCAGTGAGAGTCAGCCAGTGCGAGTCTGTCAGTGAGAGTCTGTCAGAGAGTCAGTGAGAGAGAGTCAGTGGGAGTATGTCAGTGAGAGAGAGTGAGGCAGTCAATGAGAGAGTGAGTCGGTGAGAGTGAGTCAGTGAGAGTGAGTCGGTGAGAGTGAGTCAGTGAGAGTCTGTCAGTGAGAATGAGTCAGTGAGAGTATGTCAGTGAGAATGAGTCATTACATCAGTGAGAGAGAGTGGGAGAGTCTGTCATTGAGAGTGAATCTGTCAGTGAGAGTCTGTGAGAATCAGTCAGTGAGAGTGAGTCAGTGAGAGTGAGTCAGTTAGTGAGAGAGAGTGGGAGAGTCTGTCAGTAAGAGAGTGAGTCAGTGAGTGAGTCTGTTAGTGAGAGTCTGTCAGTGAGAGTCTTTCAGTGAGAGAATCAGTGAGAGAGAGATTTAGTGAGAGAGAGTCAGTGAGAGTGTGTCAGTGAGAGGGAGTGAGTCAGTCAGTCAGTGAGAGAGTGTGTCAGTGAGAATGAGTCAGTGAGAGTGCATGACTGAGAATGAGTGAGTGAGAGTCTGTCAGTGAGAATGAGTCAGTCAATTAGTGGGAGAGAGTGGTAGAGTCTGTCATTGAGAGTGAGTCTGTCAGTGAGTCTGTCAGGGAGAGTCTGTGTATTTCAGTGAGAGTCTGTCAGTCAGAGTCTGTCGGTGAGAGGCCGTTAGTGAGAGTCTTTCAGTGAGAGTCTGTCAGTGAGAGTGAGTCAGTCAGTCTGTTAGTGAGCGTCAGTCAGTCAGAGAGAGTGGGAGAGTCTGTCAGTGAGATTTTGTCAGTGAGTGAGTCTGTCAGTAAGAATCTGTCAGTGAGAGTCTATCATTGAGAGAGAGTCTGTCAGTGAAAGAGTGAGAGTGAGTCTGTCAGTGAGAGTGAGAGAGTGAGTCAGTGAGTGAGAGTGAGTGAAGAAGTCAGTGAGAGAGTGTCAGTGAGAGTGTCAGTGAGAGTGAGTCAGTGAGTCTGTCAGTGAGAGTGAGTCAGTCAGTGAGAGTGAGTCAGTGAGAGTGAGTCAATGAGAGTGAGTCAGTCAGTGAGAGAGAGTAGGAGAGTCTGTCAGTGAGAGTGAGTCAGTGAGAGTGAGTGAGTCAGTCAGTGAGAGTAAGTCAGTCCGTCAGTGACAGAGAGTGGGGAGAGTCTGTCAGTGAGAGAGTCTGTTAGTGAGTGAGTCTGTTAGTGAGAGTCTGTCAGTGAGAATCTGTCAGTGAGTGTATGTCAGTGAGAGTCTAAGTGAGAGAGAGTCAGTAAGAGAGAAAGAATCAGTGAAAGAGAATCTGTCAGTGAGAGTCAGTGAGAGTCTGTCGGTGAGAGAGAGAGTGAGTCAGTCAATGACTTAGTGAGAGTGAGTCAGAGAGTGATCCAGTGAGAGTCAGTCAGTGAGAGTGAGTCACTCAGTGAGAGTGAGTCACTCAGTGAGAGAATCTATCAGTAAGAGTGAGTCAGTGAAGTGAGTGAGAGTCTGTCAGTGAGAGTCTGTCACTGAGATTGAGTCAGTGAGAGTGTGAGAGAGTCTGTCAGTGAGAGTGAGTCAGTGAGAGAGTGAGAGAGTCTGTCAGTAAGAGTCTGTCAGTGAGAGTGAGTCAATGAAGTGGGTGAGAGTCTGTCAGTGAGAGTCTGTCAGTGAGAGTGAGTCACTGAGAGTGAGTCAGTGAGAGTCTGTCAGTGAGAGAGAATCAGAGAGAGATAGTCAGTGAGAGAGAGTCAGTGAGAGAGAGTCAGTAAGGAGAGAGTCAGTGGTGTGGTTCCTTGAATTCTGAACCTGTGTTTTAAATATCATGATTCTGGTATGAATTTGGTAACAGCAGACCGTAAACAGTGAGTTCAGCAAGTGCAAGTGTTTTCGTCATGTTACACCAATGGATTCACTGTGTATTTGAAGGTTTTGTTCTGAACCCTCGGGTTCCATCTTGTGCATAGCAGCCATTTTGTGGATTGCCCTTACAGTAGGCCCTCACTGTGGCAGAACAAGTATTTAAGGACATAACCTTAGCATGGGTTTGTGCTGACTCCTGCATGACCTGGCGAAAGCTGACCCTGTTGCTTGAGGTTAACCTTGCCAAGCCAGTTCCTGCCCTTTAGCTGATCAAGATTATAGATCAGAGCACAGGACATTGTAAAGATTTACTACACACAAACGTGCCTATCTTACTTCCATCTGTACCTGTTCCTGCCTCCACGAGCTACTTATGACATGGGCTGTGATCTTACTGTTTTGGGTTTATCCGACCTTGTCAGCTAGAGAATGTGCGCATTATGTGGACATTGTTTATGGCCTGGACTTATCTTGAAAGTGGGTTTGTCATCATACAGTGCTTTGTGTGCACGTCCTGGGAGTGACCAACAATAATGTACTTCAAAGAGAAAATGTGGGCCTAGGGCATAATAAATGGTATAAAAGGTCTGTGCTGAGACCATTCAGGAGGCTGCCTCATTCAGTTGCTTTAGGTGTGACTGGGCGACGTAGCCTCACAATTAATTGTAATAAAGATGTCTTTTCATATTTCAGATTCTCTGTTGATTTCTTTGCTGCTTTTGAATGGACTACTTATTGGTAAGACCCCTGAGAAGGAGTTTGAGGATTTCTAGTACATCAGATGGCGCGACCAACGATGGGCCTCATCAAGAAGTGACTATCTGGAGGAGTAATCTTGTCAGAGGACAGAAATCTACTGGGGCAGGCAAGACAGAAATCTACTAAAAGAGGTTCTGGGGGATTCTTTGTCTCTGTGGCCCAGTATATTTTTGATTTTTCTGACTTAAACTCTCCAAAAGATGTCACTCCTGACTGAGGAACCTTTTTGGCGTAAGTGTTTTTTAAAAAAAAAGAGACTGTTAGTGCAGTTAGAACTTGGCAGTTAGAATTTGGACAACTATTTGTTTGGTATAGCTTTGATAGGTTTGTATAGGTTTGTATATGCGAATTGCAATTTGTGTAGTCAGGTAATGAAGAGACTTTTCTCCATCTGCTTTAGTTGAAGTATAAGTGGGTCGCTCCCAGTCCTTAGTTCTTAGTTCTTTGGTCCTTAGTTTATTTGAACATTGCAATATTCAAAAACCGAGGGTCTCGTACATTTGCGAGTGTATTGATAGAGATAGCCCCTTGAAGTTTGGAGCTTGGTTAGTGAGCGCAGATGCCTAATCATAGCAAATTTGGTATTTGGTTTTGTTTAAGTTGCACCAGGGATTCCCGATTGGAGGGTTCATGCCTGATACCTTCGGTTGGAACTCCAACTTATGAGCTCTATTTAGCTAAAGCGCGCTGTATTGTGTGTCCTGAGTGTTTGACCTCCTTTCTGTTTGTGTATGGAGTGGGCCCAATGTGTGTTTGTTGGTTTTCTTGATGTTTTCAGTCTGTTAAGTAAAATGCTGGTTGGTTAATGTTGAGTAGAAACTTGAGTAAAAGATACAGAAATGAAACATGTAATGTGCTAAGATGGGTATGTGTTGTAGAATGAGCAATTGTGCACATATACAAAACTGCCGTTACACGCTTAAAGGATAAAATTAGGAAAAACATTCAATAGATATAAATAAGGCCCCCCCAAAAAAAAAAAAAAAATTGTCTATTTTTACAAAAATAAATAAATTTACAGCATTTTCCTTAGATGCACTGTATTAAATGTTCATAGGCAAACATTTCAGCTGCAGTATATTTGATAGGAATGTTCATTCAGCCGGCACTTTTCCAGTTAAACACGGGTGGAATTTTGCATAACCGTCCTTTTAAATAAATGTGGCGCAAAAATGTGACGCAGGAATGTGACGCGTTTTAAGTTTGGCATATGCGCTTAGGTTTGTGAGTTAATGCATCTAAATGATAGGCAAGGGATGCAGCGGGCTCTTATATGTAGAACAATCACAAAAAGGAATAATTGGTTTTATTAGAAGAAAAAATTATTAATTATGAAAAATAATTATTAAAAATAAGCAACAAAATTCGTTTTTTAATATTTATAGAGCTTAACACTCATACTATGACCTCCTAGCATTAAAATTTGATTTAAGTTATGTTGCATCACTAAAATGACAAGCATTTGTGTGTATAATTTCCCCTAGGCATAGGCGCAAGCAAGCTCATTTTTATAAAGCATAAGTTATTATTTTCAAATGCCTGACTCAAGGGTTATGTAATAGACATTCTAGTAATACATATTATGCAAGAAAATTGTAGGATATTAATTTTTTATGCCCAAAATATGAAAGTCGATTTTGAGTAAAAGCACTGTTTAAACTGCATTTTGATTTCATTTAGAGTACTTTTTAAAGTGTCTCAGGCTTCAGTAAATGCATACATTTAGTTTTTTTTATTTTTATTTTTTTAAACCTTTATTGTGTATCATATGCATACAGATACGGGCCCACAACCATTCTGGCGGGCCTCGAAATCGAGTAATAGCACAAAACACAGGATTGAAACAGCCCAGCAGTCTCAGAGACGAAAAGCAGCAACCAGAGCACGACATATGGGAAAGGGGACCGCTGGGTACAGGATAAAGTAGGTTAATTTTAAAAGTTTTTAAATGAGAAGGATCAGGCGCATTCAATCCATCGAAGGCACATAGCGGGCAATGATCACAGCAAATTGTCGACAAAACGAAGGGTGGCAACCGAAAAATCAGCATAAAAAGACAGGTATCAGGATAATAGCATACATTCACAGTACCCACTGGTCATTGCCCGCCCCATGGACGTGGAACAGCTCAACCCATGTTAGAATAAAACCAACAACAGAAACAATAAGCAGCGCTACACCTAGCCACCATGCTGACCCAAGAAAAGAAAAGAAAAGTAAAAAGAACCAAGAAAGAGAGGAGAAAAATAAGGCCCATAGAAACGTAAACAAAACAAAAAAAACCCTCCCTCCAACCCCCCACCCTACACGCATGCTGAGGCTACGGCCTACCCCCCCCCCCCCTAGCAGTGTGTCTGTCGCCCGAAAAACGAAACCCGAAATTTAGATTCAGAAAAAGGGAAAAAAAGAAAAGAAAAGGAGGTAATATAATACTGGAGGAGGGCAAACCCAACAGGCTCCCGGTCTCCCCTACCATTAGCGTAATCGCCACCCCAAAGGAAACAATCAACTACTACAGTATCTTAGTACCATAAAAACGGGGGCGAAACATCACGTAGTGCGCTATTAAGCATGTCACAGGAACTTGCCAATCCGTATCCCCTCCAGCCCCACAGACATCAAACATTAGCGGAAAACACTTAGCCCTGGCCCTTTTTCGTAAGTCCCCCGTGCCATGTCCACAAAGGAGATGCCGTTTCAGCAGACAAAAGAAGACAAAATGTCCACGCCTGGCCCGGGCGCAACTCGCCAGCACAAAATGGACGCCGCCGGCCACGGACAGAGTCTCCTCCATTATAGACGATCACTCCCAGTTCCAAGTCCGAAAAAGCATACCACCGCAAGGATACAAGGGCGAGGGAGGAGGTGGCAGACATAAGAGGCAACAGTAGCTGAACCAGTGCCTGGGCCATCAGCGGTGCTGTAGCGGACGGGGACAAAGTCAAATGATGGGAAAGGCGACCTCCATAACAATTGAAACATGTAGGCAGTCCGTCCCAGACACCCTCACTATCCAGGATCGTGTATTCCCCTACGCATCCAAGCAAAACCACGGGATCCTCCTCAAACGTAGGTGGGGACAATTCCTCGCAAAACTGGAGAGCATCCGAACGCAGTTTCCCCAGTGTGATCGCAATATCGTCAAGCCTTTCACCAAGCGCCCGGCAGCCATCACTCCAAGCAGACTGAGAGTCATTCAGGGCGGCAAGGATGTCGCTGCAGGATAGCACAGGCTGGAGCCCCCACATCGAAGAGTCACTCGGTGCCGCACACTCGACCTCACATAGCACCTCAGTGGACAAGGGGTGATACCCCATCTCGTGCAGGCACCCGTCGGGCGCTCCCAGCTGGAAAGGAGAACAAAGGCTGGGTGGGGAGAAGACCGGTCCAGGCAGACTGCTGCTGGAGTATCGAGGGCTTCCAAAATGTGGACCCAGACAGCAATCAGCGGCAGTGGCCATCTCTGTTCCGAACCAACCACAGGCTTAAATACGGGAGCGTCCAGTGATAACCGGGCAGGGCAGTAAACAAAGCCGAAAGGCTCACCTCCCGGACTCCGCAGCCAAGATCAATTCCACCGAGCCACCAAGCCGAGGGCGCACTCAAGCCGCACCATAAGACAGCCGGGGCACCCTCAGGGAGGACCGCTCTGGAGCCGCTGCTTCCCGGTGGGCCGACTCCGCCCAGGTTCCGCTGGCCGCCGCCAACGAGTCAGTGCCCGGCCATGTTTGGCAGCCTAGGGCTCGGCACAGGGTCGTGTAAGGCAGTCGGTAAACTCCACCAATATGTCCGTCTGCGAGGCCGGTAGAGACATCGGAATCGCGCATTCAGCATCCGCGCGCCTTCACCTTCGCCCCGTTACCATTTAATGCCAAAATCGTGTGCAGGATCGTCTTGCGGGGATCAAAGGCATACGGAGCCGGGAGCTTACACGTCCGTGTCGCTACATTTAGGTTTTGATATATATTTGCAGGTTGTGCCTTCTTATGATTCAGTGGGTTAATGTGCCAGTACAAAGGCTTGTTTTTATATCAGGGTTGAAGGTTCTAGCTTCAGCTAGGCCTACGGAAAAGTGTATTCATTTAAGACTGATGAAGTGTGTACCATAGGATTGCAACAAGCATTTACTCTAAAAAAAAAACTGTATGTGTGTTATTAGGTTTCGTGAATTATTCACAATAAATGTAGTTTAATAATCTGGGAATAGAGATAATTTTAGCACCTAAAAAAGAGAAATTATTTTTCAAAATAGAGTGAATTATTACAGGTTAGGAGAAATTAGTTAGGCCTTCTGGCTTTGACAGCTTCAGTGTGGCAGAAGCTGAGGGCTGAGAGAATTGCAGAGGCCGGCTCGAGCCACGCTGCTGAGATGTTATCTTTTAGTTTCCATGTAAACAATGGAGAAGGCTGTCATTTTGACATTTGTGACCTTTTAATTAGGACTTTGCCTCCGAGGAATGCAAAATGACCTTGCTGAATGAGCCTCTAAAGGTGGGGTTTCTGGTTTCTCCGTGAGAACATCAATAAAATGAAAGAACTTAATTTAATAGGGAAAATAAAAAGGGGTTTCTTTGAAAGTCCCAAACATCGTGTTAAATGCTCTGCAGAACTGATACATTTGTGTCTCCACGCTAAGAAAAATAATGTTTGCTAGTTGCGTTTATTTGACAGAAAACGAAGTGTTGCATTAAGTCTTAGATAGAAAATATGATGCAGCCCTTTTCCAAAATTTTGAAGGCTACAGGCTACAGGCCTAAGTGAAACTGATTTGCTAATTAGGAATTATTTTTCACAGTGGAAATTATAGGTGCCAAATTAATATGGAGTGTCAGTGTAACCATTTCTTTTAGAACGGTAAAAATAAGGTGGCTTGATGTTGCGAGGTGAACTGACAAGAGAGTAACAGTTAAGTAATGAAAATCTATTTTTGTGTATGTTAAAATGTGTTTTTTTTGTGTTGTGTATTTTTCTACTTCTGCCTACAGATCATTCATGGATTGTTCTAAGGCTGACAAGACACGTGAGTTTGGTTAGTTGAAAGGAGATGTGTTTTTGTGTAATTTCTTTGGAAAGAAATGTTCATGTTTTCGTTTGTATATTTGGCCCTATCGTGAAATATTTTAGCTGGTCCTGTATGTTAGAAGAGAGACAGCAAAGTTATATTTGACAGCAGACTCCCACTGCCTGGTGCTCTACTGTCAAAAGGAGGGTAAGGATTTTAGACCTGACAAATTTAGACAGGCCCAAATATTGGGTTTTGGGCTGCAGGTTTACAGTGCATAAAATACATGTGCCATGGTGCTGTGTGCCACTGCTTATTCACATATGCTATTGTTTTGTCTGTGCTTTTTTTTTTGTGCTTGATATACAGCAAGTATATTTGATGGCGTGACTTGTGCATTTTTTTTGTGTGTATGTTTTGTTTTATGTTGTTACTATTACAAGTTCCCCTGTGTTGTGAAGGGACCCGTATGACGATACGTATCGTTGCACAACAGTTGGATGGATTTGGTATAATGATAAATTTCACAGATATGGTTTTCATACTGTGAGGAAGACAGGCAGCACTTTTACCAGTGCATGCCTAAATTTGGCTATAATGATATTGAAGAAAACTAAAAAGATATACAGGATCAAAGTGTGTCACCTGCTGTTAGTCACTTACTGCCCCTTCCCTTAAAGGAACAGGCAGCCCTACATTTATTTTTCTTGATTGGACCTAAGGATGGAATTATAGATCTGTGACTCAAGGTGGCCTAATTTCTATATTGCATTACTTAATCATGTTCTGTTTCCCAAATAGCATATGGCGTTGTCCCTTGAAAGGAAACCAGGTTTCATTTTTTTCTAACTGAAGAGAGAACAGGAACATTAGTTAGGATTACTGTGTATGGTGTAGTTGCCAGCGGTAGAGTTAAAATTTGTGTAACTTTGGTCTTTTGTGTATCCCCCGTACTCTTGGTGCTGTGTCACATGCCTGAGGCACCCAAGCAAACTCTTGTTCTTCCTATAGATTTTTCTTTTGTTGCTTCTCCCCTGACCGATGTCGCATCATGCTTAGTTATTTGGGGATTTTAGTTGTGTCCTAGTTCCATTTCCCTTTACCATATTCCTTTCACCAGTCAGCCCATTTATTATTATGGGCGTATTGTTTATGTTCACGCTTCTAGACTGCAGTGATGTATCAGGGACCCCCCCATGTTATGTATAATTCCCTTTTGGATGACCAGACTGGTTTTCAAGAATTTTCCTCAGGCCTACTTCAATGTTTTTTCAGACTGACTGTCGGGGTAGTGATAGACTGGTTAACTGACCCAATATTATAGTAAGACAAGTTTTCCATCTCGATAGGAGATATCTTAAGTTTACCTTTTGAACATGACGAATTTTCAATGTCTATTTTAATTTTTCAGTTTCTTCTGTTCCTGCTGCTTTAATTTTTGGTGGGATCAGATGTGTTCTAATCATGCAAATGCCAGGACTCTCTAGTTCTTGTCTTTTTGTCTGCACATTTGATCATTAGCCTTTGTATTGCATAGTACACTTGATGCACATTTTTTAAAGGGACTTTTCTTCATGTCCTTGATAATCTGTATTATGTCATTTCTCTATTTGAGATGTTCTAGATAAGGAATTTAGGAACACCTAGGCTTAATCATTGAGGAAAATATGTATTTACCCCATTAGACAATGCCACTGTGTGAGGACATCCATTTAGATTCCCATGGCGTATTGCCACTCCCTTGCAGATTGCAGGCCACCTGCTTGCAGTCCCCTTGTTAAAACCCATGAAATGTTTTTTGTGCTTGATTTGAAGGAAACTAACAATTGTGTTACATTTCCTATATCACTAGGTTCTGCGGGATCTTCCAGAGTCAAAGGAAGAGTGATACCCTGCAGACCTGTGATCGAGACTAAGCCCACTCCCCATCAGTGACCGCTACAGATGAATGACAGACTTCTTGGCTCTACAGTTCCTGCAACCAGAAATTCGCGAGGCTGGACAGCGATCATCAGCGTGCCGTCAATGGTACCTCCCAAGCAAGGCATTTGCTTCATCGGAAGGCGTTGCAGAAAAAAAAAAGGAGCTGGTTCCTTGTTTGCCACAGAATGAGAGCTCCTGTTTGTTTGAGCTTTCTACCTGTTATGTGCTGGAAACCTCTGCAGTGTACAGTCCATTGAGCCCTTGGCCCGAGTTTTGGCCACACACACACCTCTTTTCCCTTTGCTCCGACGGAAAGGCACTATATTCTGGTGCCCATGAGAGAGCAGCTTGAGCGTCCTCTGACACTAAATAATGAGTGTTGGAGTCTGAAAGTGCTGCTGATCTTGAGAGGTTGTTTCTCAGTAGTGCTTGGATCTGCACGAGATGTTTTGTGCCCATGATCAATGAAGAGCACATCATTTGTAGTGTCTGCCACAAAGAAGAGGCACTGGTGCATTGTTTTGAGACATTGAGACTTTCGAGTGTGCTGTGGGTGTTTGCCAGGAGGGCACTCCAACTAAGCAGTACTTTTTCTCATGAAAAGGCCTGAATCGAGAGGCCCAACGCGGAAGAAGACAATGGAAGCGGATTTGATGGACAAAAGAAGCCTTCCAAAGAGGCTTATAACGGACTTTGGGCACAGTTGCAGATATAGACTGAGTAATTGCCTATGTAAGGGCAAAAGGATGGTCTGTGGTTCCTTGAATTCTGAACCTGTGTTTTAAATATCATGATTCTGTTATGAATTTGGTAACAGCAGACCGTAAACAGTGAGTTCAGCAAGTGCAAGTGTTTTCGTCATGTTACACCAATGGATTCACTGTGTATTTGAAGGTTTTGTTCTAAACCCTCGGGTTCCATCTTGTGCATAGCCGCCATTTTGTGGATTGCCCTTACAGTAGGCCCTCACTGTGGCAGAACAAGTATTTAAGGACATAACCTTAGCATGGGTTTGTGCTGACTCCTGCATGACCTGGCGAAAGCTGATCCTGTTGCTTGAGGCTAACCTTGCCAAGCCAGTTCCTGCCCTTTAGCTGATCAAGATTATAGATCAGAGCACAGGACATTGAAAAGATTTACTACACACAAACGTGCCTATCTTACTTCCATCTGTTCCTGTTCCTGCACCCACGAGCTATTTATGACATGGGCTGTGATCTTACTGTTTTGGGTTTATCCGGCCTTGTCAGCTAGAGAATGT
This sequence comes from Lissotriton helveticus, assembly GCF_964261635.1. Taxonomy (NCBI): domain Eukaryota; kingdom Metazoa; phylum Chordata; class Amphibia; order Caudata; family Salamandridae; genus Lissotriton; species Lissotriton helveticus. The sequence goes on from NC_136065.1 coordinate 1,043,932,131, forward strand.
ACGCATTATGTGGACATTGTTTATGGCCTGGATTTATCTTGAAAGTGGGTTTGTCATCATACAGTGCTTTGTGTGCACGTCCTGGGAGTGACCAACAATAATGTACTTCAAAGAGAAAATGTGTGCCTAGGGCATAATAAATGGTATAAAAGGTCTGTGCTGAGACCATTCAGGAGGCTGCCTCATTCAGTTGCTTTAGGTGTGACTGGGCGACGTAGCCTCACAATTAATTGTAATAAAGATGTCTTTTCATATTTCAGATTCTCTGTTGATTTCTTTGCTGCTTTTGAATGGACTACTTATTGGTAAGACCACTGAGAAGGAGTTTGAGGATTTCTAGTACATCAGTGGTGAGAGAGAGTCATTGAAAGTGAGCCAGTGAGAGTCTGTCACTGAGAGTCTGTCAGAGAGTCAGTGAGAGAGAGTCAGGGGGAGTATGTCAGTGAGAGAGAGTGAGGCAGTCAATGAGAGAGTGAGTCGGTGAGAGTGAGTCAGTGAGAGTGAGTCGGTGAGAGTGAGTCAGTGAGAGTCTGTCAGTGAGAATGAGTCAGTGAGAGTATGTCAGTGAGAATGAGTCATTACATCAGTGAGAGAGAGTAGGAGAGTCTGTCATTGAGAGTGAATCTGTCAGTGAGAGTCTGTGAGAATCAGTCAGTGAGAGTATGTCAGTGAGAGTCTGTCAGTGAGAGTGAGTCAGTTAGTGAGAGAGAGTGGGAGAGTCTGTCAGTAAGAGAGTGAGTCAGTGAGTGAGTCTGTTAGTGAGAGTCTGTCAGTGAGAGAATTTCAGTGAGAGAATCAGTGAGAGAGAGAGTTAGTGAGAGAGAGTCAGTGAGAGTCTGTCAGTAAGAGAGTCAGTGAGAGCCTGTCAGTGAGAGAGAGTCAGTGAGAGTCTGTCAGTGAGAGGGAGTGAGTCAGTCAGTCAGTGAGAGAGTGAGTCAGTGAAAATGAGTCAGTGAGAGTGAGTCAGTGAGAATTAGTTAGTTAGAGTGTGTCAGTGAGAATGAGTCAGTGAGAGTGCATGACTGAGAATGAGTGAGTGAGAGTCTGTCAGTGAGAGAATGAGTCAGTCAGTCAGTGGGAGAGAGTGGTAGAGTCTGTCATTGAGAGTGAGTCTGTCAGTGAGTCTGCCAGTAAGTCTGTCAGGGAGAGTCTGTGTATTTCAGTGAGAGTCTGTCAGTCAGAGTCTGTCGGTGAGAGGCCGTTAGTGAGAGTCTTTCAGGGAGAGTCTGTCAGTGAGAGTGAGTCAGTCAGTCTGTTAGTGAGCGTCAGTCAGTCAGTCAGAGAGAGTGGGAGAGTCTGTCAGTGAGATTCTGTCAGTGAGAGAGTCTGTCAGTGAAAGAGTGAGAGTGAGTCTGTCAGTGAGAGGGAGAGAGTGAGTGAGTGAGTGAGAGTGAGTGAAGAAGTCAGTGAGAGAGTGTCAGTGAGAGTATGTCAGTGAGAGTGAGTCAGTGAGTATGTCAGTGAGAGTGAGTCAGTCAGTGAGAGTGAGTCAGTGAGAGTGAGTCAATGAGAGTGAGTCAGTCAGTGAGAGAGAGTAGGAGAGTCTGTCAGTGAGAGTGAGTCAGTGAGAGTGAGTGAGTCAGTCAGTGAGAGTAAGTCAGTCCGTAGGTGAGAGAGAGTGGGAGAGTCTGTCAGTGAGAGAGTCTGTTAGTGAGTGAGTCTGTTAGTGAGGATCTGTCGGTGAGAGTCTGCCAGTGAGAGTTGGTCAGTGAGAGTAGGTCAGTGAGAATCTGTGAGTGAGAGAGTCAGTGAGAGTCTGTCAGTGAGAGTGAGTCAGTGAGAGTGAGTCAGTCAGTGAGAGAGAGTAGAAGAGTCTGTCAGTGAGAGTCTGTCAGTGAAAATCTGTCAGTGAGAGTCTATCATTGAGAGTGAGTCGGTCAGTGAGAGAGTGAGAAAGTCTGTCAGTGAGAGAGTCTGTCAGTGAAAGAGTGAGAGTGAGTCTGTCAGTGAGGGTGAGAGAGTGAGTCAGTGAGTGAGTGAGAGTGAGTGAGTGAAGAAGTCAGTGAGAAAGTCTCAGTGAGAGTCTGTCAGTGAGAGTGAGTCAGTGAGTCTGTCAGTGAGAGTGAGTCAGTCAGTGAGAGTGAGTCAGTGAGAGTGAGTCAATGAGAGTGAGTCAATGAGAGTGAGTCAGTCAGTGAGAGAGAGTAGGAGAGTCAGTCAGTGAGAGTGAGTCAGTGAGAGTGAGTGAGTCAGTCAGTGAGAGTAAGTCAGCCCGTCAGTGACAGAGAGTGGGAGAGTCTGTCAGTGAGAGAGTATGTTAGTGAGTGAGTCTGTTAGTGAGAGTCTGTCAGTGAGAATCTGTCAGTGAGTGTATGTCAGTGAGAGTCTAAGTGAGAGAGAGAGTGAGTCAGTCAATGACTTAGTGAGAGTGAGCCAGTGAGAGTCAGTCAGTGAGAGTGTGTCACTCAGTGAGAGTGAGTCACTCAGTGAGAGAATCTATCGGTGAGAGTGAGTCAGTGAAGTGAGTGAGAGTCTGTCAGTGAGAGTCTGTCACTGAGAGTGAGTCAGTGAGAGTGTGAGAGAGTCTGTCAGTGAGCGTGAGTCAGTGAGAGAGTTAGAGAGTCTGTCAGTGAGAGTCTGTCAGTGAGAGTGAGTCAATGAAGTGGGTGAGAGTCTGTCAGTGAGAGTCTGTCAGTGAGAGTCTGTCAGTGAGAGTGAGTTACTGAGAGTGAGTCAGTGAGAGTCTGTCAGTGAGAGAGAATCAGAGAGAGATAGTCAGTGAGAGAGAGTCAGTGAGAGAGAGTCAGTAAGGAGAGAGTCAGTGGTGAGAGAGAGTCATTGAAAGTGAGCCAGGGAGAGTCTGTCACTGAGAGTCTGTCAGTTAGAGTCTGTCATAGAGAGTCAGTGAGAGTCTGTCAGTGAGAGAGAGTTAGTGAGAGTCGGTCAGTGAGAGAGACTGAGTCAGTCAGTCAGTGAGAGAGTGAGTCAGTGAGAGTCAGTCAGTCAGTAAGAGAGAGTGGCAGAGTCTGTCAGTGAGAGTCTATCAGTGAGAGGCTGTCAGTGAGAGTGAGTCAGTGAGAGAGAGTGTGAGAGTCTGTCAGTGAGAGAGTGAGTCAGTGAGTGAGTCTATTAGTGAGAGTCTGCCGGTGAGAGTCTATCAGTGAGAGGGAGTCAGTGAGGGTCTGTCAGTGAGAGAGTCAGTGAGAGTTTGTCAGTGAGAGCGAGTCATTGAGAGTCTGTCAGTGAGAGAGAGTGAGTCAGTCAGTCAGTGACAGTCAGTGAGAGAGTCTGTCAGTGAAAGAGTGAGAGTGAGTCTGTCAGTGAGAGGGAGAGAGTGAGTGAGTGAGTGAGAGTGAGTGAAGAAGTCAGTGAGAGAGTGTCAGTGAGAGTATGTCAGTGAGAGTGAGTCAGTGAGTATGTCAGTGAGAGTGAGTCAGTCAGTGAGAGTGAGTCAGTGAGAGTGAGTCAATGAGAGTGAGTCAGTCAGTGAGAGAGAGTAGGAGAGTCTGTCAGTGAGAGTGAGTCAGTGAGAGTGAGTGAGTCAGTCAGTGAGAGTAAGTCAGTCCGTAGGTGAGAGAGAGTGAGAGAGTCTGTCAGTGAGAGAGTCTGTTAGTGAGTGAGTCTGTTAGTGAGGATCTGTCGGTGAGAGTCTGCCAGTGAGAGTTGGTCAGTGAGAGTAGGTCAGTGAGAATCTGTGAGTGAGAGAGTCAGTGAGAGTCTGTCAGTGAGAGTGAGTCAGTGAGAGTGAGTCAGTCAGTGAGAGAGAGTAGAAGAGTCTGTCAGTGAGAGTCTGTCAGTGAAAATCTGTCAGTGAGAGTCTATCAGTTAGAGTGAGTCAGTCAGTGAGAGAGAGTGGGAGAGTCTGTCAGTGAGAGAGTGTGAGAGTCTGTCAGTGAGAGAGTCTGTCAGTGAGAGAGTGAGAGTGAGTCTGTCAGTGGGAGTGAGAGAGTGAGTCAGTCAGTGAGTGAGAGTGAGTGAGTCAGTACATAAGAGAGTGTCAGTGAGAGTCTGTCAGTGAGAGTGACTCAGTGAGTCTGCCAGTGAGAGTGAGAGTGAGTGAATCAGTCAGTGAGAGAGAGTGGGAGAGTCTGTCAGTGAGAGAGTGAGTGAGTCTGTTAGTGAGAGTCTGTTAGTGAGAGTCTGTCAGTGAGAGTCTGTCAGTGAGAGTCTGTCAGTGAGAGACTGTGAGGGTCTGTCAGTGAGAGTCTGTCAGTGAGAGTGAGTCAGTGAGAGTGAATCAGAGAGTGAGTCAGTGAGAGTCAGTAAGTGAGAGTGAATCAGTCAGTGAGAGTGAGTCAGTCAGTGAGACAGTGATAGAGTCTGCCATTGAGAGTGAGTTTGTGAAGTGAGTGAGAGTCTGTTAGTGAGAGTCTGTCAGTGAGAGTGAGTCAGTGAAGTGAGTGAGAGTGTGTCAGTCAGAGTGTCAGTGAGAGTCTATCAGTGATAGTGATTCAGTCACTCAGTGAAAGAGAGCGGGAGAGTGAGTCAGTGAGAGTCTCTCAGTGAGAGAGAATCAGAGAGAGTGAGTCAGTGAGAGAGAGTCAGTGAGATAGAGTCAGTAGTGAGAGAGAGTCAGTGGTGGGAGAGGCAGTGAGAGTCAGCCAGTGCGAGTCTGTCAGTGAGAGTCTGTCAGAGGGAGAGTCAGTGAGAGAGTCAGTGAGAGTATGTCAGTAAGAGAGAGTGAGGCAGTCAATGAGAGAGTGAGTCAGTTATTAAGAGAGTGAGTCGGTGAGAGTGAGTCGGTGAGAGTGAGTCAGTGAGAGTCTGTCAGTGAGAGGGACTCAGTGAGTCTGCCATTGAGAGTGAGTCAGTGAGAGTGAGTCAGTCAGTCAGTGAGAGTGAGTCAGTCAGTGAGAGAGAGTGAGAGAGTCTGTCAGTGAGAGAGTGAGTCAGTCAGTGAGTCTGTTAGTGAGAGTATGTTAGTGAGAATCTGTTAGTGAGAGTCTGTCAGTGAGAGTCTGTCAGTGAGAGTCTGTGAGGGTCTGTCAGTGAGAGTCTGTCAGTGAGATTGAGTCAGTGAGAGTGAATCAGAGAGTGAGTCAATGAGAGTGAGTCAGTGAGAGTCAGTAAGTGAAAGTTAATCAGTCAGTGAGAGTGAGTCAGTCAGTGAGACAGTGATAGAGTCTGTCATTGAGAGTGAGTCAGTGAAGTGAGTGAGAGTCTGTTAGTAAGAATCTGTCAGTGAGAGTGAGTCTGTGAAGTGAGTGAGAGTCTGTCAGTGATAGTGATTCAGTCACTCAGTGAGAGAGAGTGGGAGAGTGAGTCAGTGAGAGTCTCTCAGTGAGAGAGAATCAGAGAGAGTGAGTCAGTGAGAGATAGTGAGATAGAGTCAGTAGTGAGAGAGAGGCAGTGGTGAGAGAGGCAGTGAGAGTCAGCCAGTGCGAGTCTGTCAGTGAGAGTCTGTCAGAGAGTCAGTGAGAGAGAGTCAGTGGGAGTATGTCAGTGAGAGAGAGTGAGGCAGTCAATGAGAGAGTGAGTCGGTGAGAGTGAGTCAGTGAGAGTGAGTCGGTGAGAGTGAGTCAGTGAGAGTGAGTCAGTGAGAGTCTGTCAGTGAGAATGAGTCAGTGAGAGTATGTCAGTGAGAATGAGTCATTACATCAGTGAGAGAGAGTGGGAGAGTCTGTCATTGAGAGTGAATCTGTCAGTGAGAGTCTGTGAGAATCAGTCAGTGAGAGTGAGTCAGTGAGAGTGAGTCAGTTAGTGAGAGAGAGTGGGAGAGTCTGTCAGTAAGAGAGTGAGTCAGTGAGTGAGTCTGTTAGTGAGAGTGTGTCAGTGAGAGTCTTTCAGTGAGAGAATCAGTGAGAGAGAGATTTAGTGAGAGAGAGTCAGTGAGAGTGTGTCAGTGAGAGGGAGTGAGTCAGTCAGTCAGTGAGAGAGTGAGTCAGTGAAAATGAGTCAGTGAGAGTGAGTCAGTGAAAATTAGTTAGAGTGTGTCAGTGAGAATGAGTCAGTGAGAGTGCATGACTGAGAATGAGTGAGTGAGAGTCTGTCAGTGAGAATGAGTCAGTCAATTAGTGGGAGAGAGTGGTAGAGTCTGTCAGGGAGAGTCTGTGTATTTCAGTGAGAGTCTGTCAGTCAGAGTCTGTCGGTGAGAGGCCGTTAGTGAGAGTCTTTCAGTGAGAGTCTGTTAGTGAGAGTGAGTCAGTCAGTCTGTTAGTGAGCGTCAGTCAGTCAGTCAGTCAGAGAGAGTGGGAGAGTCTGTCAGTGAGATTTTGTCAGTGAGTGAGTCTGTCAGTAAGAATCTGTCAGTGATAGTCTATCATTGAGAGTGAGTCAGTCAGTGAGAGAGAGTGGGAGAGTCTGTCAGTGAGAGAGTGAGAAAGTCTGTCAGTGAGAGAGTCTGTCAGTGAAAGAGTGAGAGTGAGTCTGTCAGTGAGAGTGAGAGTGTGAATCAGTGAGTGAGTGAGAGTGAGTGAAGAAGTCAGTGAGAGAGTGTCAGTGAGAGTTTGTCAGTGAGAGTGAGTCAGTGAGTGAGTGAGAGTGAGTGAAGAAGTCAGTGAGAGTGTGTCAGTGAGAGTCTGTCAGTGAGAGTGAGTCAGTGAGTCTGTCAGTGAGAATGAGTCAGTCAGTTAGTGGGAGAGAGTGGTAGAGTCTGCCATTGAGAGTGAGTCTGTCAGTGAGTCTGTCAGGGAGAGTCTGTGTATTTCAGTGAGAGTCTGTCAGTCAGAGTCTGTCGGTGAGAGGCCGTTAGTGAGAGTCTTTCAGTGAGAGTCTGTCAGTGAGAGTGAGTCAGTCAGTCTGTTAGTGAGCGTCAGTCAGTCAGTCAGTCAGAGAGAGTGGGAGAGTCTGTCAGTGAGATTTTGTCAGTGAGTGAGTCTGTCAGTAAGAATCTGTCAGTGAGAGTCTATCATTGAGCGTGAGTCAGTCAGTGAGAGAGAGTGGGAGAGTCTGTCAGTGAGAGAGTCTGTCAGTGAAAGAGTGAGAGTGAGTCTGTCAGTGAGAGTTAGAGAGTGAGTCAGTGAGTGAGTGAGAGTGAGTGAAGAAGTCAGTGAGAGAGTGTCAGTGAGAGTCTGTCTGTGAGAGTGAGTCAGTGAGAGTGAGTCAATGAGAGTGAGTCAGTCAGTGAGAGAGAGTAGGAGAGTCTGTCAGTGAGAGTGAGTCAGTGAGAGTGAGTGAGTCAGTCAGTGAGAGTAAGTCAGTCCGTCAGTGACAGAGAGTGGGAGAGTCTGTCAGTGAGAGAGTCTGTGAGTGAGTCTGTTAGTGAGAGTCTGTCAGTGAGAATCTGTCAGTGCGTGTATGTCAGTGAGAGTCTAAGTGAGAGAGAGTCAGTAAGAGAGAAAGAATCAGTGAAAGACAATCTGTCAGTGAGAGTCAGTGAGAGTCTGTCGGTGAGAGAGAGAGAGTGAGTCAGTCAATGACTTAGTGAGAGTGAGTCAGAGAGTGAGCCAGTGAGAGTCAGTCAGTGAGAGTGAGTCACTCAGTGAGAGGGAGTCACTCAGTGAGAGAATCTATCAGTAAGAGTGAGTCAGTGAAGTGAGTGAGAGTCTGTCAGTGAGAGTCTGTCACTGAGAGTGAGTCAGTGAGAGTGTGAGAGAGTCTGTCAGTGAGAGTGAGTCAGTGAGAGAGTGAGAGAGTCTGTCAGTGAGAGTCTGTCAGTGAGAGTGAGTCAATGAAGTGGGTGAGAGTCTGTCAGTGAGAGTCTGTCAGTGAGAGTCTGTCAGTGGGAGTGAGTCAGTGAGAGTGAGTCAGTGAGAGTCTGTCAGTGAGAGAGAATCAGAGAGAGATAGTCAGTGAGAGAGAGTCAGTGAGAGAGAGTCAGTAAGGAGAGAGTAAGTGGTGAGAGAGAGTCATTGAAAGTGAGCCAGTGAGAGTCTGTCACTGAGAGTCTGTCAGAGAGTCAGTGAGAGAGTCAGTGGGAGTATGTCAGTGAGAGAGAGTGAGGCAGTCAATGAGAGAGTGAGTCAGTGAGAGTGAGTCAGTGAGAGTGAGTCGGTGAGAGTGAGTCAGTGAGAGTCTGTCAGTGAGAATGAGTCAGTGAGAGTATGTCAGTGAGAATGAGTTATTATATCAGTGAGAGAGAGTGGGAGAGTCTGTCATTGAGAGTGAATCTGTCAGTGAGAGTCTGTGAGAAACAGTCAGTGAGAGTATGTCCGTGAGAATCTGTCAGTGAGAGTGAGTCAGTGAGAGTGAGTCAGTTAGTGAGAGAGAGTGGGAGAGTCTGTCAGTAAGAGAGTGAGTCAGTGAGTGAGTCTGTTAGTGAGAGTCTGTCAGTGAGAGTCTTTCAGTGAGAGAATCAGTGAGAGAGAGAGTTAGTGAGAGAGAGTCAGTGAGAGTCTGTCAGTAAGAGAGTCAGTGAGAGCCTGTCAGTGAGAGAGAGTCAGTGAGAGTCTGTCAGTGAGAGAGAGTGAGTCAGTCAGTCAGTGAGAGAGTGAGTCAGTGAAAATGAGTCAGTGAGAGTGAGTCAGTGAGAATGAGTCAGTCAGTCAGTGGGAGAGAGTGGTAGAGTCTGTCATTGAGATTGAGTCTGTCAGTGAGTCTGTCAGGGAGAGTCTGTGTATTTCAGTGAGAGTCTGTCAGTCAGAGTCTGTCGGTGAGAGGCCGTTAGTGAGAGTCTTTCAGTGAGAGTCTGTCAGTGAGAGTGAGTCAGTCAGTCTGTTAGTGAGCGTCAGTCAGTCAGTCAGTCAGTCAGAGAGAGTGGGAGAGTCTGTCAGTGAGATTCTGTCAGTGAGTGAGTCTGTCAGTAAGAATCTGTCAGTGAAAGTCTATCATTGAGAGTGAGTCAGTCAGTGAGAGAGAGTGGGAGAGTCTGTCAGTGAGAGAGTGAGAAAGTCTGTCAGTGAAAGAGTGAGAGTGAGTCTGTCAGTGAGAGTGAGAGAGTGAGTCAGTGAGTGAGTGAGAGTGAGTGAAGAAGTCAGTGAGAGAGTGTCAGTGAGAGTCTGTCAGTGAGAGTGAGTCAGTGAGTCTGTCAGTGAGAGTGAGTCAGTCAGTGAGAGTGAGTCAGTGAGAGTGAGTCAATGAGAGTGAGTCAGTCAGTCAGTGAGAGTAGGAGAGTCTGTGAGTGAGAGTGAGTCAGTGAGAGTGAGTGAGTCAGTCAGTGAGAGTAAGTCAGTCCGTCAGTGACAGAGAGTGGGAGAGTCTGTCAGTGAGAGAGTCTGTTAGTGAGTGAGTCTGTTAGTGAGAGTCTGTCAGTGAGAATCTGTCAGTGAGTGTATGTCAGTGAGAGAGAGTCAGTAAGAGAGAAAGAATCAGTGAAAGAGAATCTGTCAGTGAGAGTCAGTGAGAGTCTGTCGGTGAGAGAGAGAGTGAGTCAGTCAATGACTTAGTGAGAGTGAGTCAGAGAGTGAGCCAGTGAGAGTCAGTCGGTGAGAGTGAGTCAGTCAGTGAGAGTGAGTCACTCAGTGAGAGAATCTATCAGTAAGAGTGAGTCAGGGAAGTGAGTGAGAGTCTGTCAGTGAGAGTCTGTCACTGAGAGTGAGTCAGTGAGAGTGTGAGAGAGTCTGTCAGTGAGAGTGAGTCAGTGAGAGAATGAGAGAGTCTGTCAGTGAGAGTCTGTCAGTGAGAGAGTGAGTCAGTGAGTGAGTCTATTAGTGAGAGTCTGTCAGTGAGAGTCTATCAGTGAGAGGGAGTCAGTGAGGGTCTGTCAGTGAGAGAGTCAGTGAGAGTCTGTCAGTGAGAGCGAGTCATTGAGAGTCTGTCAGTGTGAGAGAGAGTGAGTCAGTCAATGACTTAGTGAGAGTGAGTCAGAGAGTGAGCCAGTGAGAGTCAGTCAGTGAGAGTGAGTCAGTCAGTGAGAGTGAGTCACTCAGTGAGAGAATCTATCAGTAAGAGTGAGTCAGGGAAGTGAGTGAGAGTCTGTCAGTGAGAGTCTGTCACTGAGAGTGAGTCAGTGAGAGTGTGAGAGAGTCTGTCAGTAAGAGTGAGTCAGTGAGAGAGTGAGAAAGTCTGTCAGTGAGAGAGTCTGTCAGTGAAAGAGTGAGAGTGAGTCTGTCAGTGAGAGTGAGAGAGTGAGTCAGTGAGTGAGTGAGAGTGAGTGAAGAAGTCAGTGAGAGAGTGTCAGTGAGAGGCTGTCAGTGAGAGTGAGTCAGTGAGTCTGTCAGTGAGAGTGAGTCAGTCAGTGAGAGTGAGTCAGTGAGAGTGAGTCAATGAGAGTGAGTCAGTCAGTCAGTGAGAGTAGGAGAGTCTGTCAGTGAGAGTGAGTCAGTGAGAGTGAGTGAGTCAGTCAGTGAGAGTAAGTCAGTCCGTCAGTGACAGAGAGTGGGAGAGTCTGTCAGTGAGAGAGTCTGTTAGTGAGTGAGTCTGTTAGTGAGAGTCTGTCAGTGAGAATCTGTCAGTGAGTGTATCTCAGTGAGAGTCTAAGTGAGAGAGAGTCAGTAAGAGAGAAAGAATCAGTGAAAGAGAATCTGTCAGTGAGAGTCTGTCGGTGAGAGAGAGAGTGAGTCAGTCAATGACTTAGTGAGAGTGAGTCAGAGAGTGAGCCAGTGAGAGTCAGTCAGTGAGAGTGAGTCAGTCAGTGAGAGTGAGTCACTCAGTGAGAGAATCTATCAGTAAGAGTGAGTCAGGGAAGTGAGTGAGAGTCTGTCAGTGAGAGTCTGTCACAGAGTGAGTCAGTGAGAGTGTGAGAGAGTCTGTCAGTGAGAGTGAGTCAGTGAGAGAATGAGAGAGTCTGTCAGTGAGAGTCTGTCAGTGAGAGTCTGTCAGTGAGAGTGAGTCAGTGAGAGTCTGTCAGTGAGAGAGGATCAGAGAGAGATAGTCAGTGAGAGAGAGTCAGTGAGAGAGAGTCAGTAAGGAGAGAGTCAGTGGTGAGAGAGAGTCACTGAAAGTAAGCCAGTGAGACCCTGTCACTGAGAGTCTGTCAGTGAGAGCGAGTCAGTGAGAGTCGGTCAGTGAGAGAGACTGAGTCAGTCAGTCAGTGAGAGAGTGAGTCAGTGAGAGTCAGTCAGTCAGTAAGAGAGAGTGGGAGAGTCTGCCAGTGAGTGAGTCTGTCAGTGAGAGTCTATCAGTGAGAGGCTGTCAGTGAGAGTGAGTCAGTGAGAGAGAGTGTGAGAGTCTGTCAGTGAGAGAGTGAGTCAGTGAGTGAGTCTATTAGTGAGAGTCTGTCGGTGAGAGTCTATCAGTGAGAGGGAGTCAGTGAGGGTCTGTCAGTGAGAGAGTCAGTGAGAGTCTGTCAGTGAGAGCGAGTCATTGAGAGTCTGTCAGTGTGAGAGAGAGAGTGAGTCAGTCAATGACTTAGTGAGAGTGAGTCAGAGAGTGAGCCAGTGAGAGTCAGTCAGTGAGAGTGAGTCAGTCAGTGAGAGTGAGTCACTCAGTGAGAGAATCTATCAGTAAGAGTGAGTCAGGGAAGTGAGTGAGAGTCTGTCAGTGAGAGTCTGTCACTGAGAGTGAGTCAGTGAGAGTGTGAGAGAGTCTGTCAGTGAGAGTGAGTCAGTGAGAGAATGAGAGAGTCTGTCAGTGAGAGTCTGTCAGTGAGAGTGAGTCAATGAAGTGGGTGAGAGTCTGTCAGTGAGAGTCTGTCAGTGAGAGTGAGTCAGTGAGAGTCTGTCAGTGAGAGAGAATCAGAGAGAGATAGTCAGTGAGAGAGAGTCAGTGAGAGAGAGTCAGTAAGGAGAGAGTCAGTGGTGAGAGAGAGTCACTGAAAGTAAGCCAGTGAGACCCTGTCACTGAGAGTCTGTCATAGAGAGTCAGTGAGAGTCTGTCAGTGAGAGAGAGTTAGTGAGAGTCGGTCAGTGAGAGAGACTGAGTCAGTCAGTCAGTGAGAGAGTGAGTCAGTGAGAGTCAGTCAGTCAGTAAGAGAGAGTGGGAGAGTCTGCCAGTGAGTGAATCTGTCAGTGAGAGTCTATCAGTGAGAGGCTGTCAGTGAGAGTGAGTCAGTGAGAGAGAGTGTGAGAGTCTGTCAGTGAGAGAGTGAGTCAGTGAGTGAGTCTATTAGTGAGAGTCTGTCGGTGAGAGTCTATCAGTGAGAGGGAGTCAGTGAGGGTCTGTCAGTGAGAGAGTCAGTGAGAGTCTGTCAGTGAGAGCGAGTCATTGAGAGTCTGTCAGTGTGAGAGAGAGTGAGTCAGTCAGTCAGTGACAGTCAGTGAGAGAGTCTGTCAGTGAAAGAGTGAGAGGGAGTCTGTCAGTGAGAGGGAGAGAGTGAGTCAGTGAGTGAGAGTGAGTGAAGAAGTCAGTGAGAGAGTGTCAGTGAGAGTATGTCAGTGAGAGTGAGTCAGTAAGTCTGTCAGTGAGAGTGAGTCAGTCAGTGAGAGTCAGTCAGTGAGAGTGAGTCAGTGAGAGTGAGTCAGTCAGTGAGAGAGAGTAGGAGAGTCTGTCAGTGAGAGTGAGTCAGTGAGAGTGAGTGAGTCAGTCAGTGAGAGTAAGTCAGTCCGTAGGTGAGAGAGAGTGGGAGAGTCTGTCAGTGAGAGAGTCTGTTAGTGAGTGAGTCTGTTAGTGAGAGTCTGTCAGTGAGAGTCTGTCTGAGGAAAATTGAATTTTGCCTTGTCATGTGTGCCTACGTGTTCCCCATCCTATGTTATATGTGCATGATCGATATGCATATATCCCCCTATGATCGATTAAAGACGCAATTATAGTTGTGTCCAACTCCAGTATGCCAGTTTCCAGTTCTCGTGAAAGCAACGAGTATTAGGCCTATGTTGCCACGTTTTACAGTGTGCACGTTAATTCATTGAATTGTCCCCGTTTCTAGGCCTCGAAAGGGCCCGGACACCAGATTCTAGCTCCTGTCTCCTGAACCCACTCCGAGGAGCGATGCAGCCCCCACCTGCATCCCTGACCCTTCACTTATTTCCTGCCGCGCAGCGCGGTGCCCGGCCTGGCTCTGCCTGCCTGTCTGCCAAGAATATGTTATGCCTCTAGTTATCAGTTCAGCTCCTCGTCTTCACATTCCTAAGCTAACGAACCGCATAAACAGCTTCAGCTATAGTCTAGTCTTTCTGTCTCCTTGCAAGTGAATTACTGAATTAATATCCATAGAAGATTCATAGCACACGCAATACATGTAGAATATATGCATGCACCAGCCTTAGTGTCAAGTAGCCTTTACCCTGATAACTTTTAGATTCTATCAACATGTACTCCAAACACAAGATACCAGATATGCTATAGGTACATGTCGTCCTGACACCGCAGACTTTAGTCTCCTCTTCTAGTGCAGAAGTCAGAGCCCCCAGTTCTCCCCGGTAACACGTCATTGTCCGTTTGCGCGCACCACTAGGTTAAAGGTCCCAGCTGCTCAGGTAGCCCCCTCCATGTATCCACCCACTTCATGACACTTCTGTGACGTTCTCATCACATGTCTACGTGCACGCCTTCTTTTTACGCCCATGTGTTTTTATCTTACGCTTGTCACTTGTTACGCCTACTGTATGTAATGTAATTGTGATGTTTTACTATATATACCTTGTACTGTTAATGAGACGTTGCAGCTGCCTTCTATGCCATTCTATTTCAGGCTGTTTCGATCCTGTCCCTTCCCTTATGCCTGATTAAAGCCTGTTAGACTCAGATACCCCGGATCCTGCCTCTTATTTATTGAGCTATCTGTTATTATTAATGTATTCAAAAATAGTACCGGTAATTAATTATTTATTTACCACATAAATGGCGCCCGAATAGGGACGAGCCCCTTCCCCACGCGCCGGCGATGTAACGCAGGCCCCCTGACCCTTCTACAGCCGTGACGGAACCCTACGTGCACGTGCAGATATTTCTGCTTCAAGTCTCCCTCAGGCCCACGGAGGAGACGGAAACTGCGGTCCGGCATCCAGGCGAGGCGGTGAGGAATGCGGTTCGTCCCGACCAGAGCCCAAGCCGAGAGAACAAGGTCCGAGGTATCCGGAGGCCCACCTGTTTCTGAAGTCCGAAGTTCGTAGTAACCAGACGTCGTAGCAGTCCAGTCCAGTCCGAGGCCTTCAGTTTCTGCTTCCCGGTGAGTACCGTTGCGGGGGAAGTATCTAGACAGGTTCATTAGTTTGTTCCTGGTCCGATGGGTTTGGGTACACAGATCCAGTCCGAAGTATTCACCTAGGTGGATACGGTATGACGTGTCTCTTTATGAGACCGGTATGTTCTGTACTGTTTTAGCAGTGCATCGAGTAATTCTAGTAAGTCCGTTCTCGAGAAATTCAAGTGTTATGTTTTCAGTGTATCAGGTAGTATTCTGTTCGAACTGTTATTAATGTATTTCTATGTCGTGGTATGAGTGATTTGTTTGCCATTTCATTACTGTGATTATTGTGTATTGTGTTCGCAAGTACAACTCAGACATGCCTCTGTTTTCGAAGTTACGTCAGATAAAAACTAGAAAAGGGTTACTCGAAGAAGCAGTTCCTGTCCCTCCTAGGGACAGTCCTGGGCATTTCATGTATCACAAGCATGGCTTAGATGCCATATTATATCTAGACTTATGGGCGGAGTACACGAAGGATCTTGAAGAGAAATATAGATGGCCTGTATCAGGTACATGGGATGCCGAGTGCATCATGCGAGTAGAAGAAGCATTATGGAAAAAGAAAGCCAGACAATCCCAGAAAGATGCCATCGAGTTATGGCGCAAAGAATCTCATAGAAGAACCGAAAAAGAATTCAGAAAAACAGAATTAAGTAGAGAATCCTCAGAAAAAGCCCAAGAAAGGGAATTAATCGAAGAAGGTGAACGAGTTAGAGCAGAACAGTCAGACAGACAGAGAAATGCCCTTATTAAAGGTATGTATCCTCTTCTTGCCGAGGGCTTGCCGAAGGCAACCCCGGAAGCACCCTGTAATTTACCGCCACCATTGGTCCCGATTAAGCTACGTCATAAACCGACCACAGCTGAAATTTTTCTTTCGTCCTACTTGGACGACACAGTCCCAGCATATGCAAATCGTATTCCGCCCGCTCACCCTCAGCATCCTGTTAATAATGTAATTCCTGTTCCTCCAGCCACTGGTCCCGGGGACCAAGTTAATGTGCCAGTACCCCCGGACCAGCCCACATTAAATGTACCTGTTTTGCCAGTTACTTTACCAGCCCGTTCAGTATTAACTGACGATTCTAGTTCAGGAGCCGCGGGGGGAGGTGCTCCTATCACCCCGCCTCAAGTAAGACGACTGACGCCGCGAGAAGCAGCGTTACAGCGTACGCCAAAAGTGGCTACATACACAGACCTCAAGCGACTTCTTACTGACTGTATATATGATCCAGTTCCAGGCGAAGATCACATGGTATTATATTCAGTACGTTTAAGACGGGTTGCCAACTTTTTGGTCACCCTGCCCGACATGAAGGAACATCTAGACAGAATATATCGTTTTGTCCGTACAGGGGAGAATCCAGGAAGTATTCACGAAGCTATGGCACACAGAAAAGCCGAGATTCAACATATGATTTTACAGTTCTTGATTAACTGTTTAATAAGAGAGCAAGATTATCCTGATAAAGACAAAGACGAGATGAAAGGCCTGATCAGGTGGAGTGACAATATAGCCGAGGGAAAACACAGGACACAAGGTAGTGTAGAAAGTATGTACAAGAAAATTCGTAAGGAAATTATAAGTATACACCAGAAGGAGGAAGCAATAAGAGGAACCGAGAAAGAGAATGACTCTTCAAGTGAAGAGGTAGACAGCGAGAATCCCTCCAGAATAGCGTACGTAGGTAGAACTAGATTTTCCGACAGACATTCACGCCTAGATTACAAGAAAGTTTTTCCTCCTCCAGTACCAGAACAGTGTTCTCTTGAACAAGTATTCCAGGCCACCGATCAAATTCTGAAATCACGAATAGGTTATAGCGAACTCAGTACCATGCATGAACAAGAACTAGCCCGATCAGCAGTCCGATGGACTAGTGATTCTACCACGTTTCCAGATGAAATCGTGGCCCAAACGTTTCTGAAACTGCCCCCAGCCGAGACAGCGTCTGGTGGGTACGTATATGATCCAGCACCTCATTACACTGTATGAGGATCAGCATTCTGATCCAGGTCCTTTACATGATGTACTGAACGAGTTACTCCTAAACAGATGGAAAGGTCTAGGTACTGATTTAATTAGTGTCATATTAGAACAGCGCCACAAATACAGAACGTTCCTGAATCCACATTTTGTTCCTGTCCCACCCCCAGAAAGAAAATCATTTTATATAGACAGACAGAATCCGTTGCGAGAAGTACATCCAGTTAAGGGAGAGGGGGGTGATCTAGAACGAGTATTTGTTTACACCCCTATCACGAAAATAGAACTTCTGGAAATGAAAAAGTTAATACCCTGTCACGATAAAGATCCAGCAGGGTTCCACCGTGAATTAAAGGACATGCTCCGTATGGGAGAATACACGTATCCTGATATCATTAAAATGTTAAAGGTCCTGTTGCCTGCGGGCATATATGAAAAACTCAAAGAAAAAGAATGGGAGGTGGGAGAGAAAAAGATAGATTGGACCGCATTAGAGACTGAAGATAACACACGAGTTCCAGGTACCGGTCTTGGGGAAAAAGCTAAAGCTTTGCCCGAATTGTTAATACAAGTCTTGCCAAGATTACTAGCCACGAAAAAGGAAGACTGGGATGCCATCTCAGCCTGTAAACAGAAACAAGATGAAGATACTAGTGATTTTTATTCCAGATTTGAGAAATGTTTCATTATAAATAGTGGTCTGAAAACAAGTAGTGAGTCATATCCACATCTTTTCGTTACCAAACTAGTCGAGAATTCAAGTCCACAAGTTAAAAATCGAGTACTGAAAGTTGAGAGTACCTGGCAAGCTAATACTCCGTCACAAATGCTCCAGATGCTCCAGTATCACCAGAACAGAATCAGGGAAGAGCAAGAACATGAAAGGAGACGTATGAAAGACACTAAAATGAAAGTACTAGTTGCACAATCTGTTCCACAAGACAGTCAGAAGAGGGGTCCGAATCAAACTAGTCATCCTACAGCTCCCGTTAAAGGGACATGCAATTACTGTAAACAGCCAGGTCATTATATAAACGAATGTGCAGTTCTGAAACACAACATAGCTACTGGTAAAACGAAAGAGAGACCACGTCCGCCTAGACAAGAACAAGTTTCACAGACTTCCCAGCCACCGCAGAACGCACAACAGACAGTTACAGTACCGCAGCCTATAGCTGCCACACAACACGTTACACAGCAGATGTACCAGTATGCCCAGTCAGAGTATCCAGATTATCAACCGTATTCATGAAACAGCCTAGAGAGGGAGGTTGGCTTGCCTCTCATCGAGATTCCTGTAGATCAAGAGGGTCCCTATGTACACAGTCAGGTATTAGGGAAAGACAGAAAGTTTCTGATTGATACAGGGGCAAGTAGGACTACCATCAGTCATGACGAGGTTCCAGGGGCTCCACTCTCAGGCTCTAGAAATGTTTCCCTTGGATTTTCAGGAAAGCCTATTGTTAATGAAATATCGAAACCAGTTACTCTAGAAGTTGGTCCATTGTCCCGAACTACAGACTTGTTATTAACGAAATCTTGTCCAGAAAATTTACTAGGTATTAAAACCCTGAAAGAATTAGGAGCAGTCATCTGCTGCTCCCCAGAAGGGGTACGACTGTTCTTACGAGATTTTAAAGGTCATTATGTATTACGTGATTTTGATCCACGATTATTGAATGTACCACAGCATTTATGGGCGCAAGGTCCAACTGATGTAGGTTGTATGCACATTACACCCCATCGTGTCACTCTGAAACAAGGTGTTGTATTACCACGAATCCGACAGTACAAATTGCCACCTGAGGCTGTAGCAGCCTTATCGAAAATTATTGACGAGCTCATTGCTCAAGGAGTAGTTGTAGAAACTGACTCCAATGTATGTAATTCTCCTATCATTCCGATTCTAAAACGTACTGATCCAAATGCACCTCCAGTTTATCGATTAGTGATTGACCTTCGAGAACTTAATAAATGTATCATACCCCAGTACCCTGTGGTTCCAGATATTTCTTCCCTATTGACAGCCATTGATTCCGAAGCTACGTTCTTTACTGTTATTGATCTCAAGAACGCATTCTTTAGTGTCCCCATTCATCCAGACAGCCAGTTTCTTTTCGGATTCTGTTTAAATGGAAGAAGCTATAAATTTACACGAGCTCCTCAAGGTTTCACAGAAAGCCCTAGCATTTACAGTCAAGCACTTAAAAGACAACTAGACAATATTCACATGCCAACTGACACTGCTCTGCTCCAGTATGTCGATGATCTATTGATCACAGCCCGTTCTGAACGGTACTGCGAACGTGCGTCACTTACAGTCTTGTATTTCCTAGCCGAGATGGGGCACAAGGTGTCCCCTTCTAAATTGCAATTCTGTGTCCAGCAAGTGGTCTACCTTGGACACTTACTGTCCAAGAGGTGTAGGCAGTTGACACCTGACCGTATCCAGTTAATAGCACATCTTCCACAGCCCAAGACTCAGAAGGAGGTACGAGCTTTTATCGGCCTCACTTCTTACTGCAGACAATGGATTCCTCAGTACGCATATCTAGCCAAGCCACTGATACAGTTAACGACACAGAAGGCAGCCGTATCGACTGTCCTCCCTTGGACCCAGGAACATACACTTGTTTTCAATGAGTTAAAGAAAGCTTTATGTAATGCACCTGTATTAGCGACACCGAACTACAGTAAGCCTTTTACACTTTTTGTCACCGAACGTGATGGTACTGCATTATCTGTTCTCACACAAGATCAAGCAGGACAATACAAGCCCTGTGCTTATTTCTCTAGCACATTAGATCCGGTGGCCCAGGCTCTGCCTGCGTGCCTCAAGTCAGTTGCAGCCACAGCTCTAGCTATCAGACAAAGTGATTCCATAGTGTTAGGACACTCCCTGACAGTACAAGTTCCACACTCCGTGGAAGTTCTTTTAAACCGAACACAGACTCAGCACTTGACAATTGCATGATTAACAGGATATGAACTGACACTGTTTCAGCCACACATAGAAATCAGACGCTGCAACATTTTAAATCCCGCTACACTGTTACCCTCAGTTACTTCAAATCCTGCCACACATGACTGTGTGGAAGTTGTTAACACTATGACAAAGCCAAGACAAGACTTGACAGACATTGCATTACCTGATCCCGATCTGACACTTTATGTGGATGGTTCATGTATGAGAACAAGTACAGGAGAGTTAGTAGCCGCGTATGCAGTGACTACTGACACTGAAGTTATAGAAACACATCGTATTGACACCCTGTCTGCTCAAGCAGCAGAGCTTGTCGCTCTGACTCAAGCCTGCATACGAGCTAAGAACCTGAAAGTAAATATATACACAGATTCACGTTATGCATTCGGAGTCGTACACGACTTCGGAGTACTCTGGCAAGAAAGAGGTTTCATGACTTCTCATGGAACCAAGATTCAGCATGGCCCCCTCATTCAAGCTCTGTTAGATGCAATACATTTACCGACAGCTATCGCTATCATGAAGTGCAAGGCACATACGAAAGTCACTGACATCATTTCCCAGGGTAACGATCTAGCAGATCGAACAGCCAAGCTCACAGTTCAGACTCCAGACATTCCAGTTAACAAGACACAGACAGTCATTCCAGATCAGACGACTTGTATGACAGTTAAAGACCCTACGCAAGACGTACTAGATATACAGTCACATGCTACTCCCGATGAAATCAAGAAATGGTCTGAACAAGGAGGGGTCCAGACAGATCAAGGATGGTGGACGAAGGGAAAAGCCGCATGGTTTCTCCCCGACTCTATGGTTCAAGTCATTATTAACACCGCACATAGTCCAGCACACTTAGGAGAAAAAGCCATGCTAGACAGTATTCAGGACCTCTGGTTTAACAAGCATTTACGAGCAGCAGCCAAGCAGAAAGTGCGTACCTGCATGATCTGTTGTCAGTTCAATCCAGGTAAAGGTGTCCCGGTGGAACAAGGTGGATTCCATCCTCCTGACCACCCTTTTGAAGTCCTCCAGATGGATTATATTCAGATGGAGCGATGTCGAGGTTTCAAGTATGTCCTCGTAGTTGTATGCGCTTTGTCCAGGTGGACAGAAGCATATCCAGTCCCAGATTACACTGCCGCGACCACTGCCAGGCAGTTGGTTCGTGAGTTTTTCCCCCGCTATGGATTGCCTAGGGTCGTGTATTCAGATAACGGCCAGCCATTCTCATCCGAACTCATGAAACAAGTATCCCTTCTGTTAGGGTACCAGTGGAAGTTCCATTGTGTACGACATCCTGAGGCAGCTGGCCTCGTAGAGAGACATAATCAGACTCTGAAAATCCGCATTGCCAAAGTATGCGCAGAGAAAGGCGTAGATTGGATAGTAGCACTGCCAGTCGCCCTTTTTTATATGAGAATGGTCGCTCACTCCCGTTCAGGTCTGTCTCCTTAGGAGGTAGTGTTCGGTCGTCCCCCAAACATGTGGGGTACACCTAGACCACGTACAATTACAGATGTTGACAGTAATATGCTGACAGATTACCTGGCTTCCTTGATGTCTGCACTACTCTCTTGTCGTTCACAGGTTGCCGCTGCTTTTCCAGACAACAGCGAAGTGAAACCACATGAGGTCATACCAGGCGACCTAGTCCTCGTGAGAAATGTTGATCGTTCAAGTCCGCTGGAGCCCCGCTGGAAGGAGCCAAGACTCGTCCTGCTAACAACAAGGACTGCAATCAAGGTCGAGGGACGCAAGGGGTGGTTGCACTCCAGTTATGTGAAGCGATTTCATGGACTCAGACCAAAAACTTTTTTCAAAGACTGCCCCGTTCTCAAGGACTGCCCAGACACTGAATCTAAACTTCCCCTGTTAGAGAAAACTCCGCAGCAGGAGTATAAAGAAAAATTAAGGTCTAGTAAGTCAGCCAGTTTAATTGTCTAAGTCCCTCTCGGGTGAAACGGTTAGACAGGTTCCTGACATGTATGAGATAGACCCACACAGTGAGAGAGTTAGTCAAAACTCTAAGAGAATACGTTATTGTAAGAATCTTCGAAGTAGATGCATTATTACTCTATTATTCATGACATTTCTGAGTCTTATGGTTACCTGCATAAGTTATGCCTTACATTTATGTTTTCCTATTAATTTACATGTACATATGTTTTCTAATGTTACAGTAGAGCACACTTTTAGTGACCTGCCTCCTCACGAGTTATCCTATCGTCTTGCCATGCGCAATAATACGTTTATCCATATGTTACACTATTCACATCAGACCAGCAATGCCACTAATTGTTGGGTGTGTGGTCGACTCCCCCCTTTCCAGACACCGAAGGGAGTGCTGCCACTCTTTCCTTATCCATTTTCACACAATGGTTTGTGTGGAGCATGGTCCACGTTAACGTCATCCTCAAATGATATGTCCCTTCTGAATAGAACATGTTTCCCAGACAAGGAAGGTCTTTCCCATACAACAGGGTTAGATCTAGAAAATGAAGTATATGATCTAGGTAATTATTCCTCGAATTTCATGGTTTTGAATGTTCAGTCCGAGACTACTCCAGATTTGCCTGCTATTTCAGTTCTACCAGTGAAAGGCGAATTATGTGTCCGAAAGAATGGTACAATACATGTGGGATGTAGTGATTGTACTACTATGGTCGAGTATAGTGACAGTGGGAAATCTACTTTCAAAGCCTCACGTCATTCTTATTTTGTGTGTGGTCAGACCGCATATGTTCGTCTGCCCCAAGATTGGGATGGAACATGTTACATTGCCTTCCTACTGCCACCAGTTTTCCTAGCCCCATCCGATTATCACAGAAACACACATCTAGTACACGTTAGACATAGAAGGGAGACTGAGTCCCCAATTGTCGATCAAACTGAAACTGCCTTAGAACAATATCAAGATTTCAATAAAGGTTTCTTCTTCTTCATAGGTCCTGTCCAGAATAGTAAGCTAATACGTAGACTAACTAGAACCCTTGAAGCAGTAGTGAATGAGACTACTTCCGCTCTAGGTAACTTAACTGAAGAACAATCTGCTATGAGATTTGTCGTGCTCCAAAATCGTCTCGTCCTTGACGTCATACTGGCCGATAGGGGAGGAGCTTGTAGAGTCATCGGATCTAGTTGCTGCATTTTCATTCCTAATAACGCACCGTCTGTTTATTCAGCTATAACCAGACTTCATAAAATTGCCCATCAGTTACACCAGAATCCAGGCACTTGGACATGGTCCGGTTGGCTCTGGAGTATAATATCTGCCTGGGGATGGAAAGTATTGTCATTCCTAGGTATAGCAGTAATGATCATATTCAGTTGCTGTCTCTGTTTACAATGTGGCCCTGCGATTTGCGGCTTGTGTGCTACCTCTTGTATTCCTAGTCCAAAGTCCCGTTCCAAGACAATTCGAGACGAGCAAATGATGCTCTATGAACAGATAGATGGTATCATGAATATTGATGTTTCCTGATGGAAACGTAGGGCACAAGGAGGGAATGAGGAAAATTGAATTTTGCCTTGTCATGTGTGCCTACGTGTTCCCCATCCTATGTTATATGTGCATGATCGATATGCATATATCCCCCTATGATCGATTAAAGACGCAATTATAGTTGTGTCCAACTCTAGTATGCCAGTTTCCAGTTCTCGTGAAAGCAACGAGTATTAGGCCTATGTTGCCATGTTTTACAGTGTGCACGTTAATTCATTGAATTGTCCCCGTTTCTAGGCCTCGAAAGGGCCCGGACACCAGATTCTAGCTCCTGTCTCCTGAACCCACTCCGAGGAGCGATGCAGCCCCCACCTGCATCCCTGACCCTTCACTTTTTTCCTGCCGCGCAGCGCGGTGCCCGGCCTGGCTCTGCCTGCCTGTCTGCCAAGAATATGTTATGCCTCTAGTTATCAGTTCAGCTCCTCGTCTTCACATTCCTAAGCTAACGAACTGCATAAACAGCTTCAGCTATAGTCTAGTCTTTCTGTCTCCTTGCAAGTGAATTACTGAATTAATATCCATAGAAGATTCATAGCACACGCAATACATGTAGAATATATGCATGCACCAGCCTTAGTGTCAAGTAGCCTTTACCCTGATAACTTTTAGATTCTATCAACATGTACTCCAAACACAAGATACCAGATATGCTATAGGTACATGTCGTCCTGACACCGCAGACTTTAGTCTCCTCTTCTAGTGCAGAAGTCAGAGCCCCCAGTTCTCCCCGGTAACACGTCATTGTCCGTTTGCGCGCACCACTAGGTTAAAGGTCCCAGCTGCTCAGGTAGCCCCCTCCATGTATCCACCCACTTCATGACACTTCTGTGACGTTCTCATCACATGTCTACGTGCACGCCTTCTTTTTACGCCCATGTGTTCTTATCTTACGCTTGTCACTTGTTACGCCTACTGTATGTAATGTAATTGTGATGTTTTACTATATATACCTTGTACTGTTAATGAGACGTTGCAGCTGCCTTCTATGCCATTCTATTTCAGGCTGTTTCGATCCTGTCCCTTCCCTTATGCCTGATTAAAGCCTGTTAGACTCAGATACCCCGGATCCTGCCTCTTATTTATTGAGCTATCTGTTATTATTAATGTATTCAAAAATAGTACCGGTAATTAATTATTTATTTACCACATGTCAGTGAGTGTATGTCAGTGAGAGTCTAAGGGAGAGAGAGTCAGTAAGAGAGAAAGAATCAGTGAAAGAGAGGCTGTCAGTGAGAGAGTCAGTGAGAGTCTGTCGGTGAGAGAGAGAGTGATTCAGTCAGTGAGTTAGTGAGAGTGAGTCAGAGAGTGAGCCAGTGAGAGTCAGTCAGTGAGAGCGAGTCAGTAGGTGAGAGTGAGTGAGTCAATGAGAGAATATGTCAGTAAGAGTCAGTCAGTGTGAGAGTGAGATAGTCTGTCAGTGAGAGTCTGTCAGTAAGGGTGAGTCAGTGAAGTGAGTGAGAGTCTGTCAGTGAGAGTCTGTCAGTGAGAGAGAATCAGAGATAGTCAGTGAGAGAGAGTCAGTGAGAGAGAGTCAGTAAGGAGAGAGTCAGTGGTGAGAGAGAGTTGTTGAGAGAGAGCCAGTGAGAGTCTGTCACTGAGAGTCTGTCGTAGAGAGTCAGTGAGAGTCTGTCAGTGAGAGAGAGTCAGTGAGAGACTGTCAGTGAGAGAGACTGAGTCAGTCAGTGAGAGAGTGAGTCAGTGAGATTCAGTCAGTCAGTCAGTCAGTGAGAGAGAGTGGGAGAGTCTGTCAGTGAAAGTCTGTCAGTGAGAGTCTATCAGTGAGAGTCTATCAGTGAGAGTCTATCAGTGAGAGGCTGTCAGTGAGAGTGAGTCAGTCAGTGAGAGAGAGTGGGAGAGTGTCAGTGAGAGAGTGAGAGAGTCTGTCAGTGAGAGAGTGAGAGTGAGTCTGTCAGTGAGAACGAGTGTGTTAGTCTGTCAGTGAGAGAGTGAGTCAGTGAGTGAGTCTGTTAGTGAGAGTCTATCAGTGAGAGTCTGTCGGTGAGAGAGAGAGTGAGTCAGTCAGTGAGTTAGTGAGAGTGAGTCAATGAGAGTGAGTCAGTGAGAGGGAGTCAGTGAGAGGGAGTCAGTGAGAGTGAGTCAGTCAGTGAGAGTGAGTCAGTCAGTGAGAGTGAAATGAAATGAAATGAATTGAGTCTTATAACGCGCTACTAAGCCCAAAGGCATCAAGGCGCCTACCATAGAAGAAATCAAAATGACCAGATAACCAGCACTACGGGTACGCCTTTGAGAATAGCCACGTTTTAAGAGCTTTCCTAAACTTCAGGACCGACAGTTGGAATTTAATTTCATGGGGAAGGCTGTTCCACAGCTTGGGGGCTACCGTTGAAAACGCCCTCCCACCCCATTTACTTCTTCGAACATGAGGCACCACCAACAAGCTCTTAGTTGAAGAGCGGAGGTCTCTGCCCGGTGCATAATGAAGGAACAATTTAACCACACCACCAGCCCCCTTGCCAGCAAGTGCCCCATAAGTCAAGCAAAGGGTCTTAAAGACAATCCTGGACTCAATAGGAAGCCAGTCCAGGCTTTTTCTAGCAGCCGTGGCGGAGGAGAGTCTTGGAGCATCCAATACAAATTTGGCCACCGCATTCTGGGTAGTCTGAAGGCGCTGCACCAGGCCTTTATTAACGCCGGCATACAGAGCGTTGCAATAATCAAGTTGCGAAGCGACAAGTGCAACGACAACTTGCTTGCGAGCCTGAGGGGAAAAATAGTGTTTAATTTTCCAAAGAATTTTAATAATGCCCCAGCAGGTAGCGACTGTCCTATTGACCTGCTTTGCCATTGAGAGAGCTGGATCGATCATCACTCCCAGATTCTTCGCAGAATCTGTTGGTGTGGGGCAGACTCCCAGCGAGGGGGGCCACCATTCGGCCGTCCAGATGTTTGTATTTCCGCCGAAGACCAGAATCTCGGTCTTCTCCCCATTCAGTTTTAGTGAATTGTAAATCATCCACTTCGAAACCGCCTCCATGCAGTTTCTAAAATTACGAATGGGAGCGTTCACCGAGTGAGAGAGGGACACCAGGATCTGAGTGTCATCAGCGTAGGAGACTACCTCCATCCCAAACGATCTCACAAGCCTGGCAAGTGGGGCCACATAGATGTTAAACAGGGTCAGATTTAATGCCGACCATTGTGGAACCCCACATTGCACAGGTGTGGGTGGAGATAGATATTCTCCCAGCTTGACCCTCTGATCCAGGAAAGAGGCCAGTAAACTCAAGGCCGCGCCTTTACCCCTATCTCCCTCAGACGAGATGTAAGAACCGAGGGAGACAGGGTATCGAAGGCGGCTGTCAGGTCTAATAAGATCAGCAGGGAGGTATGGCCCTGGTCGACCTCAGTGCGGATGTTGTTAAGCACTATCGTAAGGGCCAACTCCGTGCTATGGCCTCTCCTGAAACCGTGTTGGGACTGATCTACAAGACCCGAGGAATCCAAAAATGCCGCCAAATGCTGGTTTAGATGGGTCTCCAGCATCTTTGCTGGTGCTGGGAGCAAAGAGATGGGGCGAAAGTTTTTAAGTACCTCGGGTCTAATGTAGGCTTCTTAAGGAGGGGCTTAACCACAGCACTCTTCCACTGGGAGGGGAAAATACCATCCTTCATTGCCCTGTTCATGATGTCCAGAAGCGGAGGCAGCAAAGTATCTCTACAGTCCTTGAGAACTTTGAGAGGACAGGGGTCTAAAGGAGACCCTGACCTCATCTTGCTTAAAAGCAAGTCAAGTTCCTGCAGGGAGAGCAGTGGAAACACAGACAGACACTGTAGTAGTCGGGGCATCAACTTCGGAAGGAGAGAGGGCTGGACTACGAGAGGGGGGGGGGGGGCATTAAGGCCTTTTGTAATTCAAGGGCCGAGTAAATATCCGCTATTTTCGTGTGAAAGTATCCTGCGATTTTATCACAGAGGTCTTGTGAACACACTATGGGATCAGGCATCTGTAACGTGCATAATGAATCAACTATCTTAAAGAGTTCTCTCGGGGAGGTAAGAGTGGTCGTTAAAAGGGCGAAGTATTCTTGTTTCACCTTGATAACCTCCGCCTTATACTCCTTAAGGAGAGATTTGTGCTTCTCCCTCTCTTGAGGGTTCCAGCTCGCCCGCCATAGCCTTTCCTGCTTCCTACACCCCTGCCTTAAGAGCCTTAAAGGCTCTGAAAACCACGGGGCTGATGGTCTCTTTCGGGCAGAATATCGAAAAGTTACAAGGGCTAGCACATTTACTGCTGCCGTAATAGCATTCGTTAGTTTGAAGGCAGCTGTATTAACATCTTTGGCTGAATCAATAGCGGATTTCTGAATTAGAGGGGCAAGGGAATAGTTAGTAACCCTCCTAAAGTTTCTCCTAGGTTCCATTTTACTAGGACCAGTCAGCTTAAGGTTCCTAGGGAGAGCCTGAAGTTACAGTGGAACGGCAGGTGGTCGGACCAGACCAATGGAATAGGTGGGTCCGTTTTTAACCTAGGGTCATTTGAAAACACCCCATCCAAGATGTGACCCGCCTGGTGGGTGGAAAATGTAACCAACTGCTGAAGGCCATAGGCGGACAAAGAGTCCAAGAGAATAAGGGAGTCTCTGGAAACAAAATTGTCCAGGTGAAAGTTTAAATCGCCCAAAACCGTCAATTGGGCACAACCAAAGTAGGGTTCCAGAATGTTAAGCAAAGACTGGCTAAAATCAGTTCTGGGACCCGGGGGTCTGTAGATCAATATGCCCATAAAAGGGGCAGCACAGGGGGAATTAATTGAAAAATGAAGAGCTTGAAAAGAATCGGAAGGGCCAGACAGTTCAGAAATACGGCAAATATGGGATGTCTTATAGAGGATCCCTAAACCACCTCCTCTACGCCCAACTCTATCCAGCCTGGCTAGCGCATATCCTTCTGGAATCGCTGCCACCAGATCAGGGCCAGAAGAGTCCGAGGCCCAGGTTTCAGTAATGAACAGCCATGCAGGCCTTCTTGCCGATACGAAGTCACTAAAGGCGATGTTGTTTTTCACCAGGGATCTTGCATTAATGAGGAAACCACTTTCATTCGTGGAGATAGAGATGGGGGCAAGAATATAGGAGAAGAAGGCCTAGGGAAATCACCTATTGGCGACTTGCAATGGCTAGCAAAGCAGCCGCAGCAGGGGGAGTCTCGCAAAACCTCCGGAGGGCAAGTAAAATGGCACGATAACCAGGAAGGTTTATAAGCACATATATCCTGATAGGAATATTTAAAAGTTACATGAGCAGCCAAACCAGGTCCGCTTACCTCCCCGTGAGTCCCGTCCATTAGCCCGTCCTTAGCGCGGACGGGCGCAGACGGGCTGGACTCTGGCGTGACTCCGGCGTTACTACGGCACAAACGCTGCACGCAAACGCGGCGCGCTTGAAGGGCCGCTTTAAATGCAGGTCTAGCCTGTCCTGATGACAGCTAGCCCGCAAACAAAAATGGCGCCACCAGGCGTCCACTTGTACCCCCAAGATGGCCGCTACAATGAGAGCGTGAGGCTGGGGACCCGCCAAAGGCGGTGAATATGCCAATTATGGTGCGTGAGTGAGGGCGATTTAATTAAAAGCAGGGGAAAAGTGCCAAACAAATATTTAACAAAAAAGACAAAACAGGATTTTTAAAAGCGCTATCGCGTTTTAGCAAAAGGAGAGCCTAAAGCGCCCTACCAGCACGCAGGCGTCGCGAGGGTTATCTAATCTAAAGAGCCCGCCTATACTGCCCGCCTTAAATGCAGGTCTAGCCTGTCCTGATGACAGCTAGCCCGCAAACAAAAATGGCGCCGCCAGGCGTCCACTTGTACCCCCAAGATGGCCGCTACAATGAGAGCGTGAGGCTGGGGACCCGCCAAAGGCGGTGAATATGCCAATTATGGTGAGTGAGTGAGGGCGATTTAATTAAAAGCAGGGGAAAAGTGCCAAACAAATATTTAACAAAAAAGACAAAACAGGATTTTTAAAAGCGCTATCGCGTTTTAGCAAAAGGAGAGCCTAAAGCACACTACCAGCACGCAAGCGTCCCGTGAGTCAGTCAGTGAGAGTGAGTCAATCAGTGAGAGAATCTATCAGTAAGAGTGAGCCAGTGAAGTGAGTGAGAGTCTGTCAGTGAGAGTCTGTCAGTGAGAGTGAGTCAGTGAGTGTTGGACCCGGCCTCATGGCGTGGTCCTACCTCTCCCGCGCGGCGGGCCCCAGACGACATCAGCCCTCGACTCAGCCTCAGGCAGCCCCTCCAGCCCGACCCTGCACGACCAACCTTGCCGGTCCGGTTACCATCCCGGATCAACACTACCGGCCTAGCTCCATCCCAGGCCCATCACGCCCGAACACGAGGCCTTCCCCGACGCCATCTTGGAACCTCCACGTCAGGGGCACGTGGCCTCTGCCCTCGCCCCGGCTCCAGCGAACCCCCGACATCGAGGCGCCAGGATCCACCCAGGTGGTCGAGTGGCCACTCGACGGATCCGGGAGGAAAGGGGAGTTTCGATGGTCCCCAGCCGTCCCCGGACGCCTGGTATCGATCGCCCTCCGGCCTCCCTGGGCGCTGGCTCCACCCCCCTGTCTGGACACCATCATCCCGGCCCCTCCGGCCCCCAGGCTCAAGGGTCCGGACATCAAAGGACTCCAGCCCTATATCTGGGCCAGCCCCGGAGCAGGCCCCCAGTTGTATCCTGGACTGGAAGCCCTGCTGACGCTGTCACGGCCGACACCAGACGAACTCATCCTTCCTGTAACCCGAAGCCATCTTGAGAGCCTGCTGGCGCTGCCGCGGCCTACCTCGCTGAGACCATCTTGAGAGCCTGCTGGCGCTGCCGCGGCCTACCTCGCTGAGACCATCTTGAGAGCCTGCTGGCACTGCCGCGGCCTACCTCGCTGAGACCATCTGGAGAGCCTGCTGGCGCTGCCGCGGCCTACCCCGCTGAGACCATCTTGAGAGCCTGCTGGCGCTGCCGCGGCCTACCTCGCTGAGACCATCTTGAGAGCCTGCTGGCGCTGCCGCGGCCTACCTCGCTGAGACCATCTTGAGAGCCTGCTGGCGCTGCCACGGCCCGACCTCTCGGAACCCCCCAGCTCGAGGATTGAGAGCTGTGCGTAGGGTATCCCTTCTTCCACCCAGGTTGAGACTGTCCCGCTACCTTACCCCCCTTTACGAGACTTTACGGATCCCTCGATATGCCTGTATATACTGCCAAGAACCAGCAACCTTTATTATCTATAAAAGCTTAAGAATTCGACCTCCTGTGTGGTGTCCGTTTGTAGTGTTGTGATTACTCTGCTGTACGATCCTAGGAGAGGACCCTCACCCAGGAGGCCTCTCGGTAACGCTCGGCTACTTCTCGAAGGAGAGGTGGACCTAGGGGTGGTCAGCCAGACATCTTCTGCCTCCCCCGGGGCCGCCTTTCTAACAGTGAGAGTGTGAGAGAGTCTGTCAGTGAGAGTCTGTCAGTGAGAGTGAGTCAGTGAGAGAGTGAGAGAGTCTGTCAGTGAGAATCTGTCAGTGAGAGTGAGTCAGTGAAGTGACTGAGAGTCTGTCAGTGAGAGTCTGTCAGTGAGAGTCTGTTAGTGAGAGTGAGTCACTGAGAGTGAGCCAGTGAGAGTCTGTCAGTGAGAGAGAATCAGAGAGAGATAGTCAGTGAGAGTCAGTAAGGAGAGAGTCAGTGGTGAGAGAGAGTCATTGAAAGTGAGCCAGTGAGAGTCTGTCACTGAGAGTCTGTCATTTAGAGTCTGTCATAGAGAGTCAGTGAGAGTCTGTCAGTGGGAGAGAGTTAGTGAGAGTCTGTCAGTGAGAGAGACTGAGTCAGTCAGTCAGTGAGAGAGTGAGTCAGTGAGAGTCAGTCAGTGAGAAAGAGTGAGTGAGTCTGCCAGTGAGAGTCTATCAGCCAGAGGATGTCAGTGAGAGAGAGTGTGAGAGTCTGTCAGTGAGAGAGTGAGTCAGTGAGTGAGTCTATTAGTGAGAGTCTGTCGGTGAGAGTCTGTCGGTGAGAGTCTATCAGTGAGAGAGAGTCTGTGAGAGAGAGTCAGTGAGGGTCTGTCAGTGAGAGAGTCAGTGAGAGTCTGTCAGTGAAAGTCAGTCAGTGAGAAAGAGTGAGTGAGTCTGCCAGTGAGAGTCTATCAGTGAGAGTCTGTCAGTGAGAGTGAGTCAGTCAGTGAGAGAGAGTGGGAGAGTGTCAGTGAGAGAGTGAGAGAGTCTGTCAGTGAGAGAGTGTCTGTCAGTGAGAGTGACAGAGTGAGTCAGTCAGTGAGTGAGAGTGAGTCAGTGAGAGTGAGTCAGTGAGAGTGAGTCAGTGAGAGTGAGTCAGTGAGAGTCTGTCAGTTAGAGTGAGTCAGTCAGTCAGTGAGAGAGTCTGTCAGTGAGAGTCAGTCAGTCAGTGAGAGAGATTGGGAAAGTCTGTCAGTGAGTGAGTCTGTCAGTGAGTGAGTCTGTCAGTGAGAGTCTATCAGTGAGAGGTTGTCAGTGAGAGTGAGTCAGTCAGTGAGAGAGAGTGTGAGAGTCTGTCAGTGAGAGAGTGAGTCAATGAGTGAGTCTATTAGTGAGAGTCTGTTGGGGAGAGTCTATCAGTGAGAGAGAGTCTGTGAGAGAGAGTCAGTGAGGGTCTGTCAGTGAGAGTCTGTCAGTGAGAGTCTGTCAGTGAGAGCGAGTCATTGAGAGTCTGTCAGTGAGAGAGATTGAGTCAGTCAGTCAGTGACAGTCAGTGAGAGTCTGTCAGTGAACGTCAGTCAGTTAGAGAGAGTGAGTCAGTCTGCCAGTGAGAGTCTGCCAGTGAGAGTCTATCAGTGAGAGTCTGTCAGTGAGAGTGAGTCAGTCAGTGAGAGAGAGTGGGAGAGTCTCAGTGAGAGAGTGAGAGAGTGTGTGTCAGTGAGAGAGTGTCTGTCAGTGAGTGAGTGAGAGTGAGTCAGTGAAAGTGAGTCAGTGAGAGTCTGTCAGTTAGAGTGAGTGAGTCAGTCAGTGAGAGAGTCTGTCAGTGAGAGTCAGTCAGTGAGAGAGTCAGAGAGTTTGTCAGTGAGAGTGAGTCAGTGAAGTGAGTGAGAGAGTCTGTCAGTGAGAGTCTGTCAGTGAGAGTGAGCCAGTCAGTCAGTCAGTGAGAGAGAGTGGGAGAGAGAGTCAGTGGTG
Source organism: Lissotriton helveticus (assembly GCF_964261635.1). Lineage (NCBI taxonomy): Eukaryota > Metazoa > Chordata > Amphibia > Caudata > Salamandridae > Lissotriton > Lissotriton helveticus. Next base: position 1,043,963,559 of record NC_136065.1, read on the forward strand.
AGAGTCAGTGAGAGTGAGCAGTGAGAGTCTGTCAGTGAGAGTCTGTCAGAGAGAATCTTGGAGAGTCTGTGCGTGAGAGACAGTCAGTGAGAGAGTTGGTGAGAGTATGTCAGTGAGAGAGTGAGTCAGTGAGAGTGTGTAAGTGAGAGTGAGCCAGTGAGAGTGAGCCAGTGAGAGTGAGTCAGTGAGAGTATGTCAGTGAAATGAGTCAGTCAGTGAGAGAGAGTGGGAGAGTCTGTCAGTGAGAGAGACTCAGTGAACGTATATCAGTGAGAGTAAGTCAGCGAGAGTGAGTGAGTCAGTCAGTGAGAGTTATTTAGTCAGTGAGAGAGAGTGGTGGAGTCTGTCAGTGAGAGAGTGAGAGTCTGTCAGTGAGAGAGAGAGTCAGTGAGAGAGATCAGTGAGAGTGAGTCAGTGAGAGGAGTTAGTGAGAGTGAGTCAGTGAGAATGAGTGAGTGAGAGTCTGTCAGTGAGAATGAGTCAGTCAGTCAGTGAGAGTGTGATGTATTCCTATAGGTTCTGAATCGATCCCCCTATTCCTGACCCTATTCTGGTTAAAACAAACCAACAAGTTAACTAGCAGTCAGCCCATGAGGCAGAAAACCCCCATGATGCAGATACCGTTATCTGACGCAGTCACACTACGGCACAGGAACGTGTTATCTGATTAGGTCATAACGCTTGCGATCTAATTAGACAAGCGATATTCCTCCAGCCCCTGATAAGGCATACGGAGTTCTCATAACAAATCAAACCTATGACAACCTGGAAAAACCGTGCGGCCATTGTTTTGATTTCACAGAGAACTTCAGCAAAAGAATGTGCTAACGAGCAAGTCGTATGACATCCTTATTGACGTATCTATGTCCATCCTTACGTCAATCTCGGCACCTTAAAGGTATAAATATTACCGATCTTGCCCTATGCAAACACACGCGTGGTGACGAGACGGAGCAGCCATACTTGCCGAAGCCCAGAGCAGAGCAGACCCCGCTGGCAGCAGCCCCGCCTTCCTGACGCGCTGAGAACGAGACGCGCTGCTTTCTCCTGCCGAGAATCCAGCCCCGGCGCTTCTGGGTAGCCCTCGCAGGCAGCCTGGAATATCGAGACCAGAGAAAGAGATACCATTCCTCATTCATCCTAACTTCCAGGTACAGAACTGAATAACCCCTCGCAGAGAATTCTTAAGTTATTCACTTGGCAAAAACAAACTTAACTTAAACTGTAACTTTCTATTCCCGCCCACGTATTAGACTTAGGTCAGGTACACGGGGTAGGCGTATTTAGAAACACCAGTTGAGTACGTTTAGTCAAATGTATATGTGTATGTAATATATTTTAATCATTTTAAAACATCTTATGGCTTAGAAACCATATCAATGTTTTTACAGTACTATTTTATACTATTGCTTTTAATGTATGCACTTTACTTAACTATAAGTATTGCAATAATATCGATCCATTTCTCTTGTATGAGAAAAGAGACTGATCAATAAATAACACCTTTTTATTGAACACGCCTGTCTCTTCCTTTTCTCTACATTCTGATGAGACTAAGAATGCACGTACTGACTGAGTAAAATAATTTGCCTTTTGTTCACACGACTCTCGAGATTTACTCTTGATTAGGGGAGAGCAAAGTTGTCATGTTCTATGGTTGTCAGAAACTAAATCCCTTCTTGTCTAATCAGGGGAGTTAATTCTTTCCTGAACATTCGAGAAAGTTTCTAGTGAACTCTGAGCTAAGCTGGCAAACCCAAAACTTTAAGTCTAGTATCGACAGTAGTAGACCTAGTTAACGTCTGGTCTAGGCCTTTACTGCTGTAGGTATTATTCCAATGCGCAGAGCCTATTGGGATGATAGGAGCTACACTAAATGGCGCCCAACGCGTTTGGAAAGGGCGATAAAACTAACGTAAGACATTTAGAGTAACTCAGTCGTGCTTTCTCACTCAGACCCCTTTTCCCACAATACTCCAAAGACGTCTGGAGTGGGTGAAAGGTAATATCCTCCAAAACCTCGCAGGAGGGAACTCCTATGTATGGTACTTGGTTTAGTCAACGTTGAAGGATACACTGTTCCAAAATATTGTGCATCTAATCTTTGTTCCATAAGAAACCTGATCTGCAAACAAAAGAAATAACCATCCTGTCGGTAAAATGGCAGACAGTGATGATGAAAGAGAGGCAGTTAGATTAGCAGCTGAAATAGCAGCAGCTGATACTGCTATACAAGAGACAGACCCGGATATAATACTCATCCCGGTCATCAAAAGGAAATCTATAACCTTAAAACTTATAGAAAATGGACTGACACCTAGAGGTGGTACAGTCATATTCGTAATTGAGGCACACGAATATCGGCAGACAGAGGTATACTATTCATGGATACATTTTCCAGCAGCAAATGCTGTAACAAAGTACTTCCACTATTACAAAATAGAGGAACCTCCTAATGAGTACACTCCTTTCGAGGAGGTGGAAGTACCACTCAAATTTCAAGAGCATTTGCTCTTATTTGATGGCGCCCTAAAACATAATAATCACATCACCAGGCTCGGTCCTTTAGGTAGACCAGGAGCAACGTGGCCGGTACTAGCCGGATACACACCACATCCAGACTTCGAAAGAATGCCTGCAGCAGATCTTTTAGTACAACTAAAACAATTAATAAAAATTCATAGACAATTAGTCCAGTATGTGATGCGGACTTCAACAATTCAGCCAGCGATTAAACTTCCACAGCTGACCCCTCACCAGGGGAACACAAATAAAATTACACCACAGAACATCCAGTCCTGCCTAGGTAAAGTACCGGCTAAACGGGAACAAATACCATTCTGGTTGGCACAGAAAATCACCCAAATAGAGGCGGTGTTTCCTGACACCACCCCATTAGAAAAACACAGGATTCTGACTATCTGTCTTCCAATGGGAATCGCACCACACATTGAGGACTGTGACACTTGGGGTACAGTCTTTGCTTCCATCTACACAAAAACGCACGGTGTTCCATCCATTTCGGTGATACCAGATGTGCTAAAACAAATTCAAGACGAATACGGTCCAGAACCCGCTTTAACTCTTGGTATGAAATTACTGAAAGACTTCAAGCAGGTCTCGGCTATATTATTAGCCAACATAAAAGGTGAAGCAGCAAACGTGGCGATCCGCCAGAGGTTAAAAGAGACAGATATAGCAGACCAACCAGCTGAAATAGCCAGAATCATAGAAAAATCCTATGAGGAACTAGGCAGAGATAGTTTAGGTGGGATGCCAGTAAAACCGCAACTGACTGAAAGTCCTGAAAAAATATTTTTTAATAATCATTCACCAAAAAAGAACTGGGATGGAAACAAACAACCCAATCCCAAAGAAAAGAAATTCCAGTCCAGAGGAAGGTCTCCTAGGCGAAGAGAAAAATCTCCAAACCAAAGACACAGGTCACCCCAGAGTGACCCCTCTGGGAAAAGATATAACCTTAGAAATAGGGATAATATAAAGAAACCTGATAGATATCAAGACATTGATACACGTCCCTCTCAATCTTTTCAGAATTCCTCGCAGAAATCGGAAAGAAGAGGACGATCAGAACAAAGAGAAGAGCACGCCAAGTCCAAAGACAAGGAACCTGCTCAACTAAAAAAGAAATTACAATTTCCAAAAAAGAAGGTAGCCAGTATCAAGGTAGTTAACAATGCCGAGAATACTGAGGACACAACTGAAAAACGGAGAATGGGCTCAGACAATGCTAGACAGCGCAGCAGAAGTGAGCATAGCTCGCAAAGTCCTTATGAATCATCTGGAGACAGTGGACACGAATGAATATCTTCAAGGGGAAACTGCGGACACCAGAGTTAGCAAACCCCACAAAATATACGAAATAACATTACGTATAGAGGGAGATAAGACTAGAAAAATAAGGGGTCTATTTTGGGATAATCTCTCCAAGGGCTATGATATCCTTCTAGCTGAAAAAGACTGGCCGCCAGAGTTTGTCAGGGAATGCCCTCATGGCGAAGAAGTAATTATGCCAGCCTTCTCAAATCAAATTCCAATTCATAAAAAATACACACTTGCCAGAAAATGGGCAGTGGCTCTAGCTCCTGCTTTATATAAAAATCACGTGGGATGGGATGAGGACTCTCCTCCTCACAAAATCCAGTTAAAATCACAACCTACTGCACAAAGGCAGTACCCAATTAAGCAAGAAGCTAAAAAACAGGTAAATGAAATACTAGATCAGCTAGAATACCAGGGGGTGATTGAAACTTGCACCTCACAAATGAACAACCCTTTGTTTCCGGTCTCCAAACCAGACAATTCATATCGTCTAGTTTTGGATTACCGACACCTTAACACATGTTGCAAAACTTTTGCAGTGCAAAACTCACACAGTGCTGCACTAATGAATAACATAGTGCGCAAAAAATACAAAACAACCTTAGACATCTCTAATGGATTCTTTTGCCAAAACATAGCACCAGAGAGCAGATATTTAACTGCGTTCTCAATAAATGGCACTCAAAAACAATTCTGTCGGTTAGCCCAGTGGTACAAGAACAGCCCGGGAGTATTCTCAGCGAGAGTAACAGAATTACTACAAATATATGATGATGAAGCATTATCTTATGTCGATGACATTTACTTAACAGATGATGACTTGGATACTCACTTGAAGAGAGTGAACACCATAATACTTGGGTTCGCTGCAGAGGGTTACAAATTCAACTTTAAAAAATCCAGAATTGCCCATCTGACAGTCCTGTTCTTAGGATATGAATTATCAAGTGAAGGCAAAAGCCTGGCTGACAATTTCCTAGAGAAATGTGCCGTACTCCAAGCACCTAGAACACTAAAAAACCTACAGTCAATTCTAGGCTTCCTAAATTTCGGAAGAACATACATTGCAAATTACGCAGAAAGGGTCAAACCCCTTTATGATCTGATAAAACCAGATTTTAAAAAATCCAATTGGACTCAAATACACACAGAAATTTTTAGATCCTTACAAACAGACATGCTAATTAAAACAAAATTAGAAACACGTGATAACACACGCAATCTTGTGATTCGAGTCATCCCAGGAAGATGCGGATTCACATACCTGACCTCTAATGAGGGGGAAAAGGTACCAATTGCATTCAAATCACACTTGTACACTAAGGCTGAAATGAAATTTAGCCCAACGGAAAATATTCTAACTGCAACACAGACAGCTATAGCAAAAGAACGAGCCCTGGCACAAGGTAAACGAATAATAATCGTGACACGGATACCAGCCCTAGAGGCTGTAACAAAAGCGAGCATTCCAAATGCTAAAGCGCTCCATCCTAGATGGATACAATGGGCTAATTCTCTTGCTGCAACAGACGTGGCATACGAATTTGATCCTAACTTAAAAACACAAGAATTCCTCCAATATGAATTTGAATGTCCTCCGCCGACCGAAATTCTGCCTCTAGAACATTACGGCTGTATAATATATACAGACGGATCAGCACAACCCGCAGTGGGGGGTAAACAAGCCTACAGTGCTGCATGCGCGATTGTTAATGGTCGCTGGCATGAAGGGAAATTTAAACCAACCCTCACTAAAACACAATCTCTAGGAGATTGTACAGCTCAGTGAACTGAAATAATAGCATTAAAAATGGCGCTAGATAATGCGGATCGCGAATTCCCGACACTTATAGTGTCAGATTCATATTACTGCGTCAAATCATATAACAAGGATTTGCAGACATGGATTCAAAACGGTTACAAAGATGACACAGATGCACCAATAAAGCAGAAAATGCTCTGGGAACAAATAGCTCTTTTACAAAAAGAACTACCAAAGACTCACGTGACACACTCACTGAGTCATCAACGTGATGGCGTTCACGTTGCAGGGAATTCATTGGCTGAAACAGCCACAGCGGCAGCCACTAAATCGGCTCCCGTAGTTCGAAAAAAGCGTACATTAAAATACATTGACGGTGAAACAGTGCTGGCGGTGAAAACGTCATCAAAAGGCGACTGCTCAGCGTTACCGATCAACTATCCACTCAATTACACATACATAATCGATGCAAACTCCGTCCCTTTTGCTCGAATCCCTGGAGTGGGGGATAGAGTGATTCCAAACATGGACAGGAGAAACTTGTTAATCGCAGACGCACATATGGGCGAGGGTCTCAGACACCTCAAACTAAAAGATTCTCTGGAAGAATTACAATCAAGGTACTGGTGGCCAGGCATGAGCCTGCGTCACACCATGTTTGTAAAAAACTGCCCAAACTGCAACAGAGATCGCAGTGGGGAGAGAAACAGTTTAATACCTCGTCGTTTTACTCCAGAAAAAAATCAGAAGTAAAAAGGAAGGGTTGCGATTAACATATACAGGCTAGTTTCCACTTATAATGTAGATCACCAGCACTCGGCTGACGTCTGGACTGTTATACAAAGATTTGCGAGTCTAAATGGCATATACGCTAAGAGCATGCTACGTTTGACCATTGTCTTCACTCTAGCACTCCAGCCTGAGGGGAAACATGACCAAATGAGCATAGCCCAGCGGGAATCTTCTCACTTCCTTCCTGAGGGATACGGGATGGTGTAAAGAAAAAACCAAGGCATAAAGCAATCTATAACGGAAAGGATATTAGGTTCGGGAGCTGGGTGGGTCAAACATCTAATAAGTGTCCAACGTAGTCTAAATAACTTGCCAAGAAATTCTCTGAAGGGATTCAGTGCGTACGAATTATTATTTGGAACTAGGATGATGATCTCTGACATTGATAGTCAGACTTCAGTGGTGAAAGAAAAAAGCTTTGATATCAAAGACCGTTTGGCTATTTTGCAGGACTTAAACAAAACAAGAAAAGACCTGAGCAACATAAAGTTGAAACAACAGCCAACAACCACTGAAGAACCACCACCTGTCCCAGCAAGACCTGTCTGGATTCCAAAAGTCGGGGATCTAGTCAGGGAAAAGATCGCGGTAAAGAAGGAATTTGGGCCTTCTTACAGAAAAGCAGTTCCTGTCTTGTCTGTCAACGGGACAAGATCAGTTGTACTACCGCCACTTGCTGGTAAAAAGGAGAACCGAGTTGTATCCATCGACCTGGTAAAACCACAATCATGTGGCCGATAACAAACAGTAGGCCAAGTGGACTCCCAATAAGTAGCAGAACACCAAGGTTTGCTACCAGTACAGAGGTCCTAACGAAGAGGCTCATCACATTCGAAACGCCTACAGAAGAACAACAAGGACTATGCAACAATGCAATAGAACTCAGACCTCTGAAAACCCAAATAAAAACATTTAGCAGAGACACACCAATCTACAATGAAGTACCAAATGAAAATGCAAGAAACAGAAATCCAGAACCAATTGGAACAATTGACAGAACTGCATCCGGCTACTTCATAAAATTCGATGATTCCTCTGAAGGCTTCAGTGAATCAAAAGACACAGCCATCATCAAAAACCTTTAAAGACAAAGCTAAAGAACTTTTGAAACAACTGAAAGAAACATATCTGATTTCTCCATGGATTGAATTTTGGGTGGGTTTTGGTGCATTTATCCTCATACTTTGGCTCATCATGGTACTAACTTTGGGACGCTTCATTGAGGGAAAATATGCTAAAATGGACACAGCAAGTCAGAAAATCAACTTGATCCTCAAACCACACACATCTTCACACGTCGAGAAAAGAGAACTTTCTTCAGTCAACTTCACAGCCAATCCTATACCTGGTGGGGTAGCATGGGACAACACTGACTATGAAATTTATGGTCCGGTCGAAATCCTGAAATATCCACACCAAATTAAGATCTCATTGAGTGACTTTGTAAAACCAAACTCATTTGCTGATGATTGGGACTTCGAAAGCATTAATAATATGATGTCTGACTTAGTAATGTCTGCTAAATTTACCAAACATGATTATTTGCAGGGTTCTACAAATTATGATAGTATGTACTGTTATAACCACTATGGTAACCATTTTTTACATAGATCTGCACAACCTAGAAATGTTTTAAATTATAATCAATGGGAACATTGTGCAACACCTCCAAAAGGGAGCTCAAGAACCGTTTACGACAAATATTCATATTTTTCAGGTTTTAACACAAGTAATGCTGAAACATTTTATTTTAAATTATCAAACAAAACAGGGACCAAGACCATGATAACAAACACAAAATTGATATATTCAGATTCCTTTTTTGAACAAATGAATACTTTTGGATTTGATTATTGGGACAAAAATGTTGAATTGAAAAGTGTTTGGGGTACAAAAGATTGGCAAGTACAGGGTATAGAAGCTTTGTTTAGAGCCTGCATGATCCCAGAACAAATTATATTTTTAAATGACACTGTTCAACAAACCACCTGTCTTGGCCTAGCCAAAATCAAAGATTTAAATAAACCGTCTATTCCAAAGCCAACAATGTTCAGCAATAGCTCTACAGATGAAGAGATAGATGTAAACCATATATTAAACCAAAACAGAACACATCCTGATTGGAAACAGTGGTTGATCTGGCCCACAGATACAAATAACTGTCAAGACAGATTCCTGAACAAAACACAGGGGTTCAAAATGACCAGGCCAGACCCTAGATATCCTCAAAGACATCACCCAGGGATAATAACCACCTACAGTGTGGGCAAATTATGCCTTCAATGGCTACAAACTTCCACACTGGCAGAAATTAAGCAACACCTCACTTTACTTACTGATGGTGCTGACTTGCGTGATTTCACTATGGGACCACGCAAACAGCGTCAAAAGCGTTTCATAGCAGCCTCTGTATATGCAGCATACAATGAGGCCTGGAAGGTTACTCAAATTGAAACAGCAGAGAGAATACGGGAAATTGACCGTATTAATTCGGAAAAATCACTTTCTGTAGTGGACAATGGGTTAATGACTCTGTCCTCCAGAATTTTTTCTTTGGACAGCATTGTGTCTTCAGCAATCGACATATTATCGCAGGACTTACTGTTATTACAACACGGACAGTCTCAATTGCGTTCTATTGTACAGCTTGGCTCGACGTTACAAAATCTGCGTTCAGGCTATGTGCCTTGGCGTTTAATCAACACAACGTCACTATTCCAAATCTTTAACCTTACTGATAGACAAATCAGTATGGCACAAAAGGGTGCTGATTATACAATCTTGAGCATTGAAAAACTAGAAAGATTACCAGTGACAATGTCAGAACGACCTGTCAGTGAATGGATAATACATGGGATAATAAATATTCCAATCTCAACCTTCAGGTTTCAATACTGCCAAAAATATATACAGGCTGGCATGTACGAGAAATTGGGAAAGGGGTACCTTAAAACAACTTGGAACTTGCCCTATTCACATGCATGTGTCAGTAATAAAGGACAGAAAGTGTTTCTTAGTGGCAACGATTGTGCGATGTCACTAAGCGGCACGCTTCTGTGTAACGGAATTAGTTTGCATGGAGCCTGTGAAGGGAATTCATACAACCTTTCATGTCACCAGCAAGGCGCACCTGCAACAGAGATAGAACCATTCTTTCAAAGACTCTATAATGGGAGTTACATTCTTATTGTAGACCGCAGATGTTGTAGTCTTATGCCCGGGACTCCTTATCTAGTAACTACGACTGCGAAGGTCAAGTGCTGTGGACGCTCATTGTTCCCCAGCTCCTTTCCAGACAGGGAGGCAAGGGCATGGCCCAATTTGAAAATTACTTCTATTCGAATAGATACTTTAAGCAGAATGAAAACAGTGCTTCTTCAGAGGCCTACAAGGCTCACGTCATCAAAAGAAACGTATGATCTACAAGTCGCAAGGACGACTGCAGAGATACATACATTATTATCAACTAATTCCCCGTACATTTCGCGGAAATCCTGAACGAAATCTTAAATATTTCTGATACCAATGGGGTCTCAAAGGTATTTAAGACAGTATTTTCGATGGCATTAACACCATTCAAAGCCATACTGGGTATTTTTCCAGATTTCGTCCATTCGATTTTTGGCGGACTTCCCCTGATCTTGGGACTAATTGCAGGAATCCTATTCTTAGTCCTTATTTTTCGTTATGGCAACCCATGTCACAGACAAAACTCTTGCGACAAGGGAAGAAACAATCCTAGCCATTGGATACCGGGACCGGATATCAAAAATCCTGGGACTCTCCCGGCTTAGAGACCTGAACATGTCTTGGTTTCTATCATTTCGACCAATGTGGCAAAGATGTGTTTTACCTGTACTAAGGTGTCTGCTATGCAGAGAAGAATGCGTGTTAGACACCTGTCTGACACTACAATCGGATGCGCCAATGGATGCAGAAACATTGTTGAGCCCGATCAAGGTTCACGCTTTGTGCTGCCCTCAAAGGCTACCAATCCTGATGACGGCATTCGTGGAAGCTTCACCACTACGATTGATGGGTAGTGAAGTTCAAGATGAAAGCAGCATCGAACAGGTACGACCTTCTGTCAGCAATGCGAATCAGAATGTCAATGGAGACAATCATGCGCACGAATGCATGATTACACCTATTTCCGAGTTAGTGGAACTTTCCCAGGAAGCTGTTGACAGTTTTTTCGAAAGCCTAAATGATATGATGTTCTCGCCGGAACAGAAACAGAGACTTTTGAACAAGCTCGCACACGGCGTTCCCTGAATTCGGCCTTCAACTTTAAAAATAAAGTCACATGAACAATTTTCCCTCCAGTTCACGGACAGCAAGTTTTTCAGCAGCCCCAAAATATTTTTTCATATTTTCCGGGACACTATCTTCTGCTTAAAGTAAGAACTATTCTTAAAGAACTAAAATGTCTAATTTTAGATAGCTTATAGACATTAGCTGCCCGCTGGTATGTTCATAAATATTTTATTCTGTGATGAAGTGGTCTCGAACTTTTTTTTCTGTATTAAGAGCCATTTCATGTGTAATTCTCATATACCAAATAAGCAATAATGTATACTAATGCGATTACTTTGGCGTTATTCTACAGCTTGAGTGCATACAATACATATGTCTGCAATTTTTCAGTATATTTGATAATTTCAAAATGCATTTATGTATTTTGGGGTGGTAAGGTATACACAATACTCTATAGTATGTTGTACTATGTTATACTATGCATAGATTAGTAAATATGACCATAGTTAGCGTGGAGTGGGTGTGATGTATTCCTATAGGTTCTGAATCGATCCCCCTATTCCTGACCCTATTCTGGCTAAAACAAACCAACAAGTTAACTAGCAGTCAGCCCATGAGGCAGAAAACCCCCATGATGCAGATACCGTTATCTGACGCAGTCACACTACGGCACAGGAACGTGTTATCTGATTAGGTCATAACGCTTGCGATCTAATTAGACAAGCGATATTCCTCCAGCCCCTGATAAGGCATACGGAGTTCTCATAACAAATCAAACCTATGACAACCTGGAAAAACCGTGCGGCCATTGTTTTGATTTCACAGAGAACTTCAGCAAAAGAATGTGCTAACGAGCAAGTCGTATGACATCCTTATTGACGTATCTATGTCCATCCTTACGTCAATCTCGGCACCTTAAAGGTATAAATATTACCGATCTTGCCCTATGCAAACACACGCGTGGTGACGAGACGGAGCAGCCATACTTGCCGAAGCCCAGAGCAGAGCAGACCCCGCTGGCAGCAGCCCCGCCTTCCTGACGCGCTGAGAACGAGACGCGCTGCTTTCTCCTGCCGAGAATCCAGCCCCGGCGCTTCTGGGTAGCCCTCGCAGGCAGCCTGGAATATCGAGACCAGAGAAAGAGATACCATTCCTCATTCATCCTAACTTCCAGGTACAGAACTGAATAACCCCTCGCAGAGAATTCTTAAGTTATTCACTTGGCAAAAACAAACTTAACTTAAACTGTAACTTTCTATTCCCGCCCACGTATTAGACTTAGGTCAGGTACACGGGGTAGGCGTATTTAGAAACACCAGTTGAGTACGTTTAGTCAAATGTATATGTGTATGTAATATATTTTAATCATTTTAAAACATCTTATGGCTTAGAAACCATATCAATGTTTTTACAGTACTATTTTATACTATTGCTTTTAATGTATGCACTTTACTTAACTATAAGTATTGCAATAATATCGATCCATTTCTCTTGTATGAGAAAAGAGACTGATCAATAAATAACACCTTTTTATTGAACACGCCCGTCTCTTCCTTTTCTCTACATTCCGATGAGACTAAGAATGCACGTACTGACTGAGTAAAATAATTTGCCTTTTGTTCACACGACTCTCGAGATTTACTCTTGATTAGGGGAGAGCAAAGTTGTCATGTTCTATGGTTGTCAGAAACTAAATCCCTTCTTGTCTAATCAGGGGAGTTAATTCTTTCCTGAACATTCGAGAAAGTTTCAAGTGAACTCTGAGCTAAGCTGGCAAACCCAAAACTTTAAGTCTAGTATCGACAGTAGTAGACCTAGTTAACGTCTGGTCTAGGCCTTTACTGCTGTAGGTATTATTCCAATGCGCAGAGCCTATTGGGATGATAGGAGCTACACTACAAGAGAGTGGGAGATTCTGTCAGTGAGAATCAGTCTGTCAGTAAGAGTCTGCCAGTGAGCTTGTCATTGAGAGTCTGTGAGAGTCTGTCAGTGAGATTGAGTCAGTCAGTGAGAGAGAGAGAGAGTCTGTCAGTGAGAGTCTGTCAGTGAGAGTCTATCAGTGAGAGTCTGTCAGTGAGAGTGATTCAGTGAGAGTGAGTCATTGAGGGTCTGTCAGTGGGAGAGTCTGTCAGTGAGAGAGTGAGAGTCAGTCAGTCAGTGAAAGAGAGTGGGAGAGTGCCAGTGAGAGCGTGAGAGAGTCTGTCATGGAGAGTCTGTTAGTGAGAGTCTGTCAGTCGGAGAGTATGTCAGTGAGTCAATGAGAGTGATTCAGTGAGAATGAGTCAGTGAGACTGAGTCCGTGAGACTGAGTCCGTGAGACTGAGTTCGTGGGAATGAGTCAGTGAGAGTGAGTCAGTGAGAATGAGTCAGTGAGAGTCTGTCTGTGAGAATGAGTCAGTCAGTAAGAGTCTGCCAGTGAGTTTATCATCAAGAGTCAGTGAGAGTCTGTCAGTGAGAGTGAGTCAGTCAGTCAGTGAGAGAGAGTGGGGGTGTCTGTCAGTGAGAGTGTCAGTGAGAGTCAGTCAGTCAGTGAGAGAGATTGGGAAAGTCTGTCAGTGAGTGAGTCTGTCAGTGAGTGAGTCTGTCAGTGAGAGTCTATCAGTGAGAGGTTGTCAGTGAGAGTGAGTCAGTCAGTGAGAGAGAGTGTGAGAGTCTGTCAGTGAGAGAGTGAGTCAGTGAGTGAGTCTATTAGTGAGAGTCTGTTGGTGAGAGTCTATCAGTGAGAGAGAGTCTGTGAGAGAGAGTCAGTGAGGGTCTGTCAGTGAGAGAGTCAGTGAGAGTCTGTCAGTGAGAGCGAGTGAGTCAGTCAGTCAGTGACAGTCAGTGAGAGTCTGTCAGTGAACATCAGTCAGTGAGAGAGAGTGAGTGAGTCTGCCAGTGAGAGTCTGCCAGTGAGAGTCTGTCAGTGAGAGTGAGTCAGTCAGTGAGAGAGAGTGGGAGAGTCTCAGTGAGAGAGTGAGAGAGTCTGTCAGTGAGAGAGTGTCTGTCAGTGAGAGTGACAGAGTGAGTCAGTCAGTGAGTGAGAGTGAGTGAGTGAGAGTGAGTCAGTGAGAGTGAGTCAGTGAGAGTCTGTCAGTTAGAGTGAGTGAGTCAGTCAGTGAGAGAGTCTGTCAGTGAGAGTCAGTCAGTGAGAGAGTCAGAGAGTCTGTCAGTGAGAGTGAGTCAGTGAAGTGAGTGAGAGAGTCTGTCAGTGAGAGTCAGTCAGTGAGAGAGTCAGAGAGTCTGTCAGTGAGAGTGAGTCAGTGAAGTGAGTGAGAGAGTCTGTCAGTGAGTCTGTCAGTGAGAGTGAGCCAGTCAGTCAGTCAGTGAGAGAGAGTGGGAGAGAGAGTCAGTGGTGAGAGTCAGTGAGAGTGAGCAGTGAGAGTCTGTCAGTGAGAGTCTGTCAGAGAGAATCTTGGAGAGTCTGTGAGAGAGAGACAGTCAGTGAGAGAGTTGGTGAGAGTAAGTCAGTGAGAGAGAGTGAGTCAGTGAGAGTGTGTAAGTGAGAGTGAGACAGTGAGAGTGAGCCAGTGAGAGTGAGTCAGTGAGAGTATGTCAGTGAAATGAGTCAGTCAGTGAGAGAGAGTGGGAGAGTCTGTCAGTGAGAGTGACTCAGTGAATGTATATCAGTGAGAGTAAGTCAGTGAGAGTGAGTAAGTCAGTCAGTGAGAGTTATTTAGTCAGTGAGAGAGAGTGGTGGAGTCTGTCAGTGAGAGAGTGAGAGTCTGTCAGTGAGAGTCTGTCAGTGAGAGAGAGGGTCAGTGAGAGAGATCAGTGAGAGTGAGTCAGTGAGAAGAGTTAGTGAGAGTGAGTCAGTGAGAATGAGTGAGTGAGAGTCTGTCAGTGAGAATGAGTGAGTGAGAGTCTGTCAGTGAGAATGAGTCTGTCAGTAAGAGTCTGCTAGTGAGCTTGTCATTGAGAGTCTGTGAGAGTCTGTCAGCAGGGGCGGCTGGTGACATTTGAAAGTGGTGGGGGCGTAAACTAATTTGCATATTGCACCGCAGCGAGCGCAGCGAGCGAGCGAGCCCGAACCACCTTGCATCCATCCATACATCATTCATGCATCCACCCATCCATCCACCCACCCACCCACCCATCCTGCATCCATACATCAATCATTCATGCATCCACCCATCCATCCTGCATCCATCATTCATTCATGCATCCACCCACCCATCCATCCTGCATTCATCATTCATTCATCATTCATTCATCATTCATCCACCCACCCATCCACCCATCCATCCTGCATCCATTCCTGCATCCATTGATCTATTCACCCATCCATTCATCCATCCATCCTGCATCCATCATTCATTCATGCACCCATCCATCCACCCACCCACCCATCCTGCATCCATACATCATTCATTCATGCATCCACCCATCCATCCATCCACCCATCCATCCATCCTGCATCCATCATTCATTCATCCACCCATCCATCCATCCACCCTGCATCCATTCCTTCATCCATTCACCCATCCATCCATCCACCCATCCATCCTGCATCCATCATTCATTCATCCACCCATCCATCCATCCACCCATCCATCATCCATCCTGCATCCATTCATCCATTCACCCATCCATTCATCCATCCTGCATCCATCATTCATTCATCCACCCATCCATCCACCCATCCATCATCCATCCTGCATCCATTCCTGCATCCATTCATCCATTCACCCATCCATCCATTCATCCATCCATCCTGCATCCATCATTCATTCATGCATCCATCCATCCACCCACCCATCCTGCATCCATACATCATTCATGCATCCACCCATCCATCCACCCATCCATCCTGCATCCATCATTCATTCATCCACCCATCCATCCTCCATCCTGCATCCATTCCTGCATCCATTCCTGCATCCATTCATCCATTCACCCATCCATCCACCCATCCATCCTGTATCCATCATTCATTCATCCACCCATCCACCATCCATCCTGCATCCATTCCTGCATCCATTCATCCATTCACCCATCCATTCATCCATCCATCCATCCATCCTGCATCCATCATTCATTCATGCATCCACCCATCCATCCATCCTGCATCCATCATTGGAACACTCATACCGTGTAGATTTTTCTGCGTGCTGAGCCACAGCCAATGATAGTGAACCAGACACAAAATATAATTGTTGATCCGTGTTTTTTAAAAATTAGTTTGTATACCCATCTTGATTGAATGTAAAGCGCTCTGATATCTGCAAGATCTTGTTTACGACTTTTAGTATGCACCTGCACCTCTGCTCTGCGTGGTGCAGCATTAGCCCATTCAACCACCTTGGCCTCGAGCTTGCTTTGTCGCCTCACCTGCTTACCCCTCACTCAGATGTACGATCTCGTTCAGTGTGGAATCGTCTGGCGACAGATGCCTCTCCTCGCGGCCTGCATGACTCGTGGATACTGGGTTCGCGGGGGGGGGGGGAGGCGGTGTGGGGATTAATTTAATGAATACAACAAAAAAATAAACTTCCCAGGCATCTCCATTCTCCTCCAGTCCCGCGTCGCACTAACTTCTGCCCGCTCTTTTCTTTTGCAATGCTAACTGCCAAATCAGGAGACTGGATGCGCAGGGAGTCGGCTAACCCTTGTTTACTTACTCTATATCCTGCCACTTGATAGGGCACGGGGCGACTTTGCAAAAAACGCGCCACCGCCCGAGCAGGATCCTATCTCCAGACGCTTGCACCACATTAGGCATGCGCAACATGCCTAATGGTTTGTGAATGTGAGTGAGGGGCGACGCTCCTCACTCACATGCGCAGACGGACCATCTTCTGGACTCCTCGCCTGCGTGTGCTGTGCCTTGACACATGCGCAATTTCACCCGTGACTCACAGGCCGGTCGGAAATGTAAACAGACAAATTCGTCTGCTTACATTCCTGTTGCCCAAACTGCAGTGAGCCGTTTCTTTTGTAGGGCGCTGCCCCGTTGCCCCTATGGACCAGCCGCCACTGTCTGTCAGTGAGATTGAGTCAGTCAGTGAGAGAGAGGGGGATAGTCTGTCAGCGAGAGAGTGAGAGAGTCTGTCAGTGAGAGCCTGTCAGTGAGAGTCTGTCAGTGAGAGTCTATCAGTGAGAGTCTATCAGTGAGAGTCTGTCAGTGAGAGTGATTCAGTGAGAGTGAGTCATTGAGGGTCTGTCAGTGGGAGAGTCTGTCAGTGAGAGAGTGAGAGTCAGTCAGTCAGTGAAAGAGAGTGGGAGAGTGTGAGTGAGAGCGTGAGAGAGTCTGTCATGGAGAGTCTGTTAGTGAGAGTCTGTCAGTCGCAGAGTATGTCAGTGAGTCAATGAGAGTGATTCAGTGAGAATGAGTCAGTGAGACTGAGTCCGTGAGACTGAGTCTGTGAGACTGAGTTCGTGAGAATGAGTCAGTGAGAGTGAGTCAGTGAGAATGACTCAGTGAGAGTCTGTCTGTGAGAATGAGTCAGTCAGTAAGAGTCTGCCAGTGAGTTTATCATCAAGAGTCAGTGAGAGTCTGTCAGTGAGAGTGAGTCAGTCAGTCAGTGAGAGAGAGTGGGGGTGTCTGTCAGTGAGAGTGTCAGTGAGAGTCTGTCAGTGAGAATTATTCAGTGAGAGTGAGTCAGTAAGAGTCTGTCAGTGGGAGAGTCAGTCATTGAGAGAGAGTGGGAGAGTGTCAGTGAGAGAGTGAGAGTTAGTCTCTCAGTGAGAGTCTGTCAGTGGGAGAATCTGTCAGTGAGAGAGTGAGAGTTAGTCTGTCAGTGAGAGTGAGTGAGTGAGTCAGTCAGTCAGTGAGAGTGAGTGATTCAGTCAGTGAAAGAGTGAGAGAGTGTCAGTGAGAGTCTGTTAGTGAGAGTGAGTCAGTGAGAGTAAGTCAGTGAGACTGAGTGAGTCAGTCAGTGAGAGTGAGTGAGTCAGTCAGTGAGTGAAAGTGAGTGGGATAGTCAGTCAGTGAGTGAGAGAGAGTGGGCGAGTCAGTGAGAGAGGGGGGAAATCAGTCAGTGAGAGAGGGGGAGAGTCGGTGAGAGTCTGTCAGTAAGAGTGAGTGAGTCAGTCAGTGGAGTCAGTCAGTGAGAGTGAGTCAGTCAGTGAGTGAGAGTGAGTGAGTGAGTGAGTCAGTCAGTCAGTCAGTCAGTCAGTCAGTTAGTGAGAGAGGGTGGGAGAGTCAGTCATTTGTGGAAAATTAGTACGGTTTGGTAAACATTATCTGCGCCATCTTGCCTCTTCCCCTGATGCCACACTTTTTGTCGTGCGCACCCGCCATTTTAGGTGCCTCGATCAGAACAACCCTTTTTTTGCATGCCACTGACCCCCGGCATAGCCCTCCTCCCTCACAAAGCCCGCACTCTGACAAACCCCCCGCTCGCACATGCCTTGGGTCATAAACCCCTCTTCAGCGCAGCGTTGCCTCAGAACCCCATCCTGTTCCCAGCGCGACACCTCCCTTCATTCCTTTCATGGTCCCAGGCCCTTTTGATGCAAACCCCCTTTTCCTGTGTGCCCGTTTGTCCTCCTCGTTCCCAGGCCGACACCTAGCCCTGCCGATACTGTTTATTGCCCCTCCCCGTACAGTAGAAAGCTTCCCTCATCAAAGGACCCCCAAATCGATCAAAGCCCCCACCCTATGAGATCCGATCAAACCCCCACATTCCATGAATCGGCGGAATGTCCAGCTGCGCGATAATCATCACCTGTTGTGACCGGGGTGGGACTTCTGCTGTATACGTGTGTGGGAACGGGCTTGAAGCGGGGGTTCCGAGAATGTCTTTCCGTACATCAAAGCATTGCCATGAATATGTAATATGTAATAAAGTAATAAACCTGTGTATAAGAGGCCAGGCCTCAGAGATGCGGGTAGAGCACCTCATGACGATACCTGCTGTCTGAATTGTTGTGTTCTCCTCCGGAGAGAATAAACCTTGTTTCCTGCCTTCCCGTCTCCAGCGCCTGCCTCTTCATTGATTAATAATTCGTGGGTTAAAGAGGCGATACCGCCGGGCAAATATCGATTTGTCCCCGACCTAGATTCAACACATTGAGTGAGAGAGAGTGGGAGAGTCTGTCAGTGAGTCTGTCAGTGAGAGTCTGTCAGTGAGAGTGAGTGAGTCAGTCAGTCAGTCAGTAAGAGAGAGTGGGAGAGTCAGTTAGTGAGAGAGTGGGAGAGTGAGTCAGTGAGAGTCTGTCAGTGAGAGTGAGTGAGTGAGTGTCTGTCAGTTAGAGTCTGTCGGTGAGAGACTGTCAGTGAGAGAGAGAGTGAGTGAGAGAGTGGGAGAGATAGTCAGTGAGAGAGTGAGGGTGGGAAAGTCTAGCAGTGAGAGAGTCAGTGTGAGTGAGAGAGTCAGTGAGTCAGTGAGAGTGAGAGAGTCAGTGTGAGTGAGAGTCAGTATGAGTGAGAGTCAGTTAGAGAGAGAGTGTAAGTGAGAGTGTGAGAGAATGATAGTGTCAGTGAGAGTGTGAGAGAGTGAGAGTCCGTGAGAGTGTCAGTGAGAGTGAGTCAGCCATTATTGCAAGGCCTTTGCAGTTAGGGTGAGTACTCTAAAGCTCAACTTTCATTGTGAACCAATATAAAACCCGTACATGTTTGCAGAGTTTAACGATTTGTGGCTATTCCTAATGCTCTGAGGATACTGCATTATTATTATATGCAAATAAATACATGCAGAACAAATACAAGAAACAATTATAGTGAAGACTTGAATCTGCATGTTCTGAAAACCTGTAATTACTGGTGTGCGTGCGCGTACTGCTCTTTTTTAAAGCACATACTCGTGCCTTTGGCGCGCTCCTGCTCGCTCCCGCAAGGTGGATGCCACCACAAGCACGAGTATGTGCTTCGGAAAAGAGCAGAACGATGGCTAAAGATCTCCTATGCAGAGCATGCGCACTGCGTAATCGAGACCTAAAAAGGGAACAAGACAACGTGCAGCAGTGACGTGTCTGACATAGACTCTACTGCCCAGAAGCGAAAACCAGTCAGGATCTGAGCCACGTGAGAAGACCTAAGCACGTCCCAACACCAGAGAAAGAAGAGTAGACAATACCACAAGGATAGAGCGCTGCCAAGGCAGGCGGCCCTTTCCTTCTCCATGGCGGTGCTGGAAAACAGGTATGGCAATGGGAACGTCAAAAAAGTTCCAGCACGGCATGGACGGTGACATCCATGCCATGCTGGAACTTTTGGGGAATATAGACAGGGTGGACATGATGTGCCCCTCCCCCTGAATGTATCCCCATGGTGGGGGGGGGAGGGGGGCACCTGCCATGAAATGGCTGGCGGTGCGGGAACTCATTATATGCTCAGCGGGACTGCACCAGTCTTGCTTAGCATGTTACATTGTGGCGCAGCCCTGCCACTGCCAGGGAATAACTGTTCCCTAGCGCAGCTGATGGTCATCTGCTGCAGCGATTTTTAAAGTCGTAATGCGGTGGCTGGACCTCCGCCAGCAAGCCTGTGTTATGACCACCACACTCTTAATCAGGCGCTAAGTACCTTACCTACGTACTTACAAATAAATTCTATTTAACCTTTGCTATTCAGCTTTCCATGTTCAAGGAAAGAAGAAACCAGCCACTCTGGTAACTGTGGTTCAGTAATCTGTTTATTTCAGACGAGGGGAACGCGTTTCCACTCCAAGGAGTCTTCGTAACATGACCACTGAAAGTTTTTGGCCAATATAAATACTTCGTCCTTTCCAACATAACATTACAAATAAGAATAAACAAAATACTTTACATTCTACAGCCTAGTGTATTTTACGTCAGGTAACTACTGTGAAATTTCCTTATCAAACTGATTTAAATAAAAAAATAAAAAGTGAAAAAAGTGGTGAAACATACCATTGCCTTAAAAAAATGGGGTCTTTTGGGCAGATTAATGAGCCTCAACTGATCGCTTCACTTGTCTGAAGCAGTTCCTTCTGGTATTCAGAGACTATGACCTGCTTACGATGGGGGATGGACTTCTGTCTGTCCCTGGGATTGGGACCACCCGCCTATAAGTTGGCGGTCCAAAATATGGCATTACAATCACGCCACCACCACGGTGGCTACAAGTACTCTTGTTTCCATTGTGGCAGGTGCTGCTGGCTGCAGCACCCGCTGCAACAGAAAAAATGCAAGTTTTGCATTTCCCTGCACTAACAAACTGCCCTGCTTAAGGGGGGAGGGGAGGGGGGGGGGGCAACAGGCCCCAAAAGTCCTTCCCCTTCAGCCTTTCCATGGCAGGTGACAATTAACAGGCATTGTCACCCACCACCTGTTAGAACTGGGGCTTTCTAGTTGACAGAGGTATGCTTCTAGATAGGGTAAGAGGCTACACACTCTAGATAACCCCTGCTCACCCCCTTGGTAGCTTGGCACGAGCAAACAGGCTTATCCCAAAGGCAATTTGTAAAGTATTTACACTCGCAACACACACTAATACAGTGAAAACACCACAAATGGACACCACACCAGTTTAGAAAAATAAGGTATCTTTCTAAACCAATAAAGGCCAAATTGACAACAAATTCAACATGCAGGTAGTAAAATACGACTTTAGAATGGTTATTTAAAAAAAAACATGTAGCAAACAAATAGCTCCACCTGGGCTGTTACGACTTTGTGACAGGCAATAATCCAAAGTACAGAACCGAGGTGCACTGACCCCCCCCCCCCAAACAGTACAATTGCAACCACAGTTCCCTCTCATTTTTTTCCTCTATGTGCGGCAGTGTAAGGTCTCTGTGCTATACAACCAAAGCTATGTGCACCGAGAACCAGACCGTGCGTGTGCGCTGCAATTAACATAAATACTCCAGCCCTGTCAAGTAGCACGCATTAGGCGTGGCCCGCAACACCAGACTAAAATGCATTAATTATGCATTGTTAGCACCATGACAATGCCTGTGTAATAGGAGTCAATGATTGTGAGTGTTGGGGTTGAATTTACAGCAGTACAGCAAGTGTTGAGCATACGGTGCAAGAGGTGGAACACTGGAGAATGGAACGAGGGGCTTCCTGCTTGCATCATTGTTTCAAGTAAGCATTTTACGTCCCGTCCGTTTACTCAGCTCTGATGTTGTAAGGCCGGGCGTGGGAAGCGCTGTACTGCTGCATGTCTGCCTTCGAGAGGGTTCCGGGTGAACGCTGTATGCACTCACAGATAAAAGCATGTGGCTTGCGCAGAAGCCCCCAGTAGCCCTGTCTGGGGTCAGGCAGTGACAGGTGTGCGTTGGCGCATGCGCCCCACGATCCCAGGTCCAACGTAAGAAGAGGGAGGGCGCGGCTCACGCCCACAGACCGTGCACCGTCTGCAGCTCAGGTGTGAAGAGGTAACCTCGGAAAGCAGGCTTCCATCTGAGAGGGCTCAATGTAAGGGCTCCTGCGTGCACAGGAACGATGAGGGGAATGCAGGTTTGTAAAGAAAGGTTCAACTTTAAATACAAAAATGTGTGCATCCACAGGAATGCTGAGGGGGATATGCAGATTTGTAAAGCGTTGTGCTTTAAATACAACAATATGTGCATGCAGAGGAATGTCTGAATGTCGGGTTTCGTCTATGCACAGTATAATGCCATAGCAGACCGGGGAAGGGGATACACAGCAGAACTGAAGCATTGCACATGTGCAGCTTATTTGTTGCTGTCTGTGTTCTTTATGCTGAAGGCCCAGAGTTGCCCTGCTCAGCGATGCTGCATGTGACTCCTCACTATGGCCAAGGCTGTTAGCAACACCGGTGTGTCGCATTGAGACAATAGGAATTTATAGGATTAAAGCAGAGAAGCTGAGGGTAAGGCCTGATGTCTCAGGCTCCCACCCACAGATCCCAGACAAGGCGATTTCAGTCTGCCATTCCACTGCACTTGTGGTGTGTGCGTGTGTCTGTCAGTCTCAGTGCTGTGCATTCTCCCCACCCCCTTTCGGCTGGGCATTCTTTGGTGCCTTGTCTCGCCAGGGTGCACAGTCACAGGTGACGGTGAGATATGCACGAGGAGGTGTGCCGGGCCCCAATGTAAAGATCAAAATATCACCCACAGCTGGCGCTGAGCCCTTCCCAGCCCGGTGTGCTGGTGCCACTGCACCTGCTGCACCTCTGGTAGCTCCACCCCTGACATAAATACAGTTAATGTTCCCATTTCCGGGACACCTATGCACCGCCTGCACTTCGAGGAGCTATCCTTCTCTGGCAGATAAGAGCAGCCTCTCTCTGAAACCTCCCAGTCCAGAGCGGATAGGGACTCCGAGTTATCACAGAGTTGTTCTTCTATGGTGAAGGAGGGGGTTGCACAGGACAAGCAGGGCACACACTGCACAAATATCCTCACAGGACCCGAGCGGGATCTGTGCGGATCCCCCCCCCCCCCCCCAAGCAGCTGTTAATACCACCTTTATTAAAACAACTCCTCAGGTGTTTTCAGGTAGGTTCCCTTTGCCTTTCATTTGGAATTACTTTTAAAGACTAAAACAGCAAGAAGGTTTTGCGTTTTTTGATGTGAGAAAGATGGTAACTACTTGTCTTTTGTGATGGCGGGAACATTTTGAGAAAAGAGCGGGCAAATAGTGTATTTTCAAGTACATTTGAGAAAACAAGAAGGTTAATAAAGCAATTGTGAAAGTGCAGTTATTACATTAATGAAGAGAAGTCATATAACATAGGTAGCTGCTTATTCAGGGTAACCACAGAGCTTCATAACATTGGTGGAGGATTTGGGGGTAGGGCGGGGTCAAAGCATAACGAAGTGCACCTGGCTTACAGATTGCCGATTTTTGTCAATGATGTGTGTTATTACAAAGCAAAACAATACCACCCCCTCTCATGTGACAGAAATTGTTATTGTGTCCCAGAATGGGATGTTGAGTGGACCAGGAAGCATCACCATCAGACAGTTACCCCGCAACCCCACCCGAGCTGGCACGTAAAGAAGATGCATACCGTGTTGATATGATGGTTGCTCAGAATGGGCAGTGGCTCGACATGAAACAGAAGAGGAAGGGGAGGGCGGACTTCCTGTCTGTGCCAGACTAGACCCCCCAAACCCCAACCCTAGATGGAACACCCTATCATGAATGAGCAGAGCTCCCCACCACCCCTCACATGGACACATGACTTGTTTGCACCTTAGAGGGTCCGGGCGGGGTCCAGGGGTCCAGGGACTGCTTGAGTTAATGAGCTGACGGTAAATCACTTAATAGGTGCATGAGCCTGAAATCCTCTCGCTGAAAAGAAGGGTTGAGTGGTTAAGTGTAATAATTGGTGTCATTGTGTAGGTACAACAGCTGTAGCCTAGGGTGAAGCATCGAAGCAGGGCACCCTCACCCCTGTTTACCCCAGGTAGAATGAAGGCTTTCTTTCCCCCGTTAGAGCTTCTGGGACATTGGGTGCATGTAGCGCACATTAGGGATCGATCATTAAGATTAGCTTGGCGCTACATAAACTTGGTAGAAGGAACAGAGTGCCACAAATCGCTCCCATGCCCCTCACATGTTCCCACCCAGAGGCTGAGGCTGATCCGTTGTCCACGGGCACGAACCAGCTCTGTTGCCAGCCCTGTTCACAGAGTGCCAGGTGCCAGCCTGCCCCTTCACTGCGGGCTAGGAAGCACCTCTTCCGGGGGGTGGGGGCCCAAGAGCAGCTGGGTGAGGTGCACTGGAGGGGGAGGATGGAGTGAGTGGAACGACGGGGGGGGGTCATGTGCAAGGCATAACATTGAGGTGTAGTGTATGATCACAGCCCCACAAATATGGCCCTATTAGTCTTCCATTGCGAGTCTCACTCGGATGCTGAAGAAACATGAAGGAGGAATAAGAAGGGGGTTCATGGGAGATGGACAGGGACGATGGTGTTGGGAAAGAGGCATGAAAGGCATGCATGGGAAGAAGGATAGTTAAGAGAGACCGAGCGGAGCAAAGGAGGGGAGGGCTATAGAAAGGATGAGAGAAAGCAGGTATTCATAGGACACGGACCCCCCAGGTTGGCTCCAGGCCCCGCCCCCACCCAAACCCACAAATCAATACTGGATGACCAGAGCTGTGGGTAAAAAAGGCCATGTTTATTACAAATCATAACACAAACATGACAATATATAATTCATGCAATTTGATGCGATATGGCTTTATCAAATTCAATCACTAAGCAATATTTCCATTTCCATTAACCCTAACATCATGATCCATCTGCAAGTCGGACAGAACTCAATTTATCTACACGAAGAATGTTATCTATTGCTCCAGCACAAAGGGGCCTTCTGGCTCGAGTCCCTCTACACCTGAGAACCACGTAAGGCGTAACCAACCTGCGTCCTTGAGAGGTGAGCCCCTGCCATCTGGTCCTTGTCCCTTTACCTGCGGGGCCCACCCCTCCACCACCAGGCTGCCCCTCAGGGCTCGTAGGGAGTACCCGGGGGGCGAATGCCCCGTGCGCTACTTTGTAAACTGGCACCCTTGCCCCCAGCCGGTGTTTCCATTCTCGCTGGGGTGAGCTTACCGTCTCTCCCCCTCAGTGCTGGCCTAGGGAGTATGCAGGAGGGTCCCTTTAACAATGTAAAGGCAATTTATGTGGCCTCCTTACTGCCACTCTCTATCCAACACCCAAAACCTCCCCAATCTCTACCTCAAGGGACGGGTGGGTGGAAGATTCACGGAGACCCCTGCATACCAGGGCCGGCGCCATAAGGAAGAGAGGGCGAGGACCAGGGCAAGTTGCCCTAAATAGGCCCACGCCCACTCCTCCCCCTCGTTGTTGCCGGCTCCCGCCGGAAGTGACGTCACACCGCTGCCCCGGAAGTGATTCCTGCTGCAGTCATGCTTCGACCATCGATGCGGACCCCAAAAGGGGGGGCGCGACCGGGTTCCCAGGGGGCCGCGTCCTAATGGCGCGCTTCATTATATTTCGCGCTCTTCCATTGCAGGGAGTAAGCGGATTAATAGGACAATGAATAAAAATGTATCTCAAATAGTGAGAGGAAATAGCGCATCCTGGAAGGGGGGGAGAAAGGCACGTACATACTAGACATTCACACAGACATGCTCACACAAGCACACATATACGCACTCAGACGCTTGTGCACATACACACCGGCAAACACAGACATACAGAGGTACACTCAGAAACATGTACACAGGCATGCACATTTACACACTCTCACATGCACACTCACTCACATAATATACACCGAGGCCAGTCCTTTCCCTGTTCTCGTGATAAATGCATTTCCCTAAGGCTGAACAGGCTTGTCTAAAACATGCCTCGTGCGTGTGTGGCCCCATCACATTCCGTGGAATTCGGACCTGGTAGCCGCTCTGGCCCTTTGGTGGGGGAGGGGGCTGAGGCCTTGGCTCAGTGGCTGCCTCCCCACTGACTGTATGTATAGAAGGCGTACCCGGCACACTGCACAGACAGGCAGGTGCCACTTTACGGGTACCCTGCCCCCCTCTCCCCTTAGTCGAAGGTCAAAAACACAAGACCAACAGGCTGCACTACTCCATCCCCCAACCCCCCCACAAACTCCTGCAGCGCACGGTGACTGCCAGATCTCCCAGAGAGCAGGTGGCTTCCCTGAGATCTCCCTGCCTGTAAATGTGACTAGCAAACATCAGAGCGCGGACCCACAGCTCGCACAGAAGTAAACCAGATGGATAAGTTCCAAAGAACCAGGGTGGAAGAGTGAAAAGCACTAAAGTACCCTTACCTCCTGGGGATAGTATTCATGTTAATAGCAGCGCCCGCGTGCGCTGAAATTAGCATGAATACTATTTCAATCATGGACCAACCAATTTGGGTGCACGACAGACCCAAAATCTGTAGACTATGTGGGAGCAGTAAGGAGGATTTTGTTCATCTTGTTTGTATCTGCCCGAAATTAGCCCAAGCACGAGCTGCCTTCCTAAAAAAGGTTATGAACGAGCGAGGCATAAGAACGTGCAGATCGGCGATCATGTCAACCTTGAACCCAACAGACACCCGTTTGAACTGCCTATTGTTGAAGTTCCTCGTGGCTCACGCCCAAGCACTGAAACATAACTTGGTACTCTGTCCACAAAAGGACAACAATCAATGTATATTAGGCCTGTGCACTAGCAGAGTAAAGATGAGTTCAAGAAAAGTATTCAATTTTCAAGGTGCTCCTTAGGTATCGCCCACCACCCTGGGGCGAATGGTTTGAGAAACAAAATAAGTGTAATCAATTGACAATTGATAACATCCCTTCAGGCACTCAAGGCTGGTGAAATCCTCCAAAAATTATTCAGAAAGTGAACAATGTTGTTTTTCATGCATTTATTTTCATTTTGTTGAGGATTTCAAAAGCCTTGAGTGCCTGAAGGGATGTTATCAATTGTCAATTGATTACACTTATTTTGTTTCTCAAACCATTCGCCCCAGGGTGGTGGGCGATACCTAAGGAGCACCTTGAAAATTGAATACTTTTCTTGAACTCATCTTTACTCTGCTAATGCACAGGCCTAATATACATTGATTGTTGTCCTTTTGTGGACAGGGTACCAAGTTATGTTTCAGTGCTTGGGCGTGAGCCACGAGGAACTTCAACAATAGGAAGTTCAAACGGGTGTCTGTTGGGTTCAAGGTTGACATGATCGCCGATCTCCACATTCTTATGCCTCGCTCGTTCATAGCCTTTTTTAGGAAGGCAGCTCGTGCTTGGGCTAATTTCGGGCAGATACAAAGAAGATGAATAAAATCCTCCTTACTGCTCCCACATAGTCTACAGATTTTGGGTCCGTCGTGCACCCAGATTGGTTGAATACTATCCCCAGGAGGTAAGGGTACTTTTGTGCTTTTCACTCTTCCACCCTGGCTCTTTGGAACTTATCCATCTGGTTTACTTCCGTGCGAGCTGTGGGTCCGCGCTCTGATGTTTGCTAGTCACATTTACAGGCAGGGAGATCTCAGGGAAGCCACCTGCTCTCTGGGAGATCTGGCAGTCACCGTGCGCTGCAGGAGTTTGTGGGGGGGTTGGGGGATGGAGTAGTGCAGCCTGTTGGTCTTGTGTTTTTGACCTTCGACTAAGGGGAGAGGGGGGCAGGGTACCTGTAAAGTGGCACCTGCCTGTCTGTGCAGTGTGCCGGGTACGCCCGCTATACATACAGTCAGTGGGGAGGCAGCCACTGAGCCAGGGCCTCAGCCCCCTCCCCCACCAAAGGGATAGAGCGGCTACCAGGTCCGAATTCCACGGAATGTGATGGGGCCACACACGCACGAGGCATGTTTTAGACAAGCCTGTTCAGCCTTAGGGAAATGCATTTATCACGAGAATAGGGAAAGGACTGGCCTCGGTGTATATTATGTGAGTGAGTGTGCATGTGAGAGTGTGTAAATGTGCATGCCTGTGTACATGTTTCTGAGTGTACCTCTGTATGTCTGTGTTTGCCGGTGTGCATGTGCACAAGCGTGTGAGTGCGTATATGTGTGCTTGTGTTGAAGGACTGGACTTTTAACAGTACCAGCGGTGCCAGGGAACAACACCTATAACCTTCATGGGATACCTGTTTCGGCGCACTAATTACAGAGACACGGGATACTTCCTTCGGCGTCAAATATCAGCGTTTATTACTGCAGGGAGGCAAAAGTCACAAGAAGTACAACAGTGTGTAGGTTCTGAGAGTCTGCTTCAAATTGAGGTTGTAGGTCGCTCTCTTTTATACAGAGTGTTACCATTGCATAACATGTGGACAAAAGATTACAATCCGGTTCCCACAGTAGACTTCAAAAGGGTCGCTTTCATGTGTTCAGAATCCCGGAACATCTTTATAAATAGCCATGCCGGTTCCCAACTGTAAAAGTACATCTTCCCACCATTAGGCACACCCATTAGAGTTGTAAATGACCAAGAAGGAGAGACAAGAGCAGCTGCAAGGAAGTCAGACACGTGTAGAGAAAAGAGTGTGGGGGTAATATCGGAAGCATGATCGCGAGATCAAAAGAGTTGGATCCATTGCCTGTAAGGCTGTCACAATAGACCGGTACAACCAGATTACCCTCAAGCTCTGCCATCTGCCTTTGCTGTGTCATTCCTCCGGCCATAAAGACGCATGAAAGGAATATGCGTCTTCCGTAAGGCTTGGGAACTAGAGGGTCAGGGGGCGAACAGTTATCTGCTCGCTGACTACGTGAGGGCAAGAAACAAAATGGATGCCGTATCTAAAATGGAACCCGAGGGTTCAGATGAAGAACACGTAATATTAGACGAACCCTGGCAGGTAGTGTAGCGAAAATTCGCACACTTGCCGAACTCGTCATTTGCGGTTCGTAGATACCAAACTTATCCATATTCGGCAATGCCCAGAACATCGTAATAATTTTTACGGAACCTCAGTGTGAGCATGTCCGTGTGAATGTCTAGTATGTACGTGCCTTTCTCCCCCCCTTCCAGGACGTGCTGTTTCCTCTCACTATTTGAGATACATTTTTATTCATTGTCCTATTAATCTGCTTACTGCCTGAAATGGAAGAGCGCGAAATATAATGAAGCGCGCCATTAGGACGCGGCCCCCTGGGAACCCGGTCGCGCCCCCCCCTTTGGGGTCCGCATCGATGGTCGAAGCATGACTGCAGCAGGAATCACTTCCGGGGCAGCGGTGTGACGTCACTTCCGGCGGGAGCCGGCAACAACGAGGGGGAGGAGTGGGCGTGGGCCTATTTAGGGCAACTTGCCCTGGTCCTCGCCCTCTCTTCCTTATGGCGCCGGCCCTGGTATGCAGGGGTCTCTGTGAATCTTCCTCCCATGAAAGTATTTTTGATGGAATTAGTTATGTTCACCCTATATCATAGCTATTTTCAATATGATGACGATTGGTTTCTACAACTAGTGGGCACGAGCATGGGAAACAGCGCTGCTCCTGTATATGCGGGAGATTTTGAAATGAGAAACATCTGGACCAAAGCTAATTGGAAAAACAACCTTAAAATGTACGGTCGTTACATTGACGATCTGTTTATCCTTCGGAGCGATACACGAGAGAATCTCGAACAAGCCTTGATTACCCTCAATAAAGACAACCAAAGAATCCAGTTTACCTGGACTATAGACTCAAAAACAATAACATTCTTGGATGTTCAGATCACTTTGCAAGATGATTGCATTACTACTGACATTTATCGTAAGCCTGCCGATCGTAACAATTTGTTACATTATACCAGCTTTCATCAAGCACCATTGAAAAAACATTTACCCAAGTCACAACTTCTCAGGGTCAAACGTATCACTTCCGATCCCAATGTGTCTAAAATCAGAATGGAAGAAATGGTTGATCGTTTTAAAGAAAGAGGGTATCCTGATGATTTACTTAACATCACTAAAAACCAGGAGAATGAACTAGACCGATCGAATCTGTTAAAACAACCAAGAGAGAAAATCAAAGAAGACCGGATGGTCGTAGTATCAAAATATTCCAACGTGAGTCCAATATTCAAAAACATCATACTCAAACATTGGCCAATGCTACAGTTGGAATCAGATTTTAAGGATATGTTCAAGCCAAGACCTCTATTCGCCTACACCAGAGGAAAGAACTTGGGCGAGATTTTAAAACATCCTAAGGAACTTTCTCCTATTTCTAAAGGCACGATACCATGTGAAAATTGTAACAATTGCCACAATATCATTCCAGGGAACAAGTTGACACATCCTATGAAAGGATATAACATACATCTGAATGTTACAGCTACGTGTGATACAAACAATCTCATATATCTACTCAAGTGCCCATGCGGGAAGGTTTACATTGGAAAGACGGAACGCAAACTGAAAACCCGTCTTAATGAACATAAGTCCAATATCCGAACTAAGAACCTTAAATCGTCAGTGGCAACTGACTTTATTGAGATGAATCATAATATATCTCAGCTCAAATTCATGGCCTTGGAAATAATTAAAAAAGCTGAGGGTATAGACAACAACAAAAGGTTATTGCAACGCGAGAACCATTGGATCTATAGATTAAACTTGATTAAGCCACATGGACACAATGAACGGATTGAGTTTTCATGTTATTTGTGACTGATATCCTACTTGACTGTTCGCTCATTTTATGAGCATTCTTGTTCTGAATTTACGTTCTACCCGAGAATGGTTATTCACTTATGTTTATTTAACTTTTATCAGTATATCTGATTGGTTCATTTATATTTAATTTTTTTCGGTGCTTTTTTGAACTAATGTGACTCATTATACCATTTGGTTGTATTTATACACCTTACCGATTGTTTGCACTCATCACCGTTTCGTTTCCCCACACCTAGTCCTCTTTCTTTACTAACGGTTTCACTATCACGTGACTCACTAACTCTCAGCCGTTTTCTAAAAAGCTCACGTTACTTTGGCCGATCGTAATCTTAACAAACCGCTGAACCCCGTTGATCGTATCTAAGATCGGTCCTTTGACCTTACACTGTAAGTACTCGAAACTTTTTCCGCTTTGCAACTATGTGTGCCGTCACGTTTGTTCACAGTGCATGAATTGGTTTCACTTGTTCGTTTATTCGTTTCCTGGTGAGCACCACGCCAAATCCGTCACTCGTATCACTTTTTTACCCCATTTTTTACTATGACACATCAATATACGGACGTTTTTGAACTCAGTCACTTTCCCTAACTCTAGTCGCACTTATCTGATAATTACCACTATATTTCACCACTTGACTCCTGCCACTATTGGGTTACGGTATCTGTTTACCATGGTTATCTTATTTGTTGGTTACAATATATATCGTTTTTACCTTAGATGCTCCCCGACGAAGGCCTGCGGCCCGAAATGCATCGGGGCCAGATGTAATTAAATATACCTTTGGATTAGGATTGAACCTTTGTTGAAATGAAAACTTTATTGACAATGGACAAAAGTAAACATACTTCAACAAAATGAAAATAAATGCATGAAAAACAACATTGTTCACTTCCTGAATAATTTTGGGAGGATTTCACCAGCCTTGAGTGCCTGAAGGGATGTTATCAATTGTCAATTGATTACACAAAAGGACAACACAACTGCGGTTGTGTTATAAGAGGGCTCTTTTGAACTTAATAACGTATAATATCAGAACTCTTGGAACTATAAACCACATGGATTGCTTGATTGTATTTAAATAACAAAACTTTGCACTAGACTCAGAATGTTTTAGAATGAATTAACAGAGAATGTATCCATACACAAGGAAATTTTTAATGCAGTAGTTGATTTTACCAAATGTATTGTTATGGTTTTAACTAAGTGAAACAATAAAAAAAAAAATTCAGGTGGAATACTATTTCAAAGGCCCACAATCAGCCCCGCAGCCATGCCCTATTAATAAAAGAAATGCAGAGTCTAAAGCAGGACGTGTGCTTTCAGACTCTGAAAGCACATGTCCTGTTGGAGACTCTGCATTTCTTTCCTTAATAGTGCTTAAGCGTGGGGCTGATAGAGATCCTTTGTGAAAGTATTTGTGTTAATCACAGCTCCGTCATGTGCTGCAATTAGCCTGAATGCTATCTCAAAGACCATCAGCCGTGCACTTAAGCACTATTAAGGAAATATATATGTGTGTGTGTCAAACAACAGTAAAACTACATTTTGGGTTTATGGGTTATGGGCTCTTGCTTTTAATTGTAGACTGGTAGTGAAATTAATGAATTAGTTCATATGTCCAATATGTGACCGAAGGTCCTGGACAAATTAGTCCATTAACTGTGTCTCAGTTCATTAATTCACGAAAACTGCGAGGGTGTAGACTCACTATTCTGTGTAGAAAGGTCTGGGTTAGAATTTTAAACACTCACATGTATAGTGTTTAATTTTTAAGATGAATGAAAAACCTGACTGGGAACAGCAATAGTGGTACGTTTTTAGCTGTGAAAGTCTATTTCTGTGTGCAATAGCACGTCTTACTTTTGAAACCAGCGATTTTTGTGCACAAACCAAATATGAAATGCAGAACCGGGCTTGAAGATCTTCTAAACCTTATATTCTTTAAATTGATTGACCTATCATTTAACCAAAGAAGCCCTTCATCCATTGCCTTCGAGTGTCCCTCATTTAGAGGTGAAAATATTTTTTTTATGCAGACATTAATAATTGACTGCATCATCACCACACGCTCATCTCAGAGATGCATTTTTACACAATATCCAGGCCCAGATTTACTAAGACAATGGGGTTGCATCACCTATTTGGCACAGTCGAAATGCAAAATCCATTGTGGATTTTAAAAGCCATGAAAACAACAGTAAGGCAAGGCAGCACAAATAACCTCTGTAGATGGCAGATGAATTCGACTAATCAAAACCTACATACATACTAATAAACACAGGACAACCTATTTTGAATGGTTAACCATGCCAAATCTGTCTCCTTCCAAAATCAGACTGGCGTAGCTAGGGGGGGCGCGTGAAAAGAAAGTAAAGTAGCAAACTCATGGTTCCCATCCCAGGGCCGTCAATTTTGTAGCGCGCCAAAGCGCTACCAATGACGGCCCTGGGCATAATCGGCCAGCGCTCGCACTGAAATGTAGCGCAGCAGCACGGCAGCAATGACGCGTCACGCCCTGCCTCTCGTGAGCGTGGCTGCGCGGCCGTCAGCACGGCTATCACCGGAGGCGGGTGGCAAACTTGCACCTTTGAAGCCTGGAGGGTAAATGTTATGAGGCTGCAGGCAATTGTCAAGGCATGCAGTAGCTGCCTAATTGAGCCCGCAGCCACTGCCTTGAGCGACGGTGTGTAAGGCAATGCTTGGAGCGCCACCGCCACATTCCTCCGGACTCTGCCCAAGTAAGTGCCACCAGCCTATTGATAGTGGGGTAAAAATTCTGGACTAGTGCTCCGGGAAGGTGGAGGAAAAGTATCCTGCCTCAAGAGCGGAACTTGCGCTGAGGGCGGTGGGGGTGTGTGAAGGGAGCTGGGAAGGTTCGGTCCTGGGTGCGGGTAGACGCCTACAGGAGGGGCAGTCAGCGAGACAGACATCTCGTTGTACCTGCACAAGCAGTGCTTAAATAAGCAGGTACCGAGTGCCCTCGGGGCTTTCTTTCGCAAGTTAGACTACCTGCACTTCTCGGCAGAGGTGCAGAAGGAATTAAAGTACCGACACTTCTCTGAAGTCAGTACCATGCAGCTACTGTGAGTCCGCAAGGGCCTATTCTTCTGTATTCCAGTTTCAAGCATTAAGCCCAAGTGCTGTTCAACGGGTTTTTATTTTAGTATACTCAATCGGGTTTATAATGTGCGCAGTTGGCTACAGTGCCAATTTTGTAATTTACCACCAGCATATTCATTAAGGGTACGCGGGGGCCCTGGAAGAGAGAATACTGGGAGAGGGGGCCCTGCAAGAGGGAGCCTTGAAAGAGGGGATACGCTGGGGGGCAGTCCTGCTGGGGGGGTCACACAATTTTACCCGAGGCAGAACTTGAGTCAATATTTCATAGCTGCAAGATCGGACTGGCCTATAGGCAGGGCCACTTAAATTGTGTGGGTGGCAGGAGAGGGCCAAATTATGCAGCAAGGTTGAATAAATTCTGCGGCTAAGCAAATTATACAGCTTTATGCGACACATTTTGTAATAGTATAACTTCATTACTTCTTTAGTTTTTAAAATTGGTAACACTGTCTAGGCATTGGTTGCACCTCATTAGTACCAGTTTACTACCCAAATATAGCAATAAGCAATAGGATGGTGGCCACTCCTGCTTTGTAAAGGGCCTTTCAATACGCCGCAACATTTTTAGTAGCTTTTGAAAAATTTAAGCAAGAAACAAATTTCGTTAAAATCTGTAGATTATGTGGAAGATGATGGACTGTGTGGCAAACATGGCAAATCTAAAATTATGAAAAAGTTGCTGTGGCCGCACAATAGAACAATTTCAGTGGCCCTGCCTAAAGGGCAATCTGGCAGAACCCAATGGTCTGGTCTGATTGGTCCATGTTTGGGCTGTCTTTTTATGTTTGTGTCCTGTTTTATTGTCTTGTGGGCCGGTTTTTACTGTTGATTTCCCTGACAGTAGCATAAACATGGTCTTCAGAAAGCACAAATAGTTGGAGTCTTCCATATCGTGCAGAACACACAGCGTGTTTTACCAACTTTAAAAGTGTCCCAATTTGCATACTTTTTGAGACTTTTTTTTAGCTTTATGATTTACTATAGGGGCAACTTTTTATTTTCAGGCCTGGGTCTATTTTACTCCCAGTGCAACACTGCAGAGCTGCCTTGATAAACCGTGTTAGTGAAAAACAAATTTGAGGCGAATTTCAACCTGCACCTTGTTTTAAAAGGGGACTCTCGAGGTGCAGGCTTGCTGTACTTTCGGGCTGTGAATGTTAAAATAGCATTGTCGATTTCATTGAACAATATTAGCACCTGGCGCTCCGAGAAATAACGACTGGTGGAGAGATCTGGGAAGGCAAGCTGAGGGGACGGGAGGGGACGGTGGTAGGTGGCGGGGGGGTGCAGAACGCGCCTGTGAGTTGATGTAGCACTGAGAATGGCATAGCAATAAAGCAGTCATGGCTTTGGCAGCAGGGAGGTATCTGGGCAAGTACACATTTGCAAGATTAAAGTTTTCCTGGACAGTAACATGTACAAAGGGGAAAAATGAAAAAATGTTGACGTAACAAACGCTGCATCAAAGGGAGAGAGGAACATAGGGGCATATTTACAAGCCCTTATGGCCCCAGGAATGTCACTTTTTCCAACATTCCTGTGGCGATAAACCCTTAGTTGAGGTGGCATTAAACCACTTAACTTGGCTTAAAGCCATCTAGTAAATTAGACCCCATTTCACACTGTATTATGCAGCACACATAGAAACAGCAAAACACCATGAATCGTTTAAAGAAAATGACAATTTGCAACTTCTATCTGTGCTGCATAGTGAAGGAAGAGACACCTTTCCTACACATAAACAGACATTCCCACCAACGTAGACACCCTTGCACAATGGTTCAAGTTTGCCTGCGTTGGCGCTAGGCAGCTAGATTTAGCACCAGTGCCAGGGGTGCACCGCATTCTTGTGAATACGGTGCATCCCTGCATTTTCAGAATGGCGGAGCGAGCATTAGCAATGTTTGTTTGGAAGAGAAACAGGTCCTGTGCACACGCTAATGAGACACATGGTACTCGTGTCAGGACTCGAAGTTACGTGCAAGATGAAAATTGTTTCAGAGTTCGAAATAAACATCAATCACAAATGTTCATGTGAGTGAGAAATGTTTATAAGTCAAAATGTTGGTCAGTACAGAAAATAATAGCCAGCCGACACGTGTTTCGTCATATCGTGTGGGGGATGTGACTCATCAGGGCTAAAGGCTAGGTGTAGTCCAGATCGTGGTGGCGGTATCGGGTATAATGCCGGCCACGTTTACGAAAATCAGGGTGCTAAGGCACCGGGTACCTCGCTCATCAAAAGGCGGGGATGAAGTTCAAAGACGTGTGCGTCCAAAACTTCTGGGAGGCACCTCAAGCAGAGGAAATGCACTCGAGTATGTGCTTCTGAGGGGCGTATGAGGTCCAGGTAGTGGATCTTCTACCCGGACCTCATACCCTGCTCAGAAGCACATACTCGAGTGCATTTCCTCCGCTTGAGGTACCTCGCAGAAGTTTTGGACTTATAAACATTTCTCACTCACATGAACATTTGTGCTTGACGTTTATTTCGAACTCTTAAACAATTTTCATCTTGCACGTAACTTCGAGTCCTGACACCAGGACCACGTGTCTCATTAGCGTGTGCACAGGACCTGTTTCTCTTCTATTTTGGTTTTGGCCTCCCAAAACCACTGCAGGGGCTGTTTTTCCTTTGGATTTGTTTCCCCCTGTCCTGATCTGCAGCGCGTGCCTACTGCACAAACATTTCAATCTAGTGATCACATTGCTCAGAGCGCCACCACTTCCTGTTCTCTTAAACTCAAACCCAGTCTCTCGTTATAAGCAATGTTT
Organism: Lissotriton helveticus; assembly: GCF_964261635.1. Lineage (NCBI taxonomy): Eukaryota > Metazoa > Chordata > Amphibia > Caudata > Salamandridae > Lissotriton > Lissotriton helveticus. Next base: position 1,044,000,067 of record NC_136065.1, read on the forward strand.
GTTTAATGCCACATTTCGGCATGTGAATTTGCCCCTTAGTACCATGTTCGTAAGATGTGGCGGGCCTTCTCTCCACCGCTGCTGGCGCATCCAAGTTCCCTTGCTTTCTGGAGTTTTGCAGCTGGTAGAGTTTCTCTTTGCTCAAATGGGAGTAATTTCTGATATTTATATGTTTCTCTCGCCTTCATTGCTTGATTTTGCTTGGGAGAAACTGTTACTCATAGTCATTGAAATGTCTCTCATAATTACACTAAAATTATGAAAATGTCACACATAGCAATCTGAAATCTTAGCAGTTATGAGTCGAGTCTGGGGCAGTGGCAGTGCTGGGCGATTTGCTGCAGACTGCAGCAGAACCAACCCCTTCGGCAGAGACCTTGCCACCACTGTGGCGTACTGGAGCCTGAGGAAGGTAAGAGCTAAACAGTTGTCACGAGGGGAGGAAAGGATCTTTGGTGAGTGGCAGGGCAGTGGGTACAAGTCCTATAAAAAGAAGTGTGGGGACTAACCAAGTTAGGCAGTCAGCAAATGACATGATGACATGTGCCATCCATAGCTGCCAAAGTTTCAGATTGCTATGTGTGACATGTTCATAATTTCAATGTCGTTATGAGTGACATTTGACACTTTCTTGCGAGCAAAAATCAAGCAATGAAGATGAAGAAACATAAATATCAGACATTAGACCCATTTGAGGAAAGAAAAACTTTTAGAAGATCTAAAACTGCTGCAAACGCCTGCTGCAGCTGACTATAATTAAAATGACAGCTATGGACCTCAAGAAAGGAGGTCACATGGCTCCGCTAAAAATTAACACCAAAAAGAGCAAGGACCTGCGGTTAGGCTGTAGTACCGCTGGAGCGAAGCAGTGCAATAAGAGCCACTGACAATCCAAGACAACAGTTTAGTAGAGAACACAGATCTTTACAGTATCCCACTAATGTAGAAGGAGTATTGCTGGGTGCACATGAGGCATTCAGAGTTGCAGTGGCATGAGCATCACTGGAGCCTGCCTTGCTGTCCTGGCATCAATATTTCTAGTGTCGCACAGCGAGTGACAAGTTACACACCAAGTGTAAATACACCAGACACCACTTCAAGGAAGGATTGGCCTTTTTTTTCTGCCCATGGCACATACGCAGCTTGGTCTTTAGTCAGGTATTCAGTCCACCCTGTATTGCTGTTTAAAGCCTGCAGCACAGCAGTTGTTGAAAGACCCCTAAATCTAACACCCCATCTTCAGATTCACACAGGTAAGTGCAAACGTAGTCTGTCTCGAGTGACAGTCACGACGCACGCTGACGAGAGTACCTGTCTGTGAACATGTTGCATTGTGGCTGTTTGGAGAGAGCTCAAATAATAAACCAGGAGAGGAGATTCACTAAACTCCATGCTGCTCTCTCTGTCCCACATGGGATCTGGGACCAGACTATAACAGGCCAATACCATAAATTCATTAGAGTCAGATGACTCACGGACCCCAGCCGCCGCAGTGAGCATGCGCCTGGTAGCATGATTGCTGGGCAAGCCTCAGGAGAGCCTGTGAGACACCCATAGCGGTCACAGTCAGGCAGGATGACAAATATGTTGAAAGTATTTTTAAAAATCACACCAGTATAATTAAGCAAGTGGCCCCGGGGTGCTGTGCGCAGCCCTCTACAACTGATACAGATACTTAACACTTACTTCCACTAGTTAATAGACCAATGTAAAACTAGCATTCCAATGATACATGTGAGAAGCATTTGTGCCCGAAATTTGACAGTGAGGTGAGATTCAAAATTAGAGTCGAGACTTAAGCTCACACAATCACAGGGTTACGGATGCCAGGGGTGGCAATCTGAGGGATAGCCCCGGGCGCCACAAGCTCTAGCTACGCCCCACACACTCAATGATCTTCTTGCTCCTCCTCCTATAACAGCTATGTCTGCATCTTTACTATCTGCACCAGACTTTGCAACCAGTTTCTCATCAAAAATTACCTTTAGATAAACCCTAGCCTCACTACTAACTTCTCCTCTTTGCACACTTGCTAACATTGCCTCTACAAACCTCTGGACCTTTTCTGATTCTCAATTTTAGTAAAGCTTTGCGAGATTTGTACCCTTGTAATCCACAATCATAAAACTTCCTGCTCGAAATTCTACAGTACAATTCTGTCTGACATCCATATTAGTCACTCTTTCCTATCTGGTACTTACCCCTCATACTTTAAAACTGTGTTGGAGATGCCCTTACAAAAAACAGCAAACCCTGCCTCCCTATCCAATGTGTCTACTGCCCTCCTTTTCCCAAAACCAAATGTCTCGTCATCAACCACCTTCAATTCTTACAGCCTGCTCCATGTTTTCCAGATGGAATTCTGAGCTCTAAACTCCACTGAAATTTCCCGCATTCACATAACTAACTTCATAAAATCAGCCTACTGCCATCATAGTCCTGGACCATCTGCTACACTTGACACCATTAACCACTTACCTTAGTTGACATCCTAAGGACCCTAAGAATCATAGGCCCGACATTGAACTGGTTCTCCTATCTATTTCGCTGGTCTGTCTCTGTGGACTGGCAATCCATCAAATCCTCTAACTCCCCACCCCACCCCCAACTACCAACTGGTGTCCAACAAAGTTCTGAATTTGATCCTCTCCTTTTATTGCTTTACACCACCTCCCTTAGGGATGTGATCTACTTGTTTGTGCTTGCTAAGACATTTATGCAGACAAAACCTTTTTTCCCTACTCTTTCACCTCTTCTAAAGCCTCAGATATTAGACTGCCTTCCAGCAAGACATTGTCTGCATAAACCAGTCCTATGTTTTATGGCAAAACCTATGAGAAATGGGGTACTGTGAAAAAAGTGTGCAGTACAACATACAAGTTTTTCATAATTTTTGCCAGTGTCATTACATTTATGTCTATCCTTACTACTGAAAGTAAAGGGCAGGAAAGCCTAGTATAGATGGACACAGGCACATAAATAGTGAAAGCAACCCAAGCAACTACAGCTCCGAGTGCAAGGATAAGCAGAGCATTATCAGTTGCTTTGCAAGTTTCCAACTTACTACTTAGTTGAGACCCTCTACAGGTCATTGTCCCAAGAGCATAGCAGCAGATTAGAGATGTATGCTGAGACAGACATCTGGTTCTCAGATTGTCTTTCTGAAATGAATATGTCACTAGGGGGAAGATTTGCAAAAAAAAACATGCAATGCAGCGCAGCCTCCCGAAAGGCTGCGCTGCATTGTGCGACAGGGAGGGCGAAGGAGAGCGCCATATCTTCTGAGATATGGCACTCTCCTCCTCTTTCCCTTGCACCAGTGCTTATTTCAGCTGCCGTGCACCATGTACACACATTAGCGTTGTAGCACTAGGGTGTGTGTGTTTGTGAGTCTAGCACAGGTTTTGTACAGGAATAGTACAAAATACTATGCTACTCACAATGCTTAGCTTTTCCACCTTTTTATGTTTGCAGCACAGTGCAGTACGCATGCAAAGTGAGAAAAGCAAGGCGAAATGAAAGCATTTCTCCTGTTAGCACCTGCTTTGAAGGGGTGTTAACTTTTGGTGCAAAACCATGTTTACAAATCTTTGTAAATATGGTTTTGCGTCAAAAGGCATAAGTGGTTGCACGGTAACGCCTGTGTACCACCCATGGTACGCTCACTCAGCGCATAATAACACAAGGCAGTGCTTTGCGCTGCTTTGCGCTACTTAGAGGGGCTTTCACGCACAAAACTAGTTTTGCGCTGGAAAGTAAATAGCAAAGCAACATTTTGCACTGGTTAGCATCACTTTTGTGGCTCTGAAACAAGCGCAAAATGTTTGTAAATCTCCACCTAAATGTTGTTATTTCCTTATTTTACAAAAATGTACACCTTCTAGTGTATGGGTGCCCTAAGGGCTCTGTCACTGGAATAAATGTGGCGTGGCCTTTCAGGTATTTCAGGTATATCAGTGAAGGGTAGAAGTTTTCAAACTTTGAATTGCGTTGTTATAAGCAATACACAATAGCATAAGTTGCAAAAATTTTAATCGTCTGCACTGACCATTCAACATATCGCCTATTGATCTTATTCTGCTAATACAACAACATGAATAATCTAATTGTGAGATGAATTGTTGTCATGGCCAAAACTGCTGACTTTGCAACTGTGGAATCCAGTTCGAGTCTCTGCAACTGTTCAAAATTCTGGGCAAATCATTTAACCTCCCTGTGCCTCTAAAACAAATGGGTCCATCTGTAATGTAATTGGTGCTCATGTTAAGCACTCTAGTACCTTCGGGTCTAGTTTGCGATCCATAAAACTGAAAAAGAAATAAAAAAAGAATGGGCTAAAGGAGCATGCAGCTTCCTTTGTTTTACTGACTTCCCTAAGAGAACATGCAGGCAGATAACTTTCCAATAGCTTAATGTTAACATGTGAAAACAGAGAAATACCCACTGGGTTGATTCTCCAGTTATTCGTTCAGAAGCAGGACAGGGCTGAAGAGCTTAGGGGAGTTGAGTTAGCTGGCTCCATACTGTCAAAAGTGGTGGTGTTCCCTTTAACCTGAGGCCGTGGGAGGAGGGGATGGCAGGCTTTTCATTTTGAATGGAGCAATTGAGGCACCTTGAGCAAGCTGGTCGTAAGCTTTCACATGCAAATTGACCTTGGCCTCGAACAGTGTTTCTAACTTCCCTGACTGGTTTTACTTCCTTCATGAGAATGGACAAGGAAGGTGGTGTGTTTGACGATTTCAACTGCATGTACAGGAACCAATTGGAATTAATTCTTGGTTATTCCTATGAAACTTTAATGGGATTAGAAAGATCGTTTTATGTGTTCCTGAAATTGCACTTTTGCAAACTGTACTGTCATGAAAACAAAAGAAAAGAAAAACGCTTTCAGCTTTGTAATTCTTTCACAACTACAAATAAAAATATGCTTTCATCACATTTTAGACTGCTCATTTCATGTCACAGAATGAAATAAATGGCAGCTTAGATTGAAAAACATTTTTGCAAAGCAAATACATGTTAATAAAACTATCTGAATATAATTAATTATAATTAAGAAATAATGCAATATGACCCACATGCTTCTATTTGTGTGGTTTATAACTTATATAAAAGGTCATTGTATTAAGGTATTCTGTTTTCTGATGGGTTTGGTTCTTTAAAATCACTATTCTCTGTGTTGCTAGATAGGATCCAATTGCTGAAGTGTGTTTACTATGCTTAGTGTGTTTAAGGCTGCAGTACCAGCGACCGTCTACAGGGGCAGAGCGAGCAAAGAACATAAACACACTGGGTGAAACACAGCCCCACAAGGCAATTTTTAAAAAAGTTGCAAAAATTGTCACAGATGTTTTTGAAGTAATTTCCAATCATTCAGAAGACTTTACCTTGTGGGGACTTGGATTCAGGTCCCCACAGTGCAATCAAGTCCCCACATCATGAGTGTGTTATCATACTCAAGTCCCCACAAGGATAGTAACACAAACCCACACAGACTAACCACATCCAAGGGAAGCACACACAAACACCCACACACTCACCACATCCATGGGCAGCACACACATAAATATACACACACTCACCACATCCAAGGGCAGCACACGCATAAATACATACACACCCCCCACATCCAAGGGCAGCACACACTTAGACACACACACACACCACATCCAAGGGCAGCACACACATAAACACACACACACACACTCACCACATCCAAGGGCAGCACACACATAGCGATACACACACCACATCCAAGGGCAGCACACACATAAACACGCACACACTCACACATCCAAGGGAAGCACACATATAAACACGCACCTCTACATCCAAGGGCAGCACACACATAATCAGACACACGCTCACCGCCTTCACCCTATCGGCGATGCGGCGAGCGCAAAGTAAGCAGTTTTATTTATTTATTTTATTTTCCCTATCGCATCATATATCATCCCCCCCTCCCCCCCCGCCCTACCGTTTTTACCTGTCCCGGCTGCGTCTGATTCCGCAGTACACCATGCCATATAATTCCACAACACAAATCCACTCCACACCACACAATTCCACGCCATACAATTGCACAACTAACTAATCCAATCCAACCCACATAATTCCACTACACACCACATACTCACACTCCATAACAGATAGGTCAACGACAATGCCATTTACAATGCCAATAGCTCTAACTCAAACAAATGCGAGACCGATTGTGTTTCCAATGCTTGTTAAAAAAAGACTTAAGTAAAAGAGTGCTCTGCCCCCTGAATGTCATGACAGTATCATCCGTGGGTTATTAATTTATTTCAACATTTTTGTCACATAAACTCATTTTACTAACGGGGACTGTTAAGTATTCTTAAAACTGTAGTTGGGACATATTTGAGCTGGATCTGAAAACACTTTGTCCGTCTCCATACTGTTTGTTATGGATTAAACTAGGCTCCCTTACCAGCTCTTGATCCATCTCTATCAGGTAAAGCCCAGGAGCCGCTCATCTGAGCAGTTCATCCTAGCAGCTCCTGGCCCAAAAATGAGCCAACAGGGTGCCGCTTCTGAAAGATGGTTCTTAGCAGGCGTGTTCCTAAGTGCTCTCCTCCATAATCACCAACCAACAGTAAGACCTAGGCAATCATAACTGCGGCTGGCAGAGGTCAGCGATTCTGAACAACTTCAGGATCACTTCTCGTGAGGACACAATGGAAAGCTCATACCTGCTGCCATGGAAACAGATGTCAACACCGCAGGCCCATGGTTCTGGGGCAGCGAGTGGGACTGCAGTGTTCTACTGCATCCAAGCTTGAACACAAATAAATGTTAATGATCATTTTTTGGCCTCAGGATGGCCATCTGTGTAAGAATGGTGTAGGGTCCACATTCTTTGCCTTTTCTGTTCGTCTTCTAGCTGTGAGCACTATACTCCTGCAAAAGACTAAGCCAAAATATGGTTTTTTTTTCTTGATTACCTAGTCCCACTTCTCGCACCCCATTCTATTAAAACAATAACTTCGGCCTGTTTTTAGAGATAATTTCAATGACCAGAAGTCGGGAAGGTCATCTTGACAGAGACGTTTTACCAAAAGCACTGATAGCAGTCAATGTGAATGTTCTAAGGCAGCTGTCCTTTCTCTAGTGTACTGCCTGAGAGATGATTCTGACATATTCCATAGGAGACTGTAGAGAGTGGTATTTAATTGTATATGTGTGTACTTTTAAATGTTGTAATAAGAATGTTATGTAGACAGGATTCTGTAATCCAGAATGTTTGTTATGCATTATTTATTCTGTGCCTGACTGTTACTGGAATTGTCGTGGGTCTCTGCTGTGGAAATAAACCTTCGAACTCTGCTTTACATTACATGAAGTCCTTTCCTTGCAATTTCTTAAAAGGACTTTCTACAGAGACATTCAAGACATTTAGTAGCCAATAATCTTTACAAGTATCCACACCAGCATGAATATGTGATGCGTTACCGCTGTTCCTCACCAGAGTGCCCAACACACAGGTGACCTCATACTACCCCGGGACGCTTGCACTGACTTATATGGACAAAGGACAGGAGCCAGAGAGATATTGTTCACATCTTTCTTCCCACCCTACTGAAAATGACCTGTGCTATGTTATTGTCATGTGGTATTTGCAGAGGTGCCACTAATGTGGCCTTGGAGCGCTGTTGCCTTATTTAACGGATTGCTAGCTGGAACATCCTTGTGTGGTTGGATGCCGCATGAGTAGAGAGGGTTGTATGTAAGGAGTTTGGATGATGAATGTGAAGGCTAGAGATGTGCTCACAAAGTTGTGTATATCTGATTGAGACCTCTAGCCACAGATTCCTTACCTTAGAATATTTCCCAGGTGTCAGACTGGATCAGAAATTTTTGGTGAGCAGTACCCCTACATGCCGGTAGGTGGCATAGTTCGGCTCCAAGTGACATCGTCTGCGTTATAAGTGACGTGCGCCGTGCCATATGTGCACCATCCCAGTGCACGGATGTCAGTTCTTTTCTTTAGGTGCCAGTCAGCGCCGAACCAGAGAGGGATATCTCATGTCACTTTTTGACTGACCTTTTTTTTTACTTTTTGTCAAAGAACTTTTGAGACTTTGTCTCCTGGTGTGTAGGATGTCCTCCCGAAAGGCAGGTTTTAAACCTTGCTGTGACTGTCGCCAGGCAGATGTCGGTGACAGACCTGCACTTGGTTTGCCTCTGATAACCTGAGGAGGACCACAACGTGAATACATGCAAGGATTGCTGCACCATGCATCCCAAGGCACAGAGGGAGTCGATTTTGGTTGTGAGGAAGGTACCGAGATCGTGGGTGCAGTTGTACCCATTGATCATCGTCGCACTCCAAGCTGTCAAGGAAGTCAGGTAAGTCCCACAAGAAGAAGCCAAAGAGTTCTTTGACGTTGTCACGCAAGTGTCCGGATGAGTTGCAAGGCTGTCAGAACTCAACGCTTAGCTCTGTGGTGGAGCCTGGGCCATCCCTGAGCCTTCCTGAGTTTCCAGGAGTCAGAGCGACTCCCGCCCAACTGAAAGAATTTAACAAGACCATATAGCTCATCTTTGGGCGGCTTGACCCCTCTGGTGTCCCTGAGGCCCCACGTGTCTGGGAGAGGCCCAACTGGTCTTCCAATGGCAGGTTCACCGTCTGCGCCAGTCGGGCCCCAGGGATCCAGTTACTGATCTATAGTGCTGCCAGTCAAGTGTCCTCGAGCTTCCATGTCACCTGCTCCAGTGCTGACACCCCCAGCTCCACCAACGCCCAGCGGTGGCACCACCTCATCATCATTACTGATTCCGATATAGAGGGTGTTGTCCACTACGGCCGTCCACCGGGGGTACACTCCAGATATATGAACCAGAGACTTATTTCTAAGACAGGTGTTGATTGGTTGATGGGTGGGAGGGATTTGCGGACCATTATGGCTATCAAACAGAAGATCCTGAGTACATCTGGTATGAGGAACTGGAGGATGCCATTGGCCTGGATACCCCTCAGACACTGGCCTGGGCGCTTCATCTACTGTGGCTATTGAATAGGGTGCCTTGTGGTTTTGTGGAGTACAGCTGAGGTCCTAGACCTTTTTTTTATAATTAATTTTTATTATAGTTTTGATGATACAAGGTACATACATAGAACAATGGTCCTTGTTAAAGGAAATGATTCCAACCAAACAATAAATATAGAACGCAGTCAATTTTATATAATTTAACCAGCCAGATAGAAAATGTAATGCAAATAAAATGATCTGTCGAGGGACAGTTGGAATATCCAGTAGGATACAGTCCTGTATCCAGAACAATACATAGTACAAGTGTGACAAGGTGACTGCTTAGGTTCTTTAGACGTATATATCTACATGCATTTTTTCTACAAAATCCCTTCCCTGAAGTCATCAGCAATGCTCCACTCCACTCCACCCACCATCCACCTTTTTCCCAAGTGCTAACATGATTCTAAGTGAAGTAGTGACATTTGAAAAAATGGTACCTAAAGATTTATCTTTACTTGAAAACACCAGACGATTCATTCCATATAACATTTCGCTGGAGGAGAAAAAAGCGATAGACACACTTAGAAACAATGACTCGCTGATAATCAAGTCAGCCGATAAAGGGGATGGTATCGTTTAACAGGAAAAAGACACATACAAACAGGAAATTTTGCGCCTGATGGAGCAGATTCCATCTGCAGTCAGGCATTGTTTTATTTTTGCGCTACAGACAGACTGCATTTAAATTGCCACGCACATTTTGGTGCAAGTTAAAAACATGGCACAGGAAAAACATGAAAGTGAGGCCTATTCAGTCTGAAATGCTTTTGCTGAATTAACATGTGTTTTTGCAGTGTGGAGAAAAACTTGTGAAAAGTGGCCTTTTTACCTTTGAAGATTAATAGAATGGGTTTCTCTCTTCCCAGCTCATCCATGTAATCTAAATGTACTATTTCTGTCTTAAAAGACTTTGACTTGTTGCATATTTTGATAAATATTTTCAGTTAATAACACCTCTTTTTATAATGTGTGTGAATTAATAATGCACCAAACACGACACAGGGGACTAAATGCTTTTTTGCATGAAAAGCTATCTAAAACATTAAAGCATGTTGTCGTGTGCGCTGTAGTAACTGTGTGTGCTTTTAAATTTTACACTAAATGCATGAAAATGCTATGTTGCACATTTATTTTGCATCTTGTCATAAATAATAGAAAAGCTGCTTGAAACTAATAGCTTGGCTAGGTAAACATTTATAAGGGGTATTAGTATGGAGTTGGGAAACATAATGGGCTGATTTACATGAAATTAATATTATCTTTGTGTTTGTTTTATTTTTGGGGCCTACACAAAACATGGCTGCCTGTGAATCCATCAAGGCTATGGCTTGCAATTTAATGAGAAGGGAGCATGCGCAGACTGTGGCAGCTTTCCTCATGACAAGAAGTGAAGGACATCTTGAACTGTAGGGTGCACAGACATAATATCGACTCCAAAATATCGTTTGGACAGAATATCGAGTTTAAAATATCGTTTGGACAAAATATCGACAGGACAGAATATAGACAGCCAAAATATCGTTTTTAAGGTAAGTGAAGTAATATCGACTGTAAATAATATAGAAAGTGAAAATATGTAAGTATATAATATAGATAGTAAAAAAAATTGTTTTTATTTTTAGGGTTCAGGGTCAGTTTTGGGTTTTTGGGTAAAGGGGTATTTTTAGGGTTCAGGGTCAGTTTTCAGTTTTTGGGTAAAGGGGTATTTTTAGGGTTCAGGGTCAGTTTTCAGTTTTTGGGTAAAGGGGTATTTTTACGGTTCAGGGTCAGTTTTCAGTTTTTGGGTAAAGGGGTATTTTTAGGGTTCAGGGTCAGTTTTGGGTTTTTGGGTAAAGGGGTATTTTTAGGGTTCAGGGTCAGTTTTCAGTTTTTGGGTATTATTTTATTATATTTTGTTACTATATATATATGTTTTAATAAATATGAAATAAAAAAATATTTATTTAACTTTCATTAATTATTTAATTATTATAAGTTAATTTAAGTAATTTTAAGTATGTTTTAGTAATTAATTATTAAAATAATTTAATTTAACAATGTTTTTAGTAAATACGATATTTTTTACAACTATATTTTTGTAAACGATATTTTTAACTCGATATTTTTGTACTTACCTGTTTGTAGATAGAAACTCGATATTTTGTCTCTCGATATTTTGTCAACGATATTTTTGATGGTCGATATTCTGTCCCTCGATATTATTTCAGTGATCCAACTGTAGATTCTTGTGATTCTGCCAATGTACCAGTGTTAGTTAAAAGTGTCCATCTGACTGCGCTGAGAAGGGAAGGAAGAGAACTAGAATGAAACATTTTTCCTAGTAAATGTTGCAAATGTTTATAAATGTAGTTATTCATGTATGCTTCTTTTGTTAAAAGTGGTAAAGTCAGGATTTTAGAATGAGTCAGGGTTTTGAGAACTCATGCCATCATGACTGACCAATCACGTACAGGTTTTCCTGAAAAATGCTTTGTGTAGTCTGCCAATAATTAGAGTATAAAACAATGTCCTCTCTGGATGGGGGCTGGCTTTCTCAGCTCAGCTGGCTTCTATGGGTTAGGTACGCGAAACGTCCCGGGAGATTGCTGAAGGGGAGGTGCATCCGAGGAGATTCAGGGGGAGGTTTCTTGCTTCCACGTCATATCTTGGCACTGCAGGCAACATTCCTAAGAGGTCTGGTGAAGGGCGGGCTGTCTCCCTCCTTTTTGCTCTTTAGACACAGACAGATGCACAGAGCAGCAACAGATAGAAAGGCTCTTTAGATTTAGATGCTAAACTTTAAGTTTATGTTTTGACTAATTAATTAGGTCTAAAAAGATGTATTTGTTTTATGCATTTATTTCTCTTAATGGGAGATTTTTGCCAACTATTCAATTATTGATTAGCTTTGCAAGACTATTTTTCTTACAAACTCTTTAAGAATGTTGCGCCTCATTTTCTTCCCTACATGTTATGCTTATATGCAGACTGTAATGTGTTCTTTATGAATGCTATTTTTCCTGTTCTCCAAATTCTGTAACCTGATTGATATTTTACTAATGAATAAAGGGTTAGAGAAAAACTTAACTTTTGACTACAAAATAAAACCCTTTAAATACTCAACAACTCTCTTTATTGGCTTGAATAATAAAATTGCATTTTTGAATGTTCAGGTTTATTTAAAGTCTCCTGAAGGTAATACATGGTGTGAAGGGCCCAACACCTTTTGAGCGGTAAATTAGAGGTAGCATGAGGGTTTTGCATTGAGAAACTACCAGAAGAAATTACCGCTCCATCACGCCAACACAGGAACACAGATCATTACTGTAGGCTTCCCACCAACTCTACCACTGAACTCCACAAACTGATCCAGCAAATAACAACTGACGGCAAAAATCAAGACTTCCTTAGTCTTAAGGAGTTTTAATTTCTTAACATCAAATCTGCCCGTACACCTGTAATTTACACCCTACCTAAAATCCATAAAAATGAAACCACACCTCCTGGACGTCCCATCGTCTCCTGGTGCGGCTCCATTTTGGAGCCCCTTGGACAGTATGTGGATTACTTCATAAAAGAGTTTGTCCCCCATACGGAGTGTTATGTTAGGGAAAATATGTCTATGATTAATTTGGTGGAGCACCATCCCTTCAACAGTGAGTCTGAAATTTTGTGTACTCTTGATGTTGAATCGCTCTACACCAATATACCACAAGTAGAGGCGCTGCTTATCATGGAATACATTTTAGACAAAAAAACATGTGCACATAATGTTCCCACCACCTTCATACTACAATTACTGGAAATATGCCTCACCAGGAATTTCTTTTCCTTTGAGACAAATTTTATCAGCAGGTGAAGGGCACTTCAATGGGCGCGGTTTTTGCACCTAATCTAGCAATTCTGTACATGGATCACTTGGAAACATCCAGAATTCTCACCTAAAACAACCCATTTTTTGAAGGGATTACCTTGTGGAAACGCTTTATTGATGATATTTTTTATAATATGGCGTTCCACAGAAAGTAGCCTTACCCAGTTCCTTCATTGGCTTAATAACAACTTTCAGGGTCTTACCTTCACACTGACACACAACAGATCCTCAATAGCATTTCTGGACTTTACTATCTACCACCATAATAATGAACTGCTTACTAGACTATACCGCAAGCCCACGGAAAGGAATACGCTTCTTAAATACAACAGTAACCATCCCTGAGCACTCCGTGACTCTCTTCCTTACTCACAATTTTTACGAGTTAGGAGGAATTGCTTTCACAAGGAAGACTACTTCCATGAAGCATCCATACTTTCATCTAAGCTAGAAGCTTGTGGCTACCTGAAATTATTGGTTCGTAATGCACGCAAAAGGGCTTGGTATTACCCACAGGAAGTATTGCTCATCTCTAAACCCAAAGCCGACCAAAAAGGCATAGTATGTGTCACCACTTTTTCACCGGTGTCAAATGCCATACGCAAATCCATTCTTTTTTTTTTTTTTTTTTTTTTTTTTTTTTTTAAAAACCTTTATTTGAGCAAGCAGAAATGTACAAGGATGGGCCTACAACCACACGGGCCAGCCGCTAAAAAGGAGGAGAGACATATCACATAAGCCCGCAGAGGTAACCGTCAATCAACAATGCAATACTCCACATTACATACAGGACCAAAACAGGTTTTATATATATGAAAGAACAAACATACAAAAAAGGCGAGAGTGTATCACTGAAGGTCAGCCCAAGGGACGCAAGGGGGGAACAGCAACGGAGGTGCAATAATAATATCCTAAGCACTAAGGAGTATAAAGCGGGGGGGGGAGGGGGGAGGGGGGGCAGAGACCAGGAAGAAGAAGGGGGGAAGAGCCGGTGACACCAGCTCAGTCCCTATATGAAGATTCCGGGAACGCCAGCCTAGGGAGATAGAGTAATCTCGACAGTGTCCACAAGGGGAGGAGTACAAATGTCGCCACGATATTCGTTCCATTGACCCCACACCTTCACCCATGCCCTGGGTCTACCCCTGGCCACATAAAGTTTTCTCACGGAACATGGACCAATCCATATTATCCTCCCATTGCGAGAGGGCAGGGGGCCTGGAGGCCCCCCAGAGTTGCGCAATATCTCGCTTCGCGATCATATAGCCCAGGGTGGCCCATCTAGTCTGTGCCACCGAATAGTCCGTGGGCTCCCAAACATTCAAAAGACAGCGACGAGGTTCCGGTCGCAAGGATATCCCCGTCACCACAGTCATCAGATCAAGCACGGCCACCCAATAAGCAGCCACCATCGGGCACTCCCAAAGAATATGCAGGAAAGTAGCACGCAAACCACATCCACGCTTACACAGTCCATCGGAGGAAAAGCCCATCACCATCAGTCGCGGTCCCGTCACGTACACCCGATGAAGGATCTTCAATTGGACCAAACGGAGTCGAGCCGGTATAGCCACCTCCTTCGGAGAGGAGAGGGCCGATTGCCAATCCTCATCATCAAGTTCCAACCCATCTCCCATCCACTGTTCCCGAAGCCGGGCCAATAAGTCAGTCCGATTGTTAATCAGCTTTTTATAAATCAGGGAGATAGTGCTATCAGGAAGATGTTCGTCAAGGACACGGTCTTCAAGTGGGGAAGAGTCAGGCGGAATCTCACCAGGAGCAAACACCGAAACCAAAGCGTGCCTGATCTGTAAATAACGAAAGAATTCCCGACTACTCAGGCCGTAGTCAGCCTGGAGGGCCTGAAACGGGCGCACCGAACCCTTAGAATATACATCCCCCACTTTAGAGATCCCAATCAAGTCCCAACGGTCGAAACCCTTGGAGGACCAAAGACCGCCCAGACGTTCTGAAGCATAAAGCGGCGTCGCCAACGTCAAGCGATCCTCCCAGCCCAGGCTCACATTAAATCCATTCTTAAACATTGGACAATACTCAATGCCGGGACTTTGAAAATTGATCGTCCCCTGTTTACCTTTAGAAAGAGCCGTAACATAAAAGACCACCTATTCAGGGCAGCTCTTACCGCTGTAAATAATAATTTTTTTCATGGATCTGCCAGCTCATTGCATGCGTCCTCAACACTATCACCCATTCGATACCCACACCCAAAATGGCCACCATGTTGCCATCAATACACTTCCATTCCGACTGACTTCCGGTCCACGCTCCATTCCTCCACGTCCGCAACCAAATATCCCTCCCCTCCACCACTGACTCCCTGAGCCATTGCGCCCGTGATACACGCCCAGCACACACATCTGGAGACTGTCCACTGCACGGCACCGACCTTCACAACGCAGTAATTTCCAACACCACCTGTTAACCCCGCCAACGTGCAATTTCAAGGTAGGAGCAGTTCCTCTGCTGCCCGTTCCGGTGCCGACACCAGACCGTGTTCTGAGCCCCTTTTTTCTTTCCTCCGCAGCTAACAGGCTTCAATCGTAGCAGAATACCCCCCCCCAAACCTGCATGCCCATTGAAGCAATTATCAAGGTAATTTCTGACCCTCTGCCGCCTTCACCCGGCCATTCTCCATGCGCTTTATCAGAAGAGCCCAACCCTCCCTATTTTTCTCCCCCAGGAACCACACCGACCAAGCTAAGATTTTTTACTTGCCGTTTTCCCCCCGGAACTGATGTGCCTTCTCATCATGGGCTAAGAGGTATAATTATGCATTGTTGCCTCACTCAGCTTGGCGCTCACGTACCCCTTGCATGATATGCCTGCTCTCTTTTTCAGCTCCGTGCCTTTTCTCAGTCCTTTTTCTAGCATGATCCTCCACCACTCAGCAGCTCCATACCAGATACGAGTCCAGTCCTTTCTGGTCAAGTCATGTCACTTGTGTTCTCACCCACACTCGGCGGTTCACTTCTACACTCTAAAAATTCCTATCCTTACACATCATGATGTTTCTCGCCATCACGGCATTGATAGCCTTTATTAATTGGTTCCCATAACTTAATAGGTTGTATGGATTTCCCAGGAGTTACTCTCAGTATGCCCAACGGTGAACCTAGGTCTTAGGACTTTTTGAGTGGACTGTTTGTGAGTGACATGAAGTACTAGCTCGCTTATTTAATAATTCAATTTTCTTCCTTCCCCCTTTTTTCCCCTATTCCTTATGTTTTCAGTGTGATGTCAGTTTTGTAATTATTGATATCTCAGGCTTACAGTATTTCTGTCCTGATGATGATCGCAGTTATCCCCTGAACGGGATCGAAACGTCGTCGACCTCTAAAAAACATAGTGCACACAAATATTTCTACTCCCTTGTGTCACGTGTGTTACTACCTATTAAGCTTGCCGCATTATGTATAACTATGAACAAGCAATTTCCCTATTCCGCCTGACTGTTTTGAATTTCTTTATGGTTTCTTTATGATTTTGTTTAAATTATCACCTTGTCACCTTGTCACACTTGTTCTATGTATTGTTCTGGATACAGGACTGTATCTTACTGGATATTGCAACTGTCCCTTGACAGATAAATCATTTTATTTGCATTCAATTTTCTATCTGGCTGGTTAGATTATATAGAATTGACTGCCTTCTATATTTATTGTTTGTTTGGAATCATTTGCTTTAACAAGGACCATTGTTCTATGTAATTAACTGATACCCTAGGTCCTTGCTTACCTTTAGGGTTCCCTTGTCTGTCACTAAACGATACAAGTTACATAGGCATGTCACAATTAAAACTATGGCTCACTATCATTTCGAATCTAACAAGACAATCAGCAACCGCTCCCCAATAACCCCGGCCATCCACTGCTCTTGACAATTGTTTAGAACACTGAGACAAAAATTCTCCCATACAACGCCCCGTCCTGCCTAGTTCCAATTCCACCAAACAAATGACAAATAATGACAAATAGTTTTATTTGATTCAGACCTCAACTGACGTCAACAAATCCGAGTACATAAAATAGAAAGTGTTAGATTATGTTATTAAAAACATTTTTTAAACTCTTTATAAGAAAAGACAGGTAAATAGTTTGTGGTCGACACGAGCAACATACAATAGTTAAAACTACTACATTTGTGCACTATTTCTTTAAAATAACTTTAAGAAACTCTTTAAAAACTTAAACAAGTTACAACAAACACATTCATTTGGGGGAGACTTATACACCATGATTAGATCTTGAGCTAAAATAGCATTATGTCTTAAATGGATTGGCTTTACATATCGACGCTTAGCCTCTACCTATATAGGGTTATGACAAATTAATAATACATGGTACAGATCTTGTGGTCCACCATTTCACAAGTCACATTTGCCTAGAGTAGTATTTGGGGCGTCCCATCTGGCGGAATATGTTTTTAAAGGGAGAATACCCAATTGCAAAAGAAGGATACAGCGCCTTACACTGTGCTCTAACAGAAACTGTAGATAATGTTCGGGGGTTTAAAATACTATGTTTTCTGAAAAGGTTTTGTAATGCTTCAATTGGATAAAATATTCTTTGTCCATTTCATAGCTTATTCTCTGCATCATATTTTATAAAAAGAGCTTCACGTGCGTGGAGACCAGGCCTGCAAAAGTGCAACAGTGCATTGTGAAACCTCAAGGGATTTTGAAAGGTTCCTATTGAAGGTGTACAGAGACACTTCGTCTCTTAAAGTCTCCAATTTTAATATATATCTTAATGTGCCTACGGGGACAGCATATCACTCTAGCAACCACCATCTCCCAAAGCCTACACACCTGACATCTAATATAGGGTGTGCCCGGAGGCACCCTCTCTTCCGCCATCAGCAAGACGGGCAGGTCCTGGACCTGACGCTGCTCTCAGTGGCAGTCAAGACAAACATCTTGACGGAGGTTCTTCTGCCAGGAGCTGGCCCCATAGAGCCATTACTCCCATTTAATGAAGCCCTTACAGATGTCCTTCTCGGGGCTTAGTCCAAGCCATGCACTGATTACCTACTGGCCTAGTCCCACCACAGGGAACCCCTGTTTTCCCACACAGCTCCCCAACTCAGATAGCTATGTGGGTCAAGCCTTTATGTCCAAAACTAACCCTACCACCTTTCCTACCACCCAACCGGATAGGGAATTCCAAAGGCTGGGTACCTATTGTAAGAGGATGTTTTCTTCTCCCAGCCAGGCATTGTGGTTAGTAAACTCTGCATAACTCTTGGGTCGATACTCCCATAGATCTGGGACTTGGGTGGGCCGGTGCTGCCTGTGGTCCTGGAAGAGGCCCAAGTCATACTATCTCAGCCAATTGCTGATGAGAGAGATGCAGCCAAGTTCACCATATGATGTGGGCCTGATACAACTGACTAGCAGGGCAGAATGATTTCCTGGCTTTTTTATGGGGATGTGCAAGCTTCACTCATGGACATGCACTTTGATGTCTCCTGTCTGTTTGGTGAGAAGCAAGACTCAGCGCTGGAGGGTTTCAAGGACTGTAGGGCTACGGCCAGACCCTTGGGCCTTTCTATGACCTCTCAACAACTCAGTCTGCCTTTTTCCAGTTTCGTTCCAACGTAAAGGGTTTCCAACCGTGTCTCTACCCTCCCAGCCACCATGTCCAGGACGTTTTGCAGTCTTTTAGTAGCCGAGTATGCTGTTACCACAGACCACATGGGACAGGCAGCCAGAAGTCAGGCCAGTCCACCTACCCCCACCCCCCTCCCCCCTGGGAGCCTTAGTCTCCAAACCCCTTTAGTTTTCCCTCTGAACATCATGGGTAACCAGTGGGGAGAAGGATACAACATCACCTACACCACTGGAGGTCAATAACATCCGACTGTTGGGTTTTGCAGCTTGCCCAAAGGGGATACTCCCTCCCCTTTCTGACCACCCCCATCCCATGTCAAGAAATTACGACAAGATGACATGGGCCAGCTCACCTTGCTGCATCAGGAACTGTCAGCTCTCTTGGCCAAGGGAGCTATGAGAGGTTCTCAGAAGTAGGTTGTGGTTGCCATTCCAGCTACTTTCTAGTGCCAAGAAGGATGGAGGCCTTAGTCCTATTCTAGACCTGCACCTTCTCAACCTCTTCCTGAAAAAGGAGAAATTCAAGATGCTCATGCTCACACAAGTCCTGTCTGTCCTACATCGAGGAGACTGGATGGTGGCGTTGGACTTGCAAGACGCTTATTTCCACATCCCTGACCTGCCTGCCGACAGACATTAACTGTGGTTCATGGTGGGCCAAGAGCACTTTCAGTTTGCCATGCTCCCCTTCGGCCTTAACAGTGCCCCTTAGGTGTTCACAAAAGTGATGGTTGCAGCTCATCTCCGGAGATCAGGGATTTCAGTCTTTCCGTGCATCTGTGATTGGCTGTTGAAGGCGGGCTCACACCTTTTGTCATATCCCACCTCCAGACTATGGCAAAGCTTCTGTACTCACTGGAGTTTGCTGTCAATGTACCTAAGTCCCACCTGACTCCCTCTCAGACTCTTCCTTTCATCTGATCTGTTCTGGACACAGTGCAGTTTCGGGCTTATACTCCTAAGTGGTGAGTCCAGAACATTCAGGCTCTGATACCAATGTTTCAGCCTCTATTCTGGATTTTGGTAAGAATGACCGTGAAGTTGTTGAACCTCATGGCCTCCTGCATCCTGCTTGTAGTACATGCCTGCTGGCTCTGCAGTGGGACCTGAAGTCTCAATGGGCGGAGCATCAGGGGAATCTCTCCTACATGGTCTAGATCTCAGAGGGGACTGCACAATATCTGCAGTGGTGACTAATGAACCGCGATTGGGTCAGTGGCTGACCCCTTTCCCTTCCCCAACCTGAGCTGACTGTAGTGACAGATGCATCACTTATGGGCTGGGGTGGCCATCTAGGAGAGGTGCATATCAGAGGACTCTAGTCTCTGGCGGAATCGGTTCTCCAAATCAATGTTTTAGAGCTTTGGGCAATCAGTTTAGCATTGAAAGCCTTTCTTCCTTCAAGTAGGAGAAGGCTAGCACAGATGTTCATGGACAAAGCCACCGCAATGTAGTACTGCAACAAACAAGACAGGATGGGTTTGAGGACCCTTTGTCAAGAGGCTTTGCACCTCCGGACATGGTTAGAACACCAGGGCCTTTCCCTAGTGGTTCAACATGGTTGTACGACGGTTCAACGCAGGTAAATGCATCGTATGCCTTTGCCACGCATTTTTTAGCATGCATATTTTTACAGCGAATGTGCATTTACAACGCATGCCAATACCATGCATTGTTTTTAAATAGGAAAACAATGTATTCATGAGGGGAGACCTCCCAACACCCTCAACTTACCTTAAATGTGTGGTAAAGGCACAACAAGGTAAAAACCTTGTTGTAAAGGGCTTTTTCCCATTCAACAACAGGCAGGCTCTCTGAAAGCCAGAGGGGACAAACTCAGCCAGCAGCGCCTAGCAGATCACAAATGGTGTCTCCACCCAAAGGTGACACAAGGTCTCTTTTAAGATTGGGGAGAATCTTAGTTAGATCTGTTCACCTCTGTCAAAAAAGTGCAATGCCAGCATTTGTGTGTGCTGGTGCTTCTAAGAATATTCTTGCTCGAAGAAGCTTTTCATTTCAAGTGTAGCTCCATCCTCCTGTTCGCCTTTCTACCAATACCGCACCTGCCCAGAGTTCTCAAGAAGAACAGGAACAAGTGGGCCCAATTCATTCTTGTGACTCCAGATTGGGCACACGGAGTCTGGTTTCCAGAGCTGTTGAGCTTGAGCATTGGTCCTCTGATCAGTCTATCGTTTTGGGAGGATTCTCTGTCATAGCAATAGGGCAGGGTCCTGCACCCAAGCAACACCCAAGGGTTTGTGAGCTCATTCTAGCAGAGCCAATGCTGCGACCAATGCGTTAGCACGCGGAGTTCCGGTCCTGGAAATCTGTCAGGCAGCAACGTGGGCTTCTTTGCACACGTTTACTATGCACTACTGTCTAGACAGTCAGGTTCGGCGAGTCGGTCATTTTACCCGTTCGGTCCCTCAGAACTTCTTATTATAATTCGTATTGCAGCCCTGACTCCGGGAGGTATTGCTTGGGTATCGATTCTAAGGTAAGGAATCTGCAGCTAAAAGTCTCTGTCTGATGAACAAGTTACTTACCTTCATTAATACCTTATCTGTGAGAGACTATCTAGCTGCAGATTTGTCACCAAACCACCCATCCTTCCCAATCTCTGACAAGATTATAGACTTAAGGATTTATCGCTATAGGAGCCATAGATTTCCACACCTGTGGTCAGTAATCCTCGTGGCTCTGCACTTCTGGAGTGGAAAGTCGCAAAAGAAACTGATGTCAGTGTACTAGGGTGATGCCTATATAGTCACTGCACGTCACTTCTAGCAAGTAGAATGCAGATGATGCCACAGGAGCCGATTAACACCAAATACCTGCGCAGAAGTACTGTCTGATGCCTGGGGAATATGCTTAAGTAAGGAATCTGCTGCTAGATAGAGTCTCTACCAGAGAAGACTTTGCAGAATGTAAGTAACTAGTTTGAAATTACCATGTGGCTATACATTCAGGCATCACCAAGATGAGTGTTAAATTGGAATAGGATTCATACACATTAGACAATGCTTGGTATGGTTGTGCATTCGTACATAGAGATCCGTGTATCACTGACCGTGGAATGTATGTCATTACCTCGCATACTAATACCACGCGTGCCAATACAACGCGGGTATTACTACGCAATATCAATGAGATCGCATGCCATTACATCGCATACTTTTACCACGAGTATGCCTTTACCACGCATGCCATTACAACGCAAAGGCATGCGTGGTAAAGCTATATTCGTGGTAAAAGTATGCAAGGTAAGTTACATCCCTATCCCTACACCTACACAACAGACTACTTCCACCCCTACACTACCCCAACCCAAAAACACTACCACACTACTACACTACCCACACTACTCCCACCACTACACTACCCTAAACCCTAAAACACTACTACGCTACACACACTACTCCCACCCCTACACTACCCTAAACACTACTACGCTACCCACACTACTCCCACCCCTACAGTACCCCAACCCAAAAACACTAGCACACAACTACACTACCTACACTACTCCTACACTACCCTAAACCCTAAAATACTACTACGCTACCCACACTACTGCCACCCCTACACTACCCTAAACCCTAAAACACTACTACGCTACCAACACTACTCTCACCCCTACACGACTCTAAACCCTAAAACACTACTACGCTACCCACACTACTCCCACCCCTACACTACCCTAAACCTTAAAACACTACTACGCTACCCACACTACTCCCACTCCTACACTACCCTAAACCCTAAAACACTACTATGCTACCCACACTACTGCCACCCCTACGCTATTCTAAACCCTAAAACACTACTACGCTACCTACACTCCTCCCACCCCTACACTACCCTAAACACTAAAACACTACTACGCTACCCACACTACTCCCACCCCTACACTACCCTAAACCCTAAAACACTACTACGCTACCCACACTACTCCCACCCCTAAACTACTCTAAACCCTAAAACACTACTACGCTACCCACACTACTCCCACCCCTAAACTACTCTAAGCCCTAAAACACTACCACACTACCCTCATTACTCCCACCCCTACACTACCCCAACCCAAAAATACTACCACACTACTACACTACCCACACTACTCCCACCCCTACACTACCCTAAACCCTAAAACACTACTATGCTACCCACACTACTCCCACCCCTACACTACCCCAACCCAAAAACACTACCACACTACTACACTACCTACACTACTCCCACCCCTTCACTACCCTAAACCTTAAAACACTACTACGCTACCCATGCTACTCCCACCCCTACACTACCCAAAACCCTAAAACACTACTACGCTACCCACACTACCCCCACCCTTACACTACCCTAAACCCTAAAACACTACTACGCTACCCACACTACTCCCAACCCTACACTACTCTAAACCCTAATACACTACAATAAACAAACACTACAACACTACACTACCCTAAAACCTAAATCACTACACTACATAAACACTACACTACCCTCCCCAATACACTACACTAAACAAACATGGCAACACCACAACACAGACTAAAACGTTTAAAAAAAAACACACACAACACAAACAATACCACACTACTTTTAAACTACCCTAAACCCTACAAAATTACCCCCCGCCCTTGCACAACCCCCCTTACCCCTCTCCTCTCCAGTGTCGCCGTCGGATCCTGATCCTCCTTCCTGCTTGCTTCACGTCGTTGTGAGGAAACAGCCTAAGATTCCTCACAACGACATGTATAGCTGCCCCCGCCGCCACCATTACACATTACATCGCATGCGTTGTAAAAGCGCATGCGATGTAATGGTATGCGTGGTTTTACCACGCGTTGTAACATCGCATGCGTTGTAACGCATGCGATGTAAAAGCAACGCGTGGTAAAACCCGCGTTGTAATGGCTGTTCCCCCTGACCGTGCAGTACCATAGCTGGAATCTGACGACTAAGTGCCCTGTCAGGATTCTTTGGTGTAAAATACACCAAGGTGCAAAATGCAGAGGGGATTAATGGGATCTTAGATACCAATGTCAGGCCAATCAAGGTGTGATTGAAGAAAATATGGTAAAAGGAACAAATGATGGACGGAATGCTGAACAATAAAAACATTCACCCCCAGTCACAAGGATCTGGGTTTAATTCATCATTCTTTTGCTCACCACGCCACACAAGTTTGGACCCAGCCATATGATAATCAGTCTTGACACTGTTCCGTATGAGAATAGTCCAACCCAAACTGTCAAGCCAGGTCCTCCCAGGACCGGAAACAAGCATCCTGGTGCTGGTTTCGGGGCATCACCCCTCATCAGCTAAGCTAGCTGTATCCAGTGGCGCAGTGAGCACTGGACCCACATCTGGGCATATCCTTCCCACTTAAGGCGAATAAAGCAAAATGAACAAATGATGGACGGAATGCTGAACAATGCAAACATTTACCCCCAGGACCTGGCTTGTCAGTTCAGGCTGGACTGTTCCCATGAGGAACAGGGTCAAGATTGATTTGCCTATAGCTGGATTTTTGTGACTGGGGATGAATGTTTGTATTTTTCAGCATTCCATCCATCATTTGTTCCTTTTGCTTTTTCAGAAAATATAGTATGTTAGAAAGGCGATCCTGGGGGAGGCAGAAGATGTCTGACTGACCACCGCTGGGTCCACCCCTCCTTCTGGAAAAGGCCGAGCGTTGTCGAGAGGCCTCCTGGGTGAGGGTCCTCTCCTAGAATCGTATCAGCAGAGCAATGACACCACTACAAATGGACACCACACAAGAGGATAAGTTCTTAGGCTTTATCAGTAATAAAGGTTGGTTATCTTCGGCAATATGTACAAGCGGATCGAGGGATCCGTAAAGTCTCGGTAACAGGGAACAGGGTAGCGGGACAGTCTCGGTACTGGTTGGGCGTAGGGATACCCTGCGCACAGCTCTCAATCCTCGAGCTGGGGGGTTCCGAAAGGTCGAGCCGCGGCAGCGCCAGCAGGACTCCAAAGATGGTTTCGACGAGGTTGGGCCGTGGCAGCGCCAGCAGGCTTCGAGGTAGTTTCAGCGAGGATGGGCCGCAGCAGCGCCAGCAGGCTCCCAAGATGGTTTCAGCGAAGATGGGCCGCGGTAGCGCCAGCAGGCTCCCAAGATGGTTTCAGCGAGGCTGGGCCGCGGCAGCGCCAGCAGGACTCCAAGATGGTTTCAGCGAAGATGGGCCGCGGCAGCGCCAGCAGGACTCCAAGATGGTTTCAGCGAAGATGGGCTGCGGCAGCGCCAGCAGGCTCCCAAGATGGTTTCAGCGAGGATGGGCCGCGGCAGCGCCAGCAGGACTCCAACGAGGGTTTCAGGGTTCAGGGTAGCGAGTTCTTCTGGGGGTCAGCCGCGACAGCGTCAGCAGGGCTCTCGACTCCAGGATACAACTGCCGTCCTAATCCAGGGCTAGCCCAGATATAGGACTGGAGTCCTTTGATGTCCGGACCCTCGCGCCTGGGGGTCAGAGGGGCCGGGATGGTGGTGTCCAGACACCCAGCAGGGGGGTGGAGCCAGCGCCCAGGGAGGCCGGTGGGCGATCGATACCAGGCGTCCGGGGACGGCTGGAGGGCCATCGAAACTCCCCTCCTCTTGGATCCGTCGAGTGGCCACTCTACCACCTGGGGGGATCTTGGTGCCTCGATGTTGAGGCTTCGCTGGGGCCGTGGCCGGGGTCGGGCCGAGGCCACGTGCTCAGGACGTGATGGGCCCATGGTGGAGTCGGTCCTGAAATGGTGGTCCGGAGTGGTAGCCGGACCTGCAGAGTTGGTGCGCGTAGGGTTCGCCGTGTACCAGGGGGAGAGCCGGGGGTTGCCAGGGTGGCTGCTCTTGTCGAGAGTTCGTGGAGGGTAGTGCCAAGGGGGCGACAGCGGGTCGATGGAGGGCCGATGTCGTCCCGGGCCCGCCATGCGGGAGGGGTAGGACCACGCCACGAGGCCGGGTCCAACATTGTAGCACAGAACTTTTAATTTCTGTTATTGCTTGTTCAACTCCTCAAACAAAACAAGCATTGGCATAGCCAATAGGTCTCTCCTTTGTGGCCTTATAAGTGTTTAGACTGAGCTATTTTCTTTGTTAACGTTTTTAATATGTGTTGTAGAGCATTGTGAATGTTGTGCAGTACATTTAAAAGTTATAAGCTATAATAAAAAAGGGTTATAACCATTTTGTCACCTTAAATGTAACCTAGAAAACATTATATACAACTGAAGTATCCTAATAAAAACCAGAATTAACACAAAAATGTGTTCTAGTGTTTTTGTTTATGCAGTGCTGTCAATTTTTCCCTGCCTGTTCTAATGCTTTTTTGTTACAGTTTTTATTGTTAGGTGGGGGCAGTTCATCAAAATAACGTAACATAACGTGTATTTGTAAAGCTCACTTTCACCTACAAAGGGGCATCTTGGTGCTGAATAACAGACGTCTATTGGTTACCCAACTCAATAGTACTAATTTTCTCGACTTCAGAAAAGATGAAAGGCTGAGAGAATTTGCCGTATTTGGACCTGTGGCCATGAGGTCGAACACAGTCCCCTGCAGTGAGCACAAATACATGTAAAACCCAGGAAACATGGTGTAAGTTGAGCACAGTGCATGTATGTATAGCACAGAGTAAGTGTAGAATACAGAACATACACCACACATGGAGCACGTGGCAATATGTTGTAAAATATATGCACAGCAGCGTTCACTGTAGGGCTCTGTTGTGGCAATACATACTTTGGGGCAGATTTACAAGCCCCTTGCGCCGCTTTTGCGTCACTTTTCCCATGTTAAAAGTGATGCAAAAGTGACACAAGGGGCTTGTAAATCTGCCCCTTAGTGTCAAGATCTCACCTGTGTTTTCTACAGGAACGTCAGGGAACTGAAGAATAGTCCACAGCTTCTCCCAACCACCTATTGTGCTTGTATTATGTCTAGCAACAAAAGGTAGTCAGGGGAAGAAGGGAAACAAAAGAAGGAAAGGAGGAAAGACACTCCTTCGTCACAACCCAGGAACTGCAGGAGTATATCAAGGCAAATCAAAAAGGCTGTAGATGAGGGGGAACCTGGGGCCATATTATTAAGCAAGGGCGATACATTATCGCCGTTTTTATCAACAGGAAACTGCAGCTAAAGCGGTGATAATGGGCTTGATAATATGCCCTTGTGAATATAGAAGCCCAGGTTCTGGTGTTAACCTGGACTTCTAGGGAATTCACAAGGGCATATTATCAAGCCCATTATCGCCGCTTTAGGGGCAGTTTCCTGCCGATAAAAGCGGCGATAATGTATCGCCCTCTCTTGATAATATGGCCCATAGTTTTAGTAAATACACATAACACACTGTATACACTTAAATCTATAGTGAATTAATATGTTTTACCTTAGTTCCCTTATTTAAATCAGGAACTTAAAGGACAGCAGTAGAATACCCACTTCAGTGTAATGCTGTATTGTAAAGTAACATATTAATTGGGAAATGGGTTAAAATAGGAAGCTTATGTATAATTTCACCCCTGTGGTTTGTCCACCTTTGCTAACTCTTGTGACTACCCATGCTTTCTGGTGAAAAAATAAATATCAGCAAAACTTCAGTGTGCCGCTCTCTCTCCCTTATAGGTTTGCCAGGGCCAACTATCAGAAGAGTAGCCGGTCCCAAGACGAATCCTCAAATCAGGTGAGATGGGATTATGAGCAAAAATAAATAAAAAGGCAGCACAACGCGCTGTTTACCGTAACCATGGATAGAAGAATTAACTTCTCTTTTTCTTTCTTTGCAGGATATCAGGAAGTCCAAGGAGAAGTGTCTCGAGGAGCCACATGAGAGACGCCCCGACGGAGGAACACGAACGCCGACCAACGCGGAAGTGAGGGGCCGCGACGCACTGGAAGTGATGTAAGGAGGTAAGAGAAAGCTAGAACGCGAAGCGCATTCACTCGGGAAAGGCAGCACTTTAACTTGCCCGATCTATCCCTGCACATGCTTCCCCATTGGAGGCCATCATTGTAGTTCTAGAGCCTCCGCGCCGGCAATCATGACACTTAGAGCTTAGTGTACGCAAAGCGCTGGGTAGAAAGGGTGCAAGTAAAAAACACGTAAGAGGGCGGCAGATGTACAGCAACGAGACCACAGAACAAGACAGGCCACAAAACACAAGGTTGAAGTATATTGCACAGAAAACATGCCGAGCACAAAGCACGCGCACCCGACTGCCACATACCACAGAGTACACGTACAGCATGCAACGTTGATATGGAAGTCATTCAGGCGGTGGTAGCGCATTTAAAAAGGGTGAAACACCTGAGTACACGTAAATCAAGTACCAGTAGAAGAGAGTACACAAATGTTAAGCACACAATACAAGGTAAACGCGGAGCACATACAACACCGAGGACACAGAATGGGTGAAAGAATGCATGGGCGTGGAGTACGTTAGTATGATGGGGAGAAAGGGATGAGTGGATCTTAGTGGACGAGAGCTGGGGATGAACTAGGGCAAGAAGGGGTGATTGATGGCTGGTGGAACAGGGAATGGAGAGTAAAGAGGGTGAAGGTGAGTGAAGGAATGGGCGTGGCTTTGAAGGATGTGGGGAGGTGGTAAAGGAGGAGATGAGGAATGAGGGAGGTGAAGTAGGGCAGTGAGAATGGGACGGGTAGTTAAAGGAGCGGGTAAATGCACAAGGGGAGGGGCGTGGAAGTGAGATGGGGAACCAGTGAGGGTTGTGGAGGCAAGATAGGATGCAAGCAAATAATTGGAGTGTCAGGGGCAAATGAGTACGGGAGGGCAGTGAAAGGGAGTACGGGAGGAAATGTGTGAAAGAGAGTTAGAATACATTTTCAGGGTGAGGGGTAATGGGGTAGTGCAAAGTGGTTTCGTAGAAGCATCGTGGGAGAGGAAGTTAGGGGTTGTGAAGTGGGCAGGAAAGCATCTACAGCTGTGGGGGTGAGGGAGAACTTAAGGGGATAGAGGGAAGCCAAGGGGGGGCAAGGCAGAGCCGAGGTAGGAATTTGTGAGCGGAAGTAAAGATTGAGGTAACATGAGTGGGCAGGGGGAATGAGGGTGAGGGGAAGCCATGTGGGAGCATTAATTGAAGATGTAAAGGGAAATCAAAATGAGAAAAGAGGTGGAAGTGAGAGAATATGGATGTGAAACTGCTGGAGAAGGTTGAGAGGCTGCGTGGGCAGAAGGAGAGGAGGGAGGCATGGTCAGAGAGGAAAGGTGGGCAGTGAGAAAAACAAGCGTGAGCGCTAAACTGAAAGCGACCGTGCTGTGTTTAATGATCCATGACGAGGAATGCAGCTGGGAAGCTGCACTGCTGCTAGCTACCGACAGCTGGATATCTTGGGAGCGAGGTGGGGAGTGAAAAAAACAAGCGTGGCCGCTAAACTGCAAGTGACCGTGTTGTGTTCAATGATCCACAACGAGGAATGCAGCTGGCACCCTGCACGCCCCTGCTCGCACCCGACAACGGGATGCCATGGGAGTGAACATTTACAGAAAAGGTGGAACATGCACCCGCCTTTGGCCAATTGCATGCTTTCATTTTTTAAAGCCACACTCAAAGGCCAATAGAATGTGTGGAAGTTGAAAAACCACACTGACAAGTTTCGAGAAAGTCTGGAGTGATTCCAAGAGGCCTCCACATAAAGCAGCGCATGGGCGCTGAGCTAGGCTCGACCTGAAAAAAGTTTTGAGAAAGTCTGGAGTGATTCCAAGAGGCCTCCCCATAGAGCAGCGATTGCGCGCTGCACTAGGCTCGACCTAAAAAGTGTTTTTGAACAGGTCTCCACCAGCGCGTGATTTGCTAAGGTTTCAAGCTTGAATTATGAACTAGAGCTTTTTCAAGGAAGAAAGATGAAGAGATATAGATAATACAAGGTAAGTTGAGTCCATAGGTTTGCACCATTTTATCAATCGGACCATGAAAAAGTCATCCTAGCTGATGTTCTGGCAACTCATGAGGGTGTGAGATGCCAAGGAGGATGCAAATTTACTCAGGACTCAAATACCTAAGTCTGGCTGACTTAGATGTTAGAGACAGAAGTAGCTGATAATTAGTTAGGCCTCAATAAATCTACATATTCCACCCTGATGCCAGAGAATGAGGCAACTGAGGGTCTCTATTATCCTTGTTAGATCACATATCCAAGTCATTTCCATGTTAATGTAGGATTCCAAAATGGCAAAGAATTGCTCAGGTCTTAGCTACTAGTCCACAATGGAGTGAGATACTTCTTTAAGGTCCATCCAAATGTGCGATGCTAGATGGTTGAGAATTGCTTGGGCTTCAGATACTAACATTGGTCCACCAGAATGTGATGTCTATATCGATTGAGTATTCACACAACTTAGTTTCCTGAACATGCATATCAAGACTGACTAAATACCTTGTTCTGTCCCTAATCCGCCCCTCCCCCCCTCCCCTCCCCACCAGCCATCCATCACCCTGTACGAAGCACTGGACTCTGATGTTAGCCAACTCCTGTGGATCGATTCTTGATCTTTGAAGGTAGCAGGGACTTGTGCGCTTACTAAAGTCTGTACCCAGAAAGTCCAGCATAGAGCGCCAGTCAGCCTCAAATACTGAGTAACTATTCACAATGTTTAGGGACAGTTTCTCCATCACAAGAAATTTCCAAATTTTCAGAAACCCATCACTGGTAGCAGGGATCATTTCTTTTAGCGCTACTGAATTATACCTCCTTTTCTTGGATTACATCTGAAACTTATTAGGCCCCAGGGCACCTAGGTTGATTTCTAGACTCCACAGCAGAGCAATGCCATATATTTTATCCAGCATTAATAACACCTCCTACCACTATTGTAGTCGTTTTGGACATCTCCAGAAGAGGTACACTTGAGTGTTGAAATCTCTCCTGCTCCTGGGCATCACTGACTCCCTCCTCGGACCAAACATGTATTCTTGCCAGAGTATGCAACATCATTATGCAGTCCTGTATGTCTTAGCAAAGATGTCTTCCCGCTCTTCCGAGATCAGCAACTCTCCAAGTTCCATTCCCATGCCCTTGTGCAGGTCCATTTGTTCTTCTCTTTGCTTTGAAGTAGGAGCATTACGCTTTCTGTGATCAGGTGCCCAGTAAGACTCCATCCCAGACAGGACCACACAAGAAGACAGTCTTCAATGGGGTCCCAAGCTTTGGCAGCGCACGAGGTCCGTTATGGCCTATTTTACTCATGATTACAGTACTGTGACTAGCATGTAGTGATAGGCTCATCGATATGAATAATGAACTTCATGGTATAAAGGTTGGTGGGTATGTGTGCCAGATATACACTGTCACCTGTAAAATTCTACATTGTAAGAGGTGTTTTAGACCTTAAATGAAATTGTACTGGGCTTCTGTGAAATACGTGCAAGTTTCATAAATATACAAAATAAATATAAATATACAAGCCACCTCTTTTCCATCTAGTCATATCTGTATCAGTTGCTGCCTGGTGAACTTTAGCAGGAGCCACAGAGGTGCTTATGGTGTATATAATATGCTCACCTGTGTACTGTGTACCCAGAAACCCTGCGTCTTCATTTCCAGAGGCTAGACTGACATTCTCTAATGATGCTCTTATGAAGATCAATATTGAAATTATATAATTGAAGCAGGAAGACCTGGTGGGACACACCCCTATCCTTGGAATATGACATGCCCACTAAGTGCATGTCTTGTAACTTTACTTTCACCACATGTATTCCAAGGGCCTTCTTTGGGCCTTAAAGCAAACCATACCACACAGGACCATTCTATGAACACTCACTGCCCCCCTTAAGGGGAAAACAACACACTGATAAAGCTCAGTTTCTGATAAAGGGTCTCTATTGCAATGTCCGCACCCTTATCAAATAGATAGTTGAAATATGAGACCTCATTACCAATCACAAACCTGATTTATGTTTCTTCACTGAAACCTGGCTCAATCCTTTGAAAACCCCATGTATTCAAATCGCCATCCCCACAGATTACAATTTACTCAGACTAGACAGAGTAATAAAAAAGGGGGGGGGCATTGCTTTTCATAACAGAGTGAATGTCTCTTGTCTAGATATTCTCTGCGAGGATGGTATTGAGCTTTGTATATTTAGCCTGGAGGTTACTAAGGGAGAACACGGGAAGGGTGCCTTAGTCTATCGTCCGCCAGGACCCCAAAAATATTTTAGTCATAAACTCATGGAATACCTTGCCCCACAAGTACTTGCTTAAAAAAAACTTTATTTTGGTGGGGAACTTAAATTATAATGCAGAGTTGACCACAAATTTGGAAACCCAACTTCTTGTCTCTGATATGGAGACATTGGGGCTATCCTTGAAGGTTACCAGCCCCTCTCACACTTCAGGGCGCACACTAGATCTTATTTTTGCAAATGTCTTGGACCTTCAAGTTCATTCTCCTCTTCTCCTAACTTGGTCAGATCACTTCATGCTCAGTGTTCAGGTGTTTCTCAATGCAATATAAACCAGTAGGAACAATAAACCACAAGGGCAGATCCTCCTTCTTCTCTAACTTTCCTTCTCAGAATACATTTCAGAATCCTCCAACATCAATAGTTCGCTCACACCTTTTCAGGAGTCCTTTACTCAGACTTTGGATATAATTGCATCTTTAAGACCCACTCACTGCAAGTCCACGAGACCCCCTGCTTTATGGTTCACAGAGGAACTTGAGCAAGAGAAATCACTCTATAGGAAACTAGAACAGAGATGGCATATATATCATGGGTACTCACAAACTTTATTGGGGGCCAAATTTACAGTGTGGTTTGTGGCCGAGGGCAGCACCTGTGGGGGCGGGGTCAGGGGGGGCGGGGCTAGAAAAAAAGAAACTGTGCCCATGAGGTCGAACACAGGCCCCTGCAGCAGACGCATTAGTCCACTGAGCCACCAGACCCATCACACACACGTCTGTCTGTTTCTGTCTGTGTGTCTATGTCTGTGTGTCTCTGTCTGTGGGTCTCTGTGGGTCTCTTTCTGTGTGTCTCTGTGTGTGTGTCTGTGTGTCTCTGTGTGTGTGTCTGTCTGTGTGTGTCTGTCTGTGTGTGTCTGTCTGTGTGTGTCTGTCTGTGTGTGTCTGTCTGTGTGTGTCTGTGTGTGTCTGTGTGTTTATGTGTGTTATGTGTGTGTCTGTGTTTGTGTGTTTGTCTGTGTGTATGTCTGTATGTGTGTGTGTGTGTGTATAGGTGTGTGTGTGTGTGTGTATAGGTGTGTGTGTGTGTGTGTGTGGCTGTCTCTGTGTGTGTGTCGCTGTGTGTCAACTGACCTTCTACTTTCCGGCACTACCCTGGTGAATGGGGAATGCGCCAAGGCCTGAGTGTCTCCGGTGGCGCCACTCCCCGGGCTCCCTTTACTGTGAACTGTAGGACTACCGGATTGCACAAGTGTGCTGACAAGAGCTGAAGAGTAGGATTGGGCGGGTGGGGGGCCATGCTTTTGCTCTGGACCCCAAATATGTACAGCTGCGGATTATGGACACACTGGGGAAGTCCTAAACCACGCATGCCTTCATTGCCACACCTTATTCGATGTCCAAGAGAGGACTGGCTAGGCATTGAAGGGATGACATGCACCGGCCTCTGCTGGAATGGGTTAGGGGCATGGATTACTGTGTGGAGTTGGAAACATTTGTATTCAAGGAAAGGGGGGGGCGCAGAAATATATGGGAATATGGGCCCCCTAGATGCAATATAATAGACCCATGTACTGATCACGAGTGGCGTGCACCGTTACTATCTACCTAGATACTAAGGGGCAGGTTTACAAGGCCCTTGCGCCACTTTTGCTTAATTTTTAACATGGGAAAAGTGGGGCAAGGGGCTTGTAAATCTGCCGCTAAGTGTACCTACATGTCACTGGAATGGGAAACATAGTTTGATTCAGTAGTGCTGACTGGTTCCATGTATATATCCTGGCACTCCGATGTAAGGCCCTCTGGTGGAAGTTTGGTTTAGTATTGTAGATGTTGTTATGCAAAAACTAAGGGGCATACTAGCAAGAAGCTGCGACGAATATCGCAGAGAGTGCTTAGAGCAAATATTTCCATCGCCACCTATCGCTGGAATATATCACCATGCTAACGCTATATTAGCAACAATTAGCGCCATGGTGATATATATTCCAGCGATAGCGGGAGGGAAGGGCCAACATCGTGAGAAAACCAGCGATGTTGCATGGGAAAGGTGGAAAACCTACCTGATACGACCCTGTGGTCGTATCAGCATAACCCACCCCCCCATGTTTGGTATTGCTAAATCATGAAATTAGCAGGTGTTAAAAAAACGGTGATGACTCCGGTTAGCGCGACTTTTTACGCCGCTAACCGGGGCCAGGGCCTCCTTGCTAATAGGCGATAGGCCTGTTGGTCGGGAATGCCTACTTTGCATTTCATTAGTGATAAATATCGCTGACATGAAAAGCGGAAACTAAACCGGTCGCTTTCGTCAGAAAGCTGACGCTAACTGCTGTTAGCGACAGCTTGCTGATAGGGCTAGAAAAATATCGCCGCTTTAGCGGCAAAAAGTGCCACTGAAGCGGCGATATTGCCGTTGCTAATATGCTCCTTAATGTGTTATAAAAAAATTGGAAAATTGGACATACTGGTACAAAGTACTGAAAGGAAGATTTAGAGAAGCAAGGGAGAGTAATGTCAGGGGGAGAATGTCCTTCTTCCTGGGAAATAAATAGATGTTTTGGAAAAGCATGATAAGCAACCAGATGAAGTTTTTTGAGTCTTGCTGAAAGTACATGATCATTTAACGAGGGAGCTCCTGAAAGGTGTGGCCCAGGGCCAGATCCCATTTTGCCCAAGCCTTAAAATGCCTCTGCTGGGATAGTACTAATGGAACGTCCCAGTCCCGAGATGTTCTCCATAGGAGGGCTCTGCCTGTGTCATCGAAGGGTTTTGCAGAATCTTTGAAGCCCCTAATAAAGCAAGGAACCTAAAATGTCAATAATTTGCTGCGCTAACATAGAGAAGGCCATTGTGTTATGTATATCGTGTCACTAATTGCTTGAAAACTAGTTTGGTAATGGGGATAACCCATGATCTTGGAGTCCAGTGCTTTGCATATTATCTGTGAACATTATTTGGCACCTATGATGGATGTCAGAGAGCATATTTTATCATTATATGTAATGTAAAAGGGATCCTCTCTATGGTTCTGGTAGTTGGATATTTAAATAGAAGCTGCTGAATAATGAGCACAACCACTGGACCAGAAGTGTGAATCCTGCTTAAAGACAGCAACTGACACATCATTGGCACCAGGGGGGGCTGCTGGGTTACTGTATGTTTTTTAAATGATATCCAAGGGTGGGCTTGACTTTTCTCTTGACACAAATTCTTCCACATTCAGATACATATACATTTTATTATATGTTCTTTCCAAACTTCTGGTGGTACGCTGTTGCACCATCTAGCAATGTTTTTTTTTCTATGTTGTTAGTATAAGTCCAAAACTTCCCTTAATCTTTGCACTTTTTTTAAAGCACATTATGGTGAAAGCAAAGCATAATAGGACATGCACACCTGGTATCATGAAGTAGTAAATCGACAGAATTAGATTCCAAAAATGTTCAGTAAGCTACATCGTAAAGAAGCCGAATCACCAAACAAAAATGCCACATCCCCAGCACGCAGATGTACTCATGTAACCTTGTTCTGTCCTAAGGTGCAGTTCTGGGTAACTCAGGGCCAGGCGTGGGGCCGCATGCGTATGCCATTCAAGTAAAGTGAACACATTCAGGCTCCAAAGAATAATGTAACACTGGCAGTGGCGGCTGCCTCGGAACTGGGGTAGACATCTGACCATTTTTTTTTGTTTAATAATTTTTATTAAGTTTTCAGAAAAAGAAAGACATTATTAAACAAATGAACACATTGTGAGTAAAATATAATAATTAATATATAAGGACAAACCATGAGCAAATAATGTGAAAGAGAGAAACAGGAAAGAGATGGAGATAGAGTAGAGAGATAGAAAGAAAGAAAAAATTAAAAGAAGTAGAAATTGAGACGTAGGCGCATATGTAGAAAGATGAGAAGTAAAGGGTAGCCAAAGTAGGTCAGATTTAATTTTCTGAGAAAGAGTAAGAGAAGAGACATGAGCAATTCTGTGTTCATCACAAATATAGTTCCACCAAGTTAACAATGATAATTTAGAGTTATCTTTCCAGCAGGACAAAATCACCTTAAATGCTAGAGCAATAAATAGATCAAACAACAAAGAAAGTAGAAGCATCCAAAGCAGGTGAGGAGGAACCTAGAAAAAACTTTTTGCATTGATAATGGAATATTACATTGAAATATTTTCATACATTTAGACCAAATAGATTGCCAGAACTTCAATACATTAGAACAATCATAAAGTTGATGAAGTAAAGTCCCAGTGGACTCAGAACAGGATCAACAAAGGAACGAGGAGGTAGGGGAAAACTTGGAAATACAGACAGAGTAATACAAACAGGAGTAATGACAGAACATCTGCCCTATTTAACCTTGCCTCAAAAGAGGAGAACCAACTATTCTCAAAAGAAACTCTGGAGGTTTTTCCCACCCACAAGAAATTGGTTATATGTGCTTGTAAATCTATAAAGAAGGTGGGCGGTAAGGGTTGAGAGTAATGTTGAAAAATATACAGGAAACCAAAGAGGAACACAACATTAAAGAGTGCACCTTTTTTTTTAAAGCACATTATGGTGAAAGCAAAGCATAATAGGACATGCACACCTGGTATCATGAAGTAGTAAATTGACAGAATTAGATTCCAAAAATGTTCAGTAAGCTACATCGTAAAGAAGCCGAATCACCAAACAAAAATGCCACATCCCCAGCACGCAGATGTACTCATGTAACCTTGTTCTGTCCTAAGGTTCAGTTATGGGTAACTCAGGGCCAGGCGTGGGGCCGCATGCGTATGCCATTCAAGTAAAGTGAACAAATTCAAGCTCCAAAGAATAATGTAACACTGGCAGTGGCGGCTGCCTCGGAACTGGGGTGGACATCTGCCCATTTTTTTTTTGTAAAAAAGTAATACAAACAGGAGTAATGACAGAACATCTGCCCTATTTAACCTTGCCTCAAAAGAGGAGAACCAACTATTCTCAAAAGAAACTCTGGGGTTTTTTCCCACCCACAAGAAATTGGTTATATGTGCTTGTAAATCTATAAAGAAGGTGGGTGGTAAGGGTTGAGGGTAATGTTGTAAAATATACAGGAAACCAAGGAGGAACTGCACATTAAAGAGTACACCTCTTCCTGCTGTCGAAAGAGGCAGCCTGGACAATTTCTCCATTTCCCACCACCCTCCTGTCCAGCAGTGGGGCAATATTGAGTTCCCAGTACCTCTGCTGGGTGAGGGCTACCATCATGCCTAGGTAGCGGAAACTATAGCCTGCCACCCGCAAACGAGAGTCAATCCCCGCTCTGTCTATCTCCCCTCATATGGGCACCAATTTCGACTTCCCTCAATTGATGGTGAGTCCAGAGGCTTCCCCGGACATCATCAGGATCTCCATAAGCCGTGGAATAGTGTCTCAGGGTCTCTGAATGAAGAGGAGCATATTGTCTTCATAGAGGGAAACACAATTTTCTCTTCCCTCCTTCCACCAAAAGCCACTAAGGGGGCCATTATGATTTCGGGCGGGTCGTCACCGCTCGACCGACGGTGGCGATCAGCACGACATTTACCCCCCACTATATTACAATGGCGGGGGTACAGCGGCGGACAGAAAGACCGTCCGCCGCTTTAAAGCAGGCTGGCAATCGTTACAATTGCCTGCCATGCGGTCCTGGGCCAGAATATGGTGGCGATGCCTAGCAGGCACCGCCCGCCATATTATGATATGTGCGGATATCGGCCTTTCCATGGCGGCGATGCCGCCAATGAAAGGCATGCGGTCTTTGGCTGTGGGTGCCTGTTTCGGGCCCCCGGGGTGTTGGGGTGGTGGGGGGTGCACTTGGGGGGTACTGCATACACAAGGTGGCAGGCACCGCGCGGTGGCCTGTCACGTAGTGCAAGCCAATGCACAGCATGTATCTTTTGCATTGCGGCGGGTGCTGCTTACAGCACCGAGCGCCGCATGTAAAATATGTGGGATGCGACCGCCAGTGTGGCGGTCGCATCCTAATGGGCATAGCGGGACCGCCACACCTCTGGCGATCGGTCCCGTTTACCGTTACAGTGTTTGTCCGCCTGCCATCGTAATGAGGCCCATAGTCTGGGGTCCACCTGGATGAGCTCTGCCAGAGGCTCTATCTCCAGAGCGAATGAGCAATATTGGGAGAGCAGACAACTCTGCTGATTGCCCATTTCAATA
This sequence comes from Lissotriton helveticus, assembly GCF_964261635.1. Taxonomy (NCBI): domain Eukaryota; kingdom Metazoa; phylum Chordata; class Amphibia; order Caudata; family Salamandridae; genus Lissotriton; species Lissotriton helveticus. The sequence continues at coordinate 1,044,037,948 of NC_136065.1, forward strand.
GGAAATCTTTGCAATAGGGCTCCATGGCAGACCCTCCTGCAAAAATCAGCGCCAGAGGGTAGTTCTAGTACCAAACTACTCGGCGTGTTTTTAATTTTTGACACCAAGACTTTTGTCTGAACATTCCTTGAGTCTAAGTAGTCAATTTTATCTATCACGAACACTTGAGCACTGCACTTTTTTGAGGGACAGTATGGTCAGAATCTTGACATTGATTCCCGGCACTATAAGGCCGGATGAGGTTTTTGAGTGATCATCAATTCCCACATGATGAAATTCCACAATGGTGGGCTGATGGGAATTGTTCTAGCCTCTGTTACCCAACATCTTTTGCCCACCTCTGCATCCTACTGTTTCACAGTCACCTGTACGGATACATACCCTTTGTAGACCTGGTCTGCTCTTCTGTGTGTTATGTATTGAGAGTAGGGGTTTGTGTAGACAGGTCTTTAAATATTCCCCTAGACCATCCACATATTTTGTTTTTGTAGAACTCAGAGATTCATATACAATAGGGCTACCCACTTCCTGATGCAAGGTCCAAAGTGTATCTTTCGAAGAACAGCCAGAAAAAAGGGCCAGTGCACTGTATCAAAGGGCTGCTCTATGTCGACGAGGAGAAGTGCAGGATCACCTGAGAGTTCAACCGAGTGGGGCAATGCCAAATGCAGTGGACGGAGACAATGCCGAGCGCTTCTGCCCGGCAGTATCACTGTGGCCAGCCACGTAGCCAACACATTTGCCAGAATTTTCACCTCAAGGGTAATTAATGAGATAGGGCGAAACGACCCACAGCCCACCAGTGTTTGTCAGGTTTAAGAATCACTGTAATGGCCGCTCCCTGGAGGTCTCGGGGGAACCTCCTGCAAGTGTAGGCATCCTTAAACAGTGCCAGCAGATGTGGGATTAATAAGGAGGCGTACTTCTTGTAGAGTTCTAATGGAAACCCATTTGGGTCTGGGGCCTTCCTGGAGGGCATTGAGAAGATTGCCTGTTGTATCTCCTCGATGATGAGCAGAAGATGAAGGACTCTGCTTTCCACAGCTAAGATTGTTTGTAAGGGAATATCGTAGATGATGGGATTGTCCAGCTCTGGAGCAGGCGGATCGCAGCGTGCGTACAGGGCCCGTACATGTGAAGCAAATTCTCTCACCTGTAGGTTCGGCCCCCTCAGAGTAATGCTCACTGCTATCTGCAGCTCGGCGACCAGATTGTAGGGACAATTGACCTTCGCCAGCCAGTATATTAGCTTACCTGCCTTGTCCCCCATCTCGTACACACAACCCTGGGAATTAAGCCAGCTTAGTTTTGATGAGTCTAAAAGCTTATGCCAAAGGTCTAAGCAAGCTTGGATAAGACTACGTTGCAAAGACAGTTATGGGGAGACCTGAACCATCCGCCAAGGCCAGCAATCATGTCCTCAACACGAAGCAGCTTCCTCTCCCTAAGCATGGTGCACCCACTTATATATGAGAATGGCCGTCCCTGAAGAACCTTTTTCTCCCAGAGGCAGTATCCTTGTTAATTTCAAAATATTCAGTGATAGCTTCTCTGATTCCCTCTGCAAAGCTGCTGTCCAGGAATCACCATGCGTCTAACTGCCCTAGTCCCAGCTCCCCCCTCAGTCCACCCTGACCGTCAACAATACTGGGGAATGATCTGAAAGACCCCTGGGTAGGATTTAGGTCTGTGTAACAAATCCTGCATCTGAGGAGGTTAGCAAGAACTATCTAGGCAGGAGCAGGTGCCATGGGATAGGGGGAGTAGTATATGCATTGCCACTTGGAGTGGTCCTGCAGCCGCCGGGCGTCTACTTAACCCAGTGTGTCATGCCAGGATGGAAGGTGCCTGGAATGAGCAGCACTTGAGGTGGAGGGCGTGTCTGCCTCTGGGTCCATCACCACATCACCACATCACGTGAGCCTGCAAGGCAATGGAGAACATGGAGGGGATTGCTGATGTACTGTGCGCAGTATTCTAAACCACAAAATGCTTACTATATAGATGCACTCTAGTGCCTAGGAGTGCAGTTGGTGGCATGTGGCGCTTTACAATGACCATCCAGTGAATTGCATTTTTTTTGCAAGATATGAGATTCATATTATACAAGTTGAAAACATATCAACAACTTTCACTACTGCGTGCTGAATTGGCTTACAGAAAAGGCCTTAAATGTTGGAAACTTAGACCAGTCCACCAACTTAAGAATGCCCTACAATCTAGGTCCCGCACAAAAGGCCTTTCATGCTATCTCCCCTGAACACCCTGTATCTACTCCCACCAAACCCATCACCCCATAAATCCACCTGGTTAAGGTAGTGAAAGTTACTAGATAAACAACTTATCCAATGAAATTAATAATTGCTGGGTGTATGTTCTTAGTTTACTTTACATGATGCTTAAGGCAGTTTCCACATAGTTTAGGAGGTGAAGGATGATGGGAACCCTATAAAGGCAGAAACAATCCTAGTGCACCTTGTAATTGTAAAATGCACCCCTACTAAGAAAAAATGCACTGTAGGATTTTCCAGAGAACTGACTTTCAGGACATCAGGCATAATAACATAACTTGGCGGACAATGATTGAAAAGTAAGTTTGTCATCATACTTCCAGGATTGAACCAACTGTAACACCAGATTAACCTTCCACAGGGTAGAGTAACTAGGTTTAAATGGACTTCCATATCTGCTTCCCTTCCGTAATCTGCATGCTAAAGGATGTTCTCCATCTGGCCTCTCATCAACTTTCTAAAGATCCCCAGATCTGCCTTTAAGGCGCTCCACCATGTAGGTGCCAGATATATTAGGAGGCGCCTGGCCTTCTATGTGCCTTCTAGAACTTTGAGATCGGCTTCTTTGGCTATGGCTTCTGTTTCTTCCATCAGGCGGGCTAGAATTGGAGGTCGCTCTTTTCGATGCTTGGCACCTCGATGTTGGAACTCTCTGCCCGTCTCTCTAAGGAAAATCTGCAATTTACTGGTTTTTAGGAAGGAGCTGAAGACATGGCTTTTCACCCAGTAATTTTCTTGTCCGCCCTGCATCTGCCACAGACTTTTTATTTCTCTGGTTTTTGTCAAAGCGCCGGGACACTCCTAGGAGTAGCCGTGCGCTATAAAAGATCAGTTTTAACATAACATATTACTGACCTATACCCACTAATAGTCTTCTTGGATTTTGGACCCGCACTAAGGAGGCTAAGAAATTCAAGCCCCCTGTGAAATCTGATGAAACAGGATCCATACCATGTTTCATGCACCACCCTCTCCATATCATTCAGGGTTATTTTTTTAAGCCTTAACTGTGCCCTGTGCTCATAAGGCCTTATGTTAGAAAGGCGATCCCGGGGAGGCAGAAGATGTCTGACTGACCACCCCTAGGTCCACCCCTCCGTCTAGAAGTAGCCGAGCGTTATCGAGAGGCCTCCTGGGTGAGGGTCCTCTCCTAGGATCGTACAGCAGAGTAACCACACCACTACAAATGGACACCACACAAGAGGATAAGATCTTAGGCTTTATCAAGAATAAAGGTTGCTTGTCTTCAGCGATATTTACAGGCAGATCGAGGGATCTGAAAAGTCTCGTAAATAAGGGACAGGGTAGCGGGACAGTCTCAGGACTGGTGAAGGAAGGGATACCCTGCGCACAGCTCTCAATCCTCGAGCCGGGGGGTTCCGAGAGGTCGAGCCGCGGCAGTGCCAGCAGGACTCGACAGGTGGTCTTTAACGGATAGGGGGCCGCGGCAGCGCCAGCAGGCTTCGAGGTGGTTTCGGCGAGGATGGGCCGCGGCAGCGCCAGCAGGCTCCCAAGATGGCTCAGCGGAGGTGGGCCGCGGCAGCGCCAGCAGGCTCCAAAGATGGTTCAGCGAAGATGGACCGCGGCAGCGCCAGCAGGCTCCAAAGATGGTTCAGCGAAGATGGACCACGGCAGCGCCAGCAGGCTCCAAAGATGGTTCAGCGAAGATGGACCGCGGCAGCGCCAGCAGGCTCCAAAGATGGTTCAGCGAAGATGGACCGCGGCAGCGCCAGCAGGCTCCAAAGATAGTTTCAGGTTTCAGGGTAATGAGTTCTTCTCGGGGTCAGCCGCGACAGCGTCAGCAGGGCTCTTGACTCCAGGATACAACTGCCGTCCTACTCCAGGGCTGGCCCAGATATAGGACTGGAGTCCTTTGATGTCCGGACCCTCGCGCCTGGGGGGTCAGAGGGGCCGGGATGGTGGGGTCCAGACACCCAGCAGGGGGGTGGAGCCAGCGCACAGGGAGGCCGGAGGGCGATCGATACCAGGCGTCCGGGGACGGCTGGAGAGCCATCGAAACTCCCCTCCTCTTGGATCTGTTGAGTGGCCACTCTACCACCCGGGGGGATCTTGGTGCCTCGATGTCGGGGCTTCGCTGGGGCCTTGGCCGGGGCAGAGGCCACGTGCTCGGGACGTGATGGGGCCAAGATGGAGTTGGGCGAGGCCTCGTGCTCGGAACGTGATGGGCCCAAGATGGAGTCGGGCCTGTAGGGGTGGTCCGGAGTGGTAGCCGGACCGGCAGTGTTGGGGCATGCAGGGTTCGCCGTGTTCCAGGGGGGAGAGCCGTGGTTTGCCAGGGTGGTTGCTCTCGTCGGTAGTTCGTGTAGGGTCGTGCCAAGGGGGCGACCGTGGCTCGATGGAGGGCCGATGTCGTCCTGGGCCCGCCTTGCGGGAGGGGTAGGACCACGCCATGAGGCCGGGTCCAACACCTTATATATGAAAGCAGGCTCTGAAAGTATTGTGATGTCCATAAACATTCTGAGAGGTTCCATGCTACCAGGGTCAGATTGCTATGGTGGTATGAGAAAATAGTAGCAAACTAGTGGATAGTCTATCAAGAGCTCCAGAAGGGAGGGCTACCAAGGCTGTGACATCCAAAGTAGTGCTATCAAGGTGACCTTGCCAATTATCTGTGAATTTGAGCCTGGGTAATATGGCTAACATGGGTATTATGGCGAAAAAGGGGAATCATAATGATTTCTGCCAGTCCAGTCCTAACAAAAAAAAGCAATCATTGCTAAAGCTTCTAGATCTGGCCCCCACTAAAATACCTCTGTAACTAAGCTGTTAACAAGGGCGCAAACCGGTCTATATTGAAGGGTTTTGAAAACCTCACCATCCAGATGCCAGTCAATGCTGTTGTACAGATTCCTTGAATACCGGTCCACCCTCATGTTGCATGGTCCCAGAAGATACTCTGCACTCAGTGCTATTCCCTGGTGGAGACAACTTCCAAAATGCCTATGCCATTTCCGCCAAGGGTTTTGATCTTGTGCCCTCCAGTTTGTTTATATACCTGTCCTGACTGCAGTCAGATTGTCCATGCGTAGGAGGACCACACATCTGAACCTGTCTTTTACCAGGCACTGGACTGACAGAAGCTCTGAACAGTTTATGTGCATTGACAGCTCCTTTTTTAGACCTTCCTCCAGTCGAGAAGGTGCCACACTGTGGGCTTTTGACCGGGTTGTCGAATAAGCTGACAGACAAAGGGGTTCTTGGTAACGAGGGTTTTATTGTTTTGTATTGTTTCCTTTTCTGTACTGGCACTCGATAGAAAGGTAAGGGGGTTTCAGCGTCCTCCGCTACTTGTTTCGCTGTTCCCAGTCGATAGAACTCCCGGTGTCTCCTGGGGTTTGTAGGCCTTGCGTCCGCCGTTGTCGACTCTCGTCAGGAAGACCCCGAGAAAGAAAAGAAACCAATATTTAGGCAACGGTAAGGCTGCTAGATCAGGGTAGGGAAGTGAGGGATCACACGTGTTCTCAACAAATACGAGATAATAACGGTGCCGGTAAGTGAGGGAGGGGATCGGTGCACAGAGGATCGCTTGTGTCACGGAGGTTTACTCCACTTACGGCCCGCCCACCCCGAGAACCGTGACCGTACCTGTTCTAGCCACACTTCGTGTGAAGTGTGGCTGGGCGATGCGCCTTCCCGTTGGCCTCCCGGCTTGCCGCAGATGTCTTCGTAGGTCCGCGATCCGCTACCTCTCTCCACTTCTGCCTCCATCCTCCACCGTTCTTCTCCCGCCTCAGCTTTCAGATGTTCCACGCTCTCCTCCTCTCCCGATCTCCTCCACTGCTCTCCCGCCTCCAGCCGATGTTGCACGCTCTCCTCCTCTCCCGATCTCCTCCACTGCTCTCCCGCCTCCAGCCGATGTTGCACGCTCTCCTCCTCGATTGACTCCTTCGGTTCTCTGTCCTCCGTCCTCTTCCTCTCTGCTCCTCGCTCGCGCCACCACTCTCCGCTACCTCCGGGTGTAAAACACACATGAGTCTCCGTCGGGCGTTCCTTTACCTCAAATTGGTGGGCGGGCTCGGGGTCCAACTCCGCCCAGTTAAAGTAACACGGCTCCTCTCTGTCCTGTGAGGGATTGCACCAGTCGCCAGCCGTTTTCCAGGTATCGGTGTGCTGTGCAAAAAGAGGGGACACAGGAAAAGGTAAGCCAGGAGGGCCCGAGTCCGGGTCCTCCTCGTCACACACACCTAGCTCCCCATTCTCAGAGACTTGCATCTGATTTTGATAGTATCTGGGGGCATAAGAAAAACGGCTTAGCCGTTCAAGGAGTCTACAATGTTTAACCACCAGTTTATCTCTTCTTTGCCTCCAGATCTAAGGGAACCATCTTGGAGTACTCCAGACCCCTTTGTAAGTGCCCTATTTTTAATATCTGTAGCGCCCCATAATAAAGGGTTCCCAGAAAGATTGCTTGAATGTAAGATGAAAGACGGCCCACTAGTTTTGCCAAACTCCAGAAAGGCAACATCTTCATCTCCTGCTTGATTTCCTTCAGCTTTGAGTGTGGGAGTAAGAGAAGTTCCCTGTATGAATCTACTACAAACCCCAGAAATTCCATCCTTTTTATGGGGTGCAGGTCAGACCTTTCTACATTTATGATGAAACTCAACGTTTTAATCAATTCTATGGCTGACTGTACTTGTACCAGCAGTAGGTTCTTTTTTTGACACATAAGAACAAGTTACTTTCGGTAACTCTTTTTCTGGAAGAGGCTGTATCTAACCTCAGAATGTTCACCTTACAATGTTCCCCCAGGCGTCAGACTAGGTCAGAACACTTTTTAGCAGTACCCCTGCGTGCCCGTAGGTGGCATTCAGCAGCTTTGTATCTGCCATGTTACTATTTCCACACCCAAAACGCGAATCCACAATAGAATGATAAATGATCAGTGTGCAGGAGCTTCAGAGTGACGTGCCCATTTTGCAGAGCAGGGACAATGGGAGGGTCGGTGGGGAATCTGCAGTTAGAGGCTGTACCATAAAAAGCGTAACAGAGGTAAGTAACTTATTCTTTTCATAGTGATTTCTAACCGCTGATTACTCACCTTAGAATAGATACCTAAGCAATACCTCCCTGGAATTGGGTCTGCAAACTGGCTCAAACCAGGAAATCCAGGAGGACCGAACAAGCAAAATGCCCATCCCAACGGTGCCCAAGCAGTTGTGTTTCATGAATGTGTGGAGAGATGCCCATCTAGCAGCATTGCAGATGTCCAAGACAGGTACTCCGCATGCTAACGCAGTAGTAGTGGCCTTGGCCCTGGTGGAATGGCCCCACAAGCCCTCAGGATGCTGCTTCTTAACCAGAGCATAGCAGATCTTAATACAAAGTACGGTCCATTGAAAGCTTTTTCTCTTTTGCACAGCTTTGCATTTTTTCCACTCCTGAAAAAAAGCTAATCTTCCACTCAGTGGTCATTGGCACGATCAGTGTAAAAAGACAGAGCTCTTTTATGATTCAGATGGTAGAGCCTTTCCTCAGCTGTGTAGGGGCTTAAATGGGGTGCCTATAAGAAACACCAGGACCAAATTAAGTCTCATTGGGGTATGATGAAAAGGGGTACGAAAGAACAAATGTTGCATACCCTTAAGGAAACATGTCACAACAGGTGACTTAAAAAATGAGGGCTGATCCAACAACTGCAAAAAATGCCAAGATTGCTGAAAGATAACCCTTAATGATGCCCAATGCCTTGCCGGGCTAATGATAGCACTAACAAGAACACCTCTGACAAGGAAGCAGAAAGTGTGTCAACATGACAGGAAGAACACAAAGCCACAAATGTGTTCCAGCGGCAGGCATATACACTCTTTGTTGAGGGAAGCCTGGCTGTCAAGATGACATTACAAATCTCAGGAGGAAGATCAAAGGCATTCAACGGTTGTCGCTCAATCTCCATGCATGAGGTGGAGTTTGCGCAGTTTTGGGTGCAGGACTTTGCCTTTCTGCTGCGACAGCAGGTCCTCCCGAAAGGGCAGTCTGATAGGAAGACAGAGGCTCATGCTCAGGAGTTTGAGATACCAAACCATACCTTGCTTACTCGGGAACCGCTACGATGACTTGGTCTGTGATGATCTTCTTGAGAACTCTTGGCAGGAGAGGTATCAGCAGAAAGGCGTACAGGAGTCCCAGGTTCCAGTATACACAACTGGAGTTGAGAGCAGCAATGGAAACTCCAGGGTGTAGAAGTGCTGACATTGCCTGGTCTTGGTGGTGGCGAATAGATTGAGCCAAGGTATTTGTGCCACCTCCGGAAGTAGATGCCACTTGTGATCCACAAGGCAACGATGGCTGAGTTCGTCCACCCTAGCATTTAGAGATCCCACCAGGTGCTGCACAACTCAGAATACGTCCTGGTGCGCCAGTCCCATCCAGAGGTTCAGGGCCTCCTGGCAAAGGATGGGACCCAACAACCCTACCATGTTTATTACAATACCACATGGCGGTTTTATTGCCCATGAACACCTGAACCAGCTCCAGAAGGCTGATCTGGAACTGGAATTCCCCTGGAGACTAGAGCCCTCTCATCTACACCTCTTCCAAGTAGCCGCCCCAACCCAGAAGTTACGCATTAGTCACCACTGTCAATTCTGGGAGAGGGGTCTTCCACTGGTTAAATTGCAGTTCATCAACCACCACTGCTGATCTTTTACAGTCTCCCCTCAAATATGGGCCAGGTTGCAGAGATTACCCTGGTGTTGTGCCCCCTGGGACTTAAAATCCCAATGCAGAGCCTGCATATGCTATCAAGCATGCTTCACCAGCAGGATGTAGGAGGTCATCAGACCCAGCAGAGGCAGTCTCACAAAAATTCAAGACTGAGGTTGAAACATAGGGATCATAGCCTGAATGTCCCAGACACTCTGCTCCAGATGGTAGGTGCGGAACTGTGTTGTACCCAGAATTGCTCAGATGAAAGGGAGCCTGTGAGAGGTGTGACTTCAGCACGTTCATAGTAAATCCCAGCGAGTGTGAGAGGTTTGCTGTAGTCTGGAGGTGGGTGAAAGATGCCTGGGCAAGCCTTCCTTCAACAGTCAATCAATGAGGTAGCGAAAAACTGGTACCCCTAACCTCCCCAGATGAGCTGCAACCACCACCATCACTATCATGAACATGGGAGGGGCACTGGTAAAGCCAAAGGGGGCACAGAGAACTGGAAATGCTGGTGGCACCCACTTGCTGGAAGTTATTGCCTGCCATTGGGACATGTGGTACATGATCCTGCAGCCAATGATATGACTGTGTTGTATTGAGGACCCATTAACGAGGTTTTGAGGCTTCAGCAGCCAGAGAGGACAGGAGACTAGACAGTACACTGTGTATGGATCCCGGGTCATCAATAGGATCCGCAATTCTGGCCACGAAAGGACTGTCAAGCTTGATGGCCTGAGGGTTAAGTCTGTCAAGACAGGCTACGTCGTCCCTTACCTTGTCCTGTAATTGAAGCCTCTTGGATAACGTAGATGTTTTCGCAGAGACGCAAGGGACCAACTTCCCAAACTACTAACTAAAACCTTACTGACTTTAAAATAACAGCAAGATTTGAAACTATTAATTGGGGAGGAGGGCTGGTACTGGACGTTGACTAGTTGGTTTGTTCTTGCTGTCGACCTGCGAAACAACAAGCACCATAGGTATTACTTAAACGCCAACCTCTGTATCTCCTAACTATCCTAAAGTCTAAAACATTTACCTTTCTAACCTACACCTTTTGAGAGAGAGGGTTTTGTTCTCTAGAAGCGCCTACCTGCAATCAGTGTTGTCTTGTCTTCGTCCAGTGTTTCTTTGTCTTGTCTTCTTCTGATGGTCAAGGCGTCAGATACTTCTGGTTATTTGTCTAGAGCCGTCCCTTGATGGATAGTGTCTTTGAGATCTACCAAACAAGAAACCAATTAAAGAGTGTTCTTCCATATGCTTTCTTCCAGAATTTACACCCTGACTTTCACTTACTGTATTGCTTCTTATTTGCTTCTTTATTTGTTCTGAAAGGATTCCAACTATTCTCCTTGAAATTGTCTTAAGGGGTCTGGTGCCTTGAAATAGAACTTTACCAAAAATATCTTTCTTTTACATCACAGAACATAGAAATTATATTTAAAAGTGTAAGCATAAGCGAAGATTTGCACAAGAACACAAGAAGACATCTAGCGCTAAACACTTGTAAAACTGTAAACCCTTTTACATCACAATAACATCTTGTAATGCTGAAAGTCTTTAATCACGACTTGTTCACAACTTGTTCAGGCTCTGAAGTCTCTTTAGTTAACTTTCCTCAGATTCACAGGAAAGAGTTGTCCAAAAATTAACCTTGACCTTTCTTGCGAGGGGCGCCTTGAAAGATTTAAAGAAATGTACTTAGCTCTTGGTTTCCTTTCTTGGCTGGATTTAGCAGTAAAGAAGAATCACCGTGGTCATTGCTGACTGCCTGATCTCCGTCGGTTCTGGCAAGTTCCTTCACGAGCTCCAAGGCACGATCCTTCTTCGGTGCAAGGCGGAAGGCAAAGCATCTTCTAGAAGGCTAGGTGCGGTTTAAATAGGGAACCGCACCCAGCCGCACCCAGCCGCGCACAGGCTACGTGCGTGCGTTATATATAACACACAAATTCGGGAGGGCCTGAGGGACATTTAAAGACCTGCATAGGTTGTATCCCCCTATACTAATATATGAACAACCTAACAAACCTATGGGTCTATCATCTGAGAATCTAATCAGGAATGCAATTATATCTCAGCAACACATTGGTATGCTGAAAGGAAATCAGAGACAAGGATTCTGACTCATGGCGTCATACAGAAGATGGTTAACCCTGTGTTAGCAAAGTGAAAAACTATATTCGGATTCCCATCAATATCATGTGTGATCAATATTATCATTTTGTCCTCCGTCCTGGGTCTTGTGTCTCTAGATCACCGAGACAGCTATAGTACCCTCCACGGACTCGTAGTTCACATGTACCAACATTTGGACAACCATAAGAATCTGATCTGATGGGTGAGTGCAGTGCAACAACAGAAAAGTGCGTGAAATTTAAAATACCACCAACATGTTTCAGCCTTAACGGGAAATGAACCCTAGGCTTTCTTCAGGGCCTCTGTTCTTATATCTAATGCGACTGCAAAACTAGTGTTGGAGGCCTCCCCCTGTCTCAGCCACGGCCAGAGGCAACGCCGGACAGAGCGGGGTCTCACTACGCCAGAGCCAGGTCCAGGACGAGGTGAGGTCGCTTCCCCGGGCACACTGGGTCCAACAGAGGTACCAGGTGCCGAAGGAGTGAAGTTTACAGTTTATGGAGATTTATATCCTTTACTGTTAATAATGCATTACAACAATATTTTCTTTTAATTGAGTTTTGTCACCAACACTAGTTTTGCAGTCGCATTAGATATAAGAACAGAGGCCCTGAAGAAAGCCTAGGGTTCATTTCCCGTTAAGGCTGAAACATGTTGGCCCCTATGCAGATATTTGTTAAACTGCAGTAGTAATGTTTTGCGCTGTTCTTGGTTTTTAGTTAGGAAGGGATCTTGGCTGAATAAAAATATTATATATGAGATTCTCTATCCTATTTTAAATTTCACGCACTTTTCTGTTTTTGCACTGCACTCACCCGTCAGATCAGATTCTTATGGTTGTCCAAATGTTGGTACATGTGAACTACGAGTCCGTGGAGGGTACTATAGCTGTCTCGGTGATCTAGAGACACAAGACCCAGGACAGAGGACCATATGATAATATTGATCACACATGATATTGATGGGAATCCGAATATAGTTTTTCACTTTGCTAACACAGGGTTAACCATCTTCTGTATGACGTCATGAGTCAGAATCCTTGTCTCTGATTTCCTTTCAGCATACCAATGTGTTGCTGAGATATAATTGCAGTCCTGATTAGATTCTCAGATGATAGACCCATAGGTTTGTTAGGTTGTTCACATACGTGCGTGCGTTCCCAGCCAAGTTAAAAGCCAAGTTCTGGAACAAAGGCAGGCACTTTACCTGTATGGACGCTGGCATCTTTATTCATATGCAAAGGCTTCCTTACAGATACAGAATCCCACTGCATTTTCGGCCTCACAAGGATACATGAAAGGCAATACAAGAGCAAAATAATTAGAAAGATGAGAAGTACTGAAAACACACTATGCAACTAAACCCAAGGTTTTAATCACACAAATCACACTGATACTTGAAGCGTGCTGGGAGCACGGGAAAGGGGTGGGTTTTTTATGGGAATAACAAATCCCCTTATTTACAGTGGAACTAAGGGCTGTTTTCTTTAGTGCTTTTTGGGGGGATATATAGGAGATTTAGGGGGGATGTATAGGTGATTCATGACAGTTAAGTTTGGGATTGTGGATACCCATTTGTGTCCCGGCCATGGCCACAGGAGGGGCAAAGGGCTGTTGCAGTTGATGGTGGGAACCCAAGGAGAGACCAATCAATGGATCTGGTGGTGACATGACTCTCTTTGAGGCACTCTAGCACCATATCAGCCATGTCTCCAAAGACGCTGTCAAAGGGTATGTCTAGCAGAGAAAATTGGACTTCCCAAATGAAAACCAGTGGACCACTACCCTACCAGGCATGGCGGCAAAGTGCTACTGTAAGGGGCCATGGTCTGCCTAGTGAGTCAGTAGTGTACAGACCACACTGAATGGTGAACACTGCATCCCAGCCATCAACCAATGCCTGGTTGAGAATGGCCCAGCCTTACTTGCAAAGCATGGGCAGCAGCTGCGCAACTGAATCCCAGAAGGCATGGGAGTTTCTACCCAAGAGGCAGGCAGTGTTCACTGTTCTCAATGCTAAGCAGGTGGAAGAGAATATCCTCTTCCCAAAGGTATCCAGCCTCTTGGATTTCCTGTTGGGTTGTTTGGTAGGAAATGTCCCCAGGTTAATCTTGGAGGAGGTGGCCTGTATGATCAGACAGTCCAGGTGGGGTGTTGGTTGATAAAACTGGGTTCCCAGGAGCGGGACAGTGGTAGCAGTCAATGGGCCTGTGCACAGGATTGCCTATGAAGGGCTTGGCCCAGGCCCCGAGCAGGATAAAAGTAAAGGCTTCATTAAAGGGGAGAAGAGGTTCAGTGGGTGCTACGCTGGTTTGATGCACCTTTGTCACCGAGGGCAGTGTAAGATCCAGGACCTCAGCTACAATCCTCACCACCATGGCCAATGAAGCAATCTCATCCGTATCCACACTAAGAGGAAAGACTAGGCCAGTGTCAGGAGAGGTGTCCAGTTCACTGGCAGCTGCCAGTTACTCATTCCAGTTATCCTCAGCCAAGGGCTCTTCCAGGGGTTCTGGATCACCATAGGGATTCTCAGGGGGTGTGGCCAAGAGATAGATGGTTGACAGAACGTGGCCTTAGGGAGCTGTCTTCCCACTGTTTAATACTTCACCATCCTGCACAATGCATCTGCTAAGGGCGGCCTAATTCTGCAGCATTGCCCCCATATGACCGGTGCTCATGACTGAGGGGTGCCCCACTCTCACTTCTGGACAGCTGAGAGTGGAGTGTGCCCGGGAGCCTGCCAGGTGACCTCGCTGGGCCCCGGAGGTCCCACCGCATCCTATACTGCCAGAAGAGGCCTGCATCAGATCCTAGGAGTCCTGCTTGGGGCCCACGGTTCCCCTGGAGCAGGCCCGTGCTCCTGCAGAAGAGACGGTGCCAATGACTTGCCTGGGCACGGGAGAGCCAAGAGAAGGGAGCGCACCTTACTAGCGCTCAAAGTGGTTTTCCGGCCAGTGGCCTCCCCCGCATGACATGTCGGCCCCCTGGTTACTCCAGAGGGGGTGAGCGGGAGGCCCATACCTGAGAGCACAGACCAGTAAACCATCCGCAGGTCCTGAGTGCTTCCTGCAACCTGCTTGGAGCACAGCTGGCGAGCCGCTGGGCACCAAGTGACCTGAGGTGACAGCAGTGATGAGAAGTGCGACGGTGCCTGTTCTGGACCAAGGTATGCTCAGTGATGATATTGGACGGAGTGCTCGACTGATGATTGCTCGGGCAACTCCAGTAGTGCCTCCAGAGGAGTAGAACACCTGGTAGGTCTTCCCTCAGGGCGACAGGAGTCAGGGTGCCCTGGGGGCTTGCAGACCTTGGGCATGGCTGGGAGGTCGCTGCTGAAGGAGTGGGAGAGCTGACGGTTTGTACACCTGGAGGTCCTGGGGGACCAGGCCTCCCTGACAGCCTCTGTGAGAGGGGGTGGTTACGGAACAAGGTCCTCCCCTCCTGGTACTGACTGCACTGTCCCTGCTGAGACAGAGGGTGGATGGCCTCCTGTGATTAGGGTAGCGGCCTAGCATCTGGACTGTCAATTTGGGCCGCTCGCTGTTCTTTCCTAACAGCACTCTTCATTGGTTCCTAGCCTGCCACAAGCCCCAGCCTGTGACTGACCTCTGTCCACTCGCTGCGCCCGGCTTGGACCCTTTGGATGTGGATGTTCTGCCTTGTTCCTCTGCCTACCCTGATACGCAGGCCCTTTAGCATGGCTCCTTCCCGCTTGAGTCCTCCTGGCGCGACTGAGAGCATTGAACTGTGTTGAGGGTCAGGAACGTGATGACCGCCCTGCCTCTGACGCACCACGGGGAAAGATAGACCTCAGCGGCATCAGTAGGGGAACACTATCATGCAAGCCCACTCATAGACTCACTCGCCATGAGTGATCAGGACCCCAGAGCGCTCGCCAGTGTGAAAAGAGGAGCCCTCTCGGTGGCAATCTGTAAGGCTATCCATAGCTCTAGGGTGGCTCTTGAGGGAAAAATAGCAGGTGTCCCCATCAAGTTGAATTTGCTGTGAGTTGATCTCCGCAAAGTGGCAGACAAAGTGGAGAATACAAAAACCAATATCTCATCCCTGCAAGCGGAGATGCGCCAACTTAAGCAACAGGTCTCCCAGCTGACAGTCATCTCAAACACATTGGAACATTGAGTTGAAGAACCTGATGGCTATTCACACTCAAATAATGTGCACTTGTTGGGTTCCCTGAGAGGGTAGAGGGACAGTCCACAGGGAGATTTATGCAGGACTGGTCGAAACATACACTGCACCCCAGAGACATGTCTGATTTCTTTGTTAATAAACGGGCGCACAGGGTGCTGGTGCCTCCTCCTCCTCCGGGTGTGCCACCAAGGGCCCTCATCGCTAGAATCCTGAATTACAGGGATAGAGACACATTCTTAATAGCAGCCAGAAAGGCATCCAGTATGTGATATGAAAAACTGAACATTGTGCTCTACCACAACTACACTCAAAAGTTCAGAAGCAGTGTAAATATTTTTGGGAGGTGTAGAAGAATTTGCGCGCAATGAACATTAAGTACATGCTCCTTTAAACCAGGAATGCTCTGAGTTAATGCAGCAGGGATACCACACTTCTTTGAGCACCCGAGGAGGTCTGGTCATGGTAGGAAATGTCAAACAGGCTCCCTGTGCTTCCCTTGAGTGCTACAGACCCCTTCCACACCACACTAGATGGCATGGAGGTAGAAAAGCCACGTCTGGAAGAGGCAGCAGGATGCCACACGTATTGTGGTTCAAGATGATGGCACCAAGGAGTCCGCAGCTGCTTACTCCTCATTAGTGCCTGAAAACTGTTCAATGGGTCTCCCCCAGATGGTGAGGAGATGGATACTCCTTCCCAATGCATTGATGTTGTCCCGGTACTGTACTTCCTTAATGGATTTTCGCAATCTTATTGATTGACTAAGGGACCCATTTGCTGCTTTCTCACCTTCTTAGGGGTGGGTGG
This sequence comes from Lissotriton helveticus, assembly GCF_964261635.1. NCBI lineage: Eukaryota > Metazoa > Chordata > Amphibia > Caudata > Salamandridae > Lissotriton > Lissotriton helveticus. Next base: position 1,044,054,008 of record NC_136065.1, read on the forward strand.
CCATTTAATACAGATTCTATCCAGATGATGGTTTAGAGGCAATGTTAGCTTTTTTCACTGCATCAGGGTAATGTAAGTGGCCCTGTGACTCCCACCGGTTTCTGGGGAGGCCTACATCCCTAAGCACATCTTCCATAATAATGAGTAAGTCCCAAATCTGTAGGCTCATTTCCTGTAATGTGAGGAGACTGGGTACATATAAGAAACGTTACAGGGTTCTCTCATTTCTCAAACTCACGCTGCTGATATCATCTGCATGCAGCAGACTCACCTTACAGATACAGAGGCCAGTAGGTTGGCTAAGAAATGGAGGGGGTGGGTTTACTACAAAAATTATTGAACCTTCTCAAGTGGTGTCTCATCTGGATAGCACTCGTTGTTCCGTTTGCCCTTTCATATATATGGAGGCGGATATTGAGGGTCGTTACCTGCTGATCCAAGGTAGACTAGATGGAGTAGGCATAATTATTGTTAATACTTAAAGGCCCAACAAAGATAATGGGCAGTTCTATTTGAAAGTACAGGAGGTCCTTTTGCTGTCGCTGGACAACCAGATTGCCTGGGATGGCAACTTTTAGTGCGCCCTAGACAGGGAACTCGATAGGGACACCCTACGATACAACACTAAGTCTACGATGACTTCATTGCCTAAGAGGTTATGGCACACCTGGGGCTCTGTGATATATGGAGGGACACTCATCCCACCAAGAAGCAATGCACCTGCTACTCAGATGCACATAATACATACAGTAGACTGGATTGCATTATTTTATCCACAAGCCTGGGGGTTGGGGTCCTTACAATGGATCATCTCTCTCGCTACTTATCTGATCATGTCGTTGGCCACTTTGAGATTGGCTGGCGGAGCCCTGCCTGACCGCCTGCAACCTGGAGGCTCTTTAGATCCTTGACGATGTGGAGAGCAGGGAGACAGTAGCGGAAGAGTTGACAGATTTATTTCTGGTCTTCGACGAGACACAGGGCCACTGAATGGGAGGCAATGAAGGCTGTGGAACGGGGATGTCAAGTTGGCTTCACGTGTGGGTTATATGCATCCTTTAAGCAGATCTTGTTCAAAGGGAGGGTGAATTGACACACATGCAGAAGCTTCCCCTGGATGATGCAGTGGGGAAGCGGGGGGAGAAAGAGGCACTACATCCTACCGCTATTTCCTTCATAGGAAGGGAGACAACTCTGACTGGTTGTTAGCTTGGATCCTTCAAGTGGAAATTTTCATCTCCCCATACTTCACCTTAAATCCCCTCAGGGTAGGGACGTCTTTACACAGAGGGGTATAGTGGATTTTTTCAACTCTCACTTAGAATGGGTGCATTGTATGTCTCACCCTCCTAACCTGAAGCAAGACCAAGTGGCTGTGTTTCTGGCCCCTTTGCTTCTCCGGCGATGGGGGGAGGTCGCTGTCATCGAACTCGAGGCCAATCTCAGGACACAAGAGGTTCGCCTGGCGCTGTGCCAGTTGCCCAGGGGAAAAGCGCCGGGCAGTGATGGCTTTCCGGCAAGATTCTATCATGCTTTCTTCCCCTCTCTTACCCAGCGCTTATTGAAGGTATACTTGGAGGTCAAAGACTCTGGTAAATGCGCCTCATCCATGAGGGAGGGCTACATCTCTATGATGCTGAAGCCCAGGGCAAAAGGCTCAGACCGTCCTCATATAGACTGTTCACGATGATCAAAACAGACACAAAAACACTTTGTAAGGCACTGTTCCTATGACTACGTCCAGATCTGGCAGAAGTCTGCCTGAGGGATCAGGGTGAGCGACGTCACTCACCTGGTGTCTCTTTACAGTGATGATACCCTTGTTACTCTCTCCCTCCTTTTAATGGGACACCTCAATGCCTTTGGGGAGACATCCGGCCTTCAGAATAACTTTGAGAAATCTTTGGTCTTTCCTTTGGAAGAACTTCTCTACCGAGACCTGGAGACTTTACAGCCCTTGCCTCTCCATTGGGAGATTCATTGTTTCCATTATTTTATTTTTAGGGGGAGGGCAGGTTTCATCTGGGACCAGGGCTGTTCCTACAACAGGCCAGTCTCATTTCTATAGTTGGGGGCTTATGGCCCTGCTTCCCCTGGTCACATCCCATGCATTTTGGGGGCTGCGGGGAGCACCATTTGGTTTCTCTCCTCTATAAGGCCATGACGGCTGATTGGACTTGCACCCAAGCGCCTGCACGTGCAGCTTGGAACAATGACCTGTGGGTACATTTTGAAGCTGCACAGCGAGTGAGAATTTGTCCATTAGTATGATCCATCTTGAGTAATGCTATGTCCAGACACATTCACTTCCATTTCCTGCACCGCACATACATAACACCTTTGCTCTTTCGTAAAAAGAACCCTGATCAGCCCCTCAGCTGCCCCTGATGTCGGAGTCCTGTTGCTTCTTCTTTGCATTCGCATGGAGTGCCCACCCATGCAGACATTCTGGATGAAATTGGTGCCACAGGTAAGAACAGGAGTTCTGTTAGATTTGGGGGTCTCTAGTTGGCACAGGTAGGTACTTGTGACAAATAGGGACCCTTGCCTCTAGTCAGGGTAAGAGGGTACACACCTAAAATAACCTCGGCTCACCCCCTTGGTAGCTTGGCACGAGCAGACAGACTTATCTCAGAGGCAGTCTGTAAAGCATTTGTGACTACATACAGTAACCCAGTGACAACACTTCAGATGGACACCACACAAGATTTTATAACAAAAATAAGTATACTTTATATAGATTTACCACAAGACCATAAACAACAAAAATACACAATACTGTTACTTTAAGATGGTAGTTTTAGCTTAGTTAAGTTCAGTTCTTAAGATGCAACACTTTGCCTCAATGTACCTTACGATGCGTTGCGCTTTCACGACAGGCAATGTCGTAGCAATGGGAATGCAGCAAAATTCAGGTGCAAAGAAATAAACACGTGAAGATCTTCCAGATGCGGCACGCTACTCCGGGATGCGAGAAGTTCTCGGTTCGATGCGTGGACTGCAGCGGCGTCACCCTTGTTCAGAAGTGTAACGGCAACAGCTTCAGCTGCAACACCCTTATCCCACATTGCGTGAAGCTTCCGCACGATGCGACAACTACTGCGGTGACATCCTTGTTCAGAAATGCGATGGCAGCAGCTCCGACGGCATCGGGCTTCTCGGGGAATGCGAGGCGCTTTCTACGATGCAATGCTATGGGACAGTTCCAGCGGCGACACCCTTGTTCAGAAGTGCGACGGCAGCAGCAGCGACAGGCTTCTTCCTCGTTGCGAGATTTCTTTTCTCGATGCGGTGCAGTGCGACAACTCCAGCGGCGACACCCTTGTTCAGAAGTGCGACGGCAGGCAGCAGTGACGGCGACATGCTTCCTCTTCATTGCGAGACGCTTCCCTCGATGCGGGGCAGTGAGACAACTCCAGCAGTGACACCCTTGTTCAGAAGTGCGACGGCAGCAGTTGCGACGGCGACACGCTTCGGCTTCGTTGAGTCGCGCTTCCAGCTCCTTGCAACCGCAGTTCCTCAGAAGGCCCAAAACAGCAGCAGGCATTTCCAAAAGAACTCTGGGGAGCTGGGGGTTGAAGTCTGTTGTCCCTGAGACCTCAGCAGGAGGCAAGTTCTTTTCCAAGCCCTTGGAGATCCTTCACAAATTGAAAGCAAAGTACACAAAGTTCCTTTCTCCTTCCTTTTGCAGTAAGGCAACCACTGCAGGCCAATCCCATAAGCAGCACTTCAGCTTAGGAATAGTCTCTCCTCGTTTTTTCAGGTTCCTCTCCTCAGTAAAGGTTTCTTCTTGTAGTCCAAAAGTGATCTAATTTCTTGGGATAAGGGTTTCAATATTTATACCCCAAAATCCTTTGTTCTCTGAGGGGAGAGGGGCCTTTGCCCAGTCCAAACCAGTTCTGAAGCACCCTGTTTACCAGACTTCTCCTTTCCTTCGACAGTGAAGGGCAGAAACATCAGACGCCCCACAGGAGGTGGAGCCAGCATTGTGGAAGGCAAGCACAGCCCTGGAGCACTTTGTTGTCAGGACTCCTTCTCTTTTTTCAGTGTGCAGGGCAGAGACATCAGCCGCACCCCAGGAGGTGGAGCCAGCATTGTGGAAGGCAGGCACAGCCCTATTCAAGGTTCAGGTGCAACTCCTCCCTCCCATCTAGTTACAGGTCTCTCTACTCACCACTGTGCTGACTCATCCTGTCTCTTGGAATCCACCAGCCCTGTCACTCACAAAACCAGACATAGGAATACACAACCTAGCAGAGGCAGGCTTGAAATGTTGGCAAGAAAATACCTACTTTCTAAAAGTGGTATTAACAAAAACAGAATATTAAAACCAACATTACTAAAATATGCATTTTATTATTCTGAGTTCAGGCATACTAAACTCGAACTTCTACCATGTTCTCTGAATCAATTAGGATTATAAAATGTAATAATTCTAACAGCCCATTCTGGCCTATGGAGAACAGGTAGCCTTGCAATAGTGAAAAATGAAAATGGCTGTAATTCACTATTAGGACATGCCACACACACCAGGGCATGTCCTACCTTATACTTACAATGCAACCTGCCCTTGGGCCTACCATAGGGGTGACTGATATGAAGAAAAGGGAAGGTTTAGTTACGGGCAAGTGGGTGCACTTGCCCAGTCAGCATGACAGTACCAGACTGCACGCAGGCTCTGCAATTGCAGACCTTAGACACATTTTACAAGGCTGCTTCTGTGGGTGGCACAACCAGTGCTGCAAGCCCACCAGCAGCATTTGGATTTACACGCCCTGGGCACACTCAGTGTTCTAGACTAGGGACTGACAAGTAAAACAAATAGCCAAACATGGAACCACTGATTAATACATCAATTTACAATAGGGTGCACTTGCACTGTGGCACTGGACAGCAGTGGCACAGTGCCCAAAGCATTAACGCCAGCAAAAATACATAATGCAACAGCAACAATGAAAGGGAGACCCACGCCAATGGTGCCAGGTCTAACAAGTTCCAATTCCACTTACTGAGCAGCCCACTGTTTGCTTCCTGGGAGACATCCTTAGACAGAAAGCCAAGAAAGGTGTGTTTACATTTTTACATTTGTTACTGTTACTAGCTATGGCGATAACCTGGATGCGTCAAGGTGATCCCAGCTTGGAGCCCTGGACGACAAATGTGACTTGAATAGGTGGCGGCAGAGGAGGTGGGGTTAAAAGTAAAAAAGAGTAGGCACGATGCTAAAGTGGGGGAAGATCTTGAGGTTTGGGGGGAGCTCTTTGTTGATTTTCTGGCCCTTGAGAGATCTAGGCAACACTCCTCCACGGATGAGGATGATTCCACAACCTCCATGGATGCCTAAATGTAATTACTGATATGTCTCTGCTAACCTGGTAGGACTGGTGTCACCCAAGCTATACCATTGACAATGGCAAATGAGATCGATATAAGTATGATGCTAATTTATGGATCTGTTAACGTATCACTGGCTGAATCTTCTGTGCATAGTTGGTGATGGCTGTAGCTGACTCGTTGGTCTATTGTTTGTACTGTTACATTGTACAAAGTCAATAAAAAAAGTTTTTTAAAAAACCACAAAAAAATAGGGATCCTCAGATCCTGCCCAATCGTATTCTTCACAGGGCCTGTCAGTAAAGGGAGACGCTATATCTGACCTGGATGTTCTTGGTCCATTTGACACTTGAGTTGATGTCGGATAATGCTGGTCGGGCTCTGTATTGGAGTCGTGTATAACAATGGGGTAGGCACCGCCAAGCGGTGAAGCAGCACCAGGAATGGCGCCACTGGAAAGGTCTCCAGGAAAGGTCATGGACGTACGACTGGAGGGGATCTGGATCCAGGAAAGGAGCCAAAGCGCCCAACTGGAGCCAAGTGCGAACCAACCAGCGGGAATCCAGGTGGGGCCTGAAGGTGCTCCAGAGGGGTTTGGCTGCCCATGTATGAGGTTCATGACCTCATAAAAATCTTTAAGCTATGCTGGGGTCGCTCTGGAAGGCTGTAGTAAGCTGGACTTGTTGCAGATGTCCCTACCCGTTTTGCCCCCATTTGAACTACTAGATGCTGTTTTTTTGACGTTGACCGTGCACTGAAGCATGCTAACCAGGCTCCAATGCCAGCGTTCTTTCCTCTAAACTGACATGTTCAATTGTAATTCAATTGGCAAGAACGTTAGCATCCTTGTAAGTCCCTAGTAAATGGTACCTAAGGCACCCAGGGCATGGGTACTAAAGAGGGTCCCTATGGGCTGCAGCATGTATTATGCCACCCCACAGGACCCTCACAAAAACTACATGCAGACTGCCATTGCAAGATGCGTGGAATGGTGCAAACTATTTTTGAAAACATGATATTGCACACTCCCTGTCTACCATGCCCAAGCACACTGCATATACTATATGTAAATCACCCCTACAGCAGGCCTTAGAGCCCTACACCAGGGTGGATTTATATTATATGTGAGGACATATCCGCATGAGCAGATATGGCCATGTGATGTCTCAGAGGTCAGGAACAATGCCTGCTCTGGAGGAAGGTGATCATATCTAATCCAGCAGGATGGCTAGTGAATTGACATACCAAGGCCAGAGGCTTTAAGGCCTCTTCCGCCTTTGATTTGTGACCCCGGCTTCCTCCAGACCTGGAGAATGCCGCCCCCTGTTCTGGGGCCCATTTGGTAACAAAGCAGGCCGGAAAATTAGCTAGTTAGTAAGCGTGTCAAACTATCAGACTAGGCACACCCCTAAGGTGGGTCACCTGCAATGGGCAATCAACGAAGGGTTTCACCATCTTGTGTTTGGTGAAACTAAGAACTCTGGATCAGGTTTATGGTTTATGGCAGCTCTCCACAGGAAGTGGTCATATAGGGGGTTTAGTCACCCCAGGGACAGGTAGCCTATTGGCTACTACCTTGCACTCCCCTTAACACCTCTAAGTTCAGTATTTAGGTGGTCCCTGACATCAGGGACCCAGATTTGTCTACCTGGGAACCAAAGAAGGACAGAAGAGAGCCGTCACCACGAGATCTGAGGACCTACCCTGTACTTTGCGCCAAACCCTGCCTTGCTGCTGGTACTTCGACAATTGCAGTGACCAAGCACGTCGAAATGCTTTGCATTTTCCTAAGCCCATGGAGGACTGTCCAGTACTTCAACAACAAAGCAGCATCTCCATTGGGGTGTAGGAGCCATTCCCCTGTAGCTGGAGGAATCAACCAAACTTACACTGTACATCGACTTGCTGACCATCGGGTCCACAGAGGTAGCATCTCGCCAGTAAGAAGTATTGCTGTTCCAGGAGGTCAGATCCATTAAACTGCTGAGTTTGGAGATGCCAGGCCCTCCAAGAGTCGCCCAGCACCAATACCCTGGGTACTGGAGCAACCAGGCCTTTTTGTGTGATCACGCCAGACACCACCGATGGCAAAGCAGCGGAATAGGGACTTCAGGATCACCGAGACCAACACCAATATTTTCCTTGCTGTCTGATTTTCTCTCCCTCTCCAGGTCAGCAAGACAAGTAAGAGCCTCTAAGCATAGCAACCCTCTGACCACAACACCTCTGCACCCAAGCCCCCCCCCCCACCACAGCGCAGGTTCACAGAAACCGATTGTGTCCCTGTGCTCCAAAGACCCTCAAGAGCTGAGCCCTCCTCCTGGGTTCTGCCGGACTTGTCCCCAAGTCCCCACTTGCAGCCTTTCTTTTGCAGGTGCCTTTGCCATTGACTTTACAGCATGGCGCTCGAGGCTACCAACGCCCCCGACCACCTCTACACCCGGACACACCAGGATAGGTAAACCGGAACTGCTGGATGTTTCTTGGACCTTGATATCCTCCGAAACCATTTGCAAGTGTACCTATGCAGTGTATGTTTCTCCCATAGGGTAATATTACCGTGTTTGAAGGCTCATACCTCAAAACCGTTATGTGATTGTATTTTTCTGATACCTCAAAAATCGATAACACCGAAAGTAGTTACCTGATTCCTATTATCTTGGGGTCTAAAATTAAATAAAAGTTTGTGTTATTTTTCTAAATCGGTCTCGTATTTCTTTTTGAATCTGTGTGTCATTTGTTGAGTCTCTGTGTACAAATTCTCAATACTCCCCTCTGAAAGGCCTAAGCTCCTCGCCCACACTACCACTAGAAGAGCACTTGGGATTATTAAAGTAAGCTCCTGTAAACCAATAAGGGTCATCTGGACTATTTGCATGGTGCAACCCTACATGTGGTACACTACATAAATTGCCGGGCTTTGCGGCTGATGTGTCTGAATGGCCCTAGATTTGTGGTGGTGTTCCCCCGCCTTGTCCAATGGCTTGAACTGGTGTGGCAAAGCCAAAGAGAGCTTTAGTTTCGGGTTCTTCTGTTTCTTTTTCTTGTGGGACTTACCCAACAATGGTTTGGAGCACAACGATGACCAATAGGAATGAGACCAAAACTGGCCGGGAACCTTCCTTGTGGTCGGAACCTGAAGTGGTGCTCAGTTGTCCACTGCCGGGCAGCCAGGAGCTTCAGGGCACACCACCAGACAGCGTTCGGGTTAATTGCTTGACATTATGGGCAGGTCTAGGATTTGAGGCCAGGCACCACAAGCCCACCAGGTGGGGGTCTGCCACATACATCTGCCTGTGACAGGAACCACAGAGTTTAACCCCCACAGATTTTTTTAGGGGACATCCTGAACGTATACTGGGAGCTTAGCTCGAAAACAATTTCAACAAAATGACGAATAAGGTAATCCAAGAAACAACTGAGGTAGCTCTCTCTGTATCTGCACTGATGACACGGAAAGAAAAGAACTGATGTCAGCGCCCTGGGGTGGCACCTATATAGGCACCGCACACTTCACTCCTGGTACAGATGACACTGATGCAGAGCTGATTGATGCGATCTACCGGCGCGCTAAGGTACTGCTCAAGGTTTTTCAGATCCAATCTGACGCCTGGAGAAAATTCAAAGGTAAGGAATCTGTGTCTAGTATCAGATGAAAAATTAAATGCCAAATAAAGGTCCCACTGCAGCATGACAAATGGAGTTAGCGGGGACCAGCCCCTTAAAAAAACACATTACAGTACGTGACTTGAAGAGCGATTCCTGGTCAGGTAAACGCCAGAAGGCCAAAAGGGCAGAAAGGTAACTTCTAGCTGTTGCCACAGCAAAGCCTTAGTGGGCCACTGACTAAACGAACAGGAGAACATATGATAAATGAACTTTTAGGGAAAGAGGACCAGACAACAATCTTCTCCCAGCATCCTGCATAAAACAATTTGGTTGAACGGTGCCTGGTTGCCAAGATGACACTAACCCCTTCGGAGGAAGATCAAAAGCCTTCAACTGTTTCCGCTAAGTCTCCACGCATGGAAGTGTAGTTTGTGAAAGCTTGGGTGTGGGACCCGTCCCTGCTTCTGCGATTCAGATCACGATATAGGCCCTAGTTCAACCCTTATAGCAGAAGAAGACACAATAGTAGACCTCAGCAAATCCATCGAGTTTGTAGCCACCTCAGCCAAGAATGACATTGGTACAGCAAAATTTGAAAATCTTCCCGATGTGTATGAGGTCAGCAAAGATGTAGTAACAAAGAAAAGTGATTACACAAAAAAAGTCACTTATTGGAAGTACCCAAAACGAAAAATATAAATGTGACTTGTGTGGAGACATATTAGGAACTTTTAAAGAACTGAGAAAACATGTCTCCAACAAGCACAAGGGCTTCTATCTAAAAAAATACTGTTCAAAATGTGACAAAGAAGCCGAATATCACAATATTGCATGCCATTATGCCAAATGTAAAGGAAGACCACAAAAAGGAGAGCTGCCATTCCTGTGCAGCTTCTGTGACCTCAGATTTGGAACAAAAATTGGTGTTTCTCAACATGCTCGGCATGCGCATCCAAGAGCGCAAACTGAGGCTAGACTAGCAGCTCTAGCAAGCAGCAAACCGTCAAAATTATGGTCACAGGAAGAAATACTGCTACTAGCAGAATTGGAAAAAGTATATGAAAATAAGAGGAATATTAATGCGCTGATGGTTCCGCATTTTGACAACAAGAACAGGTATTGTAATGATGTTTGTGAAACAATTTCTCATATCTCAGGTGCATGTCCTAAAACCAAGGACATTAGGATAAGAAGACATAACAAAATTCTGGAATTGCTCATTGATAGAGCAAAAAGGTGTGGTTGGATGGCATATAGGGAACCTCATGTTAAGAATAATCAAGGAGAATTACGAAAACCAGATGTAGTGTTTACCAAAAATGGTACAGCCGTAGTGATTGATGTTTCAATTTGTTATGAAAACTCTCAGAATTCCCTTGAATTAGCTTTTGAGAGTAAAGTGAATTACTATCAGGATCTGTCACAGCAAATCAAAGATCTCACAAAATGCAAAACTGTTGAATTTCATGGCTTTATCGTAGGATGTCGTGGTATCTGGCCTCAATCTAATGATGTTGTTCTGGCTGATTTAGGTCTACAAATGGCATTTCCATTCAAGAAAAATGTTTGCCTGACTACTTTAAGGGACACTCTTAAAATGTGCCAAGTATTCATGGACAATTGAGTGTCAAACTTATACTGAGATGTACACTTTCTTACAGCACACATGTCACCCTTATAAAACATAATGTTTTAACACATAGGTTAATATAAAAGTTAGTATAGATGTGAATTTTATAGATGTGAATTTTTCTAGATGTGCTTTTTCTAATTAGATGTGCAATTTGTAGATGTGTATTTTTGTTTTATATATGTGTGCTTATAACAATATAGATATAGTGTGTACATCGTACTTTTTTAAATGTCTTGAATGATGAATAGGTCTCAAATAATCACATTCACATAATTATCACACATTGATTGTTGATGTCCTGCTAATTATATTTTAATTCTCAGAACTGTTCATAGACAATCTTAAAATTGTTGGAATAGTACTGTAATGTGTACTATCTCTGGCCTATACGTGATCCCAGTTCCAGTGAGGACAGCGTTCAGTGTGGCTGTACTCCGGAGCGAAAGAATGTTGTATTGTTGGAAGCAAAATCAAATTGACGCTAATGGGCAGCATAATAACCCAGAATGAGCCACCGCGAGGATGTACGGATTAGCCAAATGCCTCGTCATCTAATTAGAAGAGACACGAGAGGTGTAGGATAAGTGGAGGCCCTCGGGCCGTCGGTGAAATACCACTACTCTTATAGTTTTTTCACTTACCCGTGAGGCGGGGGGTGAGCCCCGTGGGGCTCTCGCTTCTGGCTCCAAGCGCCCGGCACCCGCCGGGCGCGACCCACTCCGGGGACAGTGGCAGATGGGGAGTTTGACTGGGGCGGTACACCTGTCAAACGATAATGCAGGTGTCCTAAGGCGAGCTCAGGGAGGAACGAAACCTCCCGCGGAGCAGAATGGCAAAAGCTCGCTTGATCTCGATTTTCAGTATGAATACAGACCGTGAAAGCGGGGCCTCAGGATCCTTCTGACTTTTTGGATTTCAAGCAGGAGGTGTCAGAAAAGTTACCACAGGGATAACTGGCTTGTGGCGGCCAAGCGTTCATAGCAATGTCGCTTTGTGATCCTTCGATGTCGGCTCTTCCTATCATTGTGAAGCAGATTTCACCAAGCGTTGGATTGTTCACCCACTAATAGGGAACGTGAGCTGGGTTTAGACCGTCATGAGACAGGTTAGTGTTACCCTACTGATGATGTGTTGTTGCAATAGTAATCCTGCTCAGTACGAGAGGAACCGCAGGTTCAGACATTTGGTGTATGTGCTTGGCTGAGGAGCCAATGGGGCGAAGCTATCATCTGTGGGATTATGACTGAACGCCTCTAAGTCAGAATCCCCCCTAAAGCGTAACGATACCGCAGTGCCGTGGAGCTTCGGTTGGCCTGGGATAGCCGGCTTCTCTCGGGGGGCCGCTGCGTAGAGCCGCTCGCTTGGGGACCGGAGTGTGGGCGGTAGGGGGCCGTCTCCATCGCCCTTAGTGCACCGCATGTTCATGGGACACCCGGTGCTAAATCATTCGTAGATGACCTTATTCTGGGTCAGGGTTTCGTAAGTAGCAGAGCAGCTACCTCGCTGCCATCTATTGAAAGTCATCCTCAGCCAAGCTTTTGTCTCTCCGTGCGTGGGTACCCGCGGATGCCTCCCTCCACCACACCCAGGTGTGGGACCCTCTGCCGCCGGGCCGGTGGGAGGGACGCGGAGGGGGTAACACGGGTCCGTGGGAGGCTGCCTCCACTACGTGCCCTTCGGCATTGGGGCCTCCCCCTCCTGTCCCTGCCCTACCGGGGTGCGGGGACGGGGGCCACAATCCCTTGCGGGTCAGCAGGGTGACCAGATGGCCTCCCCTTCCCGCTGCTCCCGGGCAAGTCGGGCAGGGAGGTGAGCAGCAGCCACCCGGGGGAAGGAACCTCCAGAGTGGCTGCCTTGGTGCGCCCGGCCACCCTCGCCGGACTGCAAGGGCGACTGGGTATGACAGCCTCCCAGGCCATCTGGGCGCTGGGTCGTCCCAGGCCATCTGGTCACCTGGCTGCGCGACCAGATGTCCCTGCGGGCAGGGTGACCATATGGCTCTGCGGGCAGGGTGACCAGATGGCCCTGCGGGCTGGGTGACCAGATGGCCCTGCGGGCTGGCGGCCGGGTTCACTCCAACTTTTGTCCTTCCCCAGAGTTCTGTATGCCCCCACTATGTGGGGGCTTAATAGTCGAGAAAAATGGGCTCCCCGGGCAGGCCGTCGGGGAGTGGACGTGGCCTGGGCTTAACCCTCCTTGGGTCCGGCCAAGGGTCCGTGCGCTGGGGACGGGGCTCCACCGGGGCCCAGGGAGGCTCTCCCCGGCCTGGCTAGGGTTCGGAAGCTGGGACCGGGCCCGGGGCTTGAGCTCTGTCCGGCCGGCCCCGGTGTGCATGAGCCCCCCGTCCTGCAAACCATCAGAGGGTCCGTATGCTGGGGACGGGGTTCCACTGGGGCCCGGGATGGCTCTCCCCGGCCTGGCTAGGGTTCGGAAGCTGGGACCAGGCCCGGGGCTTGAGCTCCGTCCGGCCGGCCCGGGGTGCGTGAGCCCCCCCGTCCTGCAAGCCATCAGAGGGTCCGGGCGCTGGGGACAGGGCTCCACCGGGGCCCGAGGAGGCTCTCCCCGGCCTGGCTAGGGTTCGGAAGCTGGGACCGGGCCCGGGGCTTGAGCTCTGTCCGGCCGGCCCCGGTGTGCATGAGCCCCCCGTCCTGCAAACCATCAGAGGGTCCGTATGCTGGGGACGGGGTTCCACTGGGGCCCGGGATGGCTCTCCCCGGCCTGGCTAGGGTTCGGAAGCTGGGACCAGGCCCGGGGCTTGAGCTCCGTCCGGCCGGCCCGGGGTGCGTGAGCCCCCCCGTCCTGCAAGCCATCAGAGGGTCCGGGCGCTGGGGACAGGGCTCCACCGGGGCCCGAGGAGGCTCTCCCCGGCCTGGCTAGGGTTCGGAAGCTGGGACGGGCCCGGGGCTTGTGCTCCGTCCGGCTGGCCCTGGGGTGCGTGAGCCCCCCGTCCTGCAAGCCATCAGAGGGTCCTGGCGCTGGGGCTCCACCTACTTGCTCTCCTTACTCTTTGTAAAACGTCCCGCTACGTTACAGCTATGTCTGTATTTTTGCGTTAACATTATATACCAGTCTGCACGTCCATAGAGGCAAACACCTCCTCCCATTCAAACCATCTACATCAGAGGGTCACATTCACACGTTCTGAACACAAATCCTACCACATGCATTCATTAGAATTCTACACTCAATGCCCTTGCTATCCGTAACTGCCACATTCTAAAAGCACTACATCGATATGCTTACTGACACTCCAACATCCTTAGCTCTCATATCTCTAATGCCTCATAAGGAAATCACAAGAGCTACTACCCAACCGGAGCCCCTTGCCATCTAGAAACCCCATCCCAATGGGAAATCCTAGAAATTATAGTCAGCAAAGAGTAGCTCTCTTTATTTGTCCTATGTTCCACCCATTTTGCTATGTATCTTTCTCAGCAGTTGACTTCACGCAGTTTGCTTGCAGCATCAAATGGTTACTTATTGTGGTTCATTGGTGTTTGTAATTCTATTTATGGAGTTGACAAGCACTTTGGTTTGTTTCCTCCTGTAGGTGGAAATCAAAATTATTTTCTCTCTTTACTATACCGCAATGCCACCCGCCCATTCCTGTGCGCTCATGTCCAGCAATAACTTTCTTTCTGACATCCTGCACTTGTTTCTCTATAAATGGCCTTCTCTAGTGCACATTCCAGTTGGCTTATTTGTACCTTTAATTGAATGGTAGTCCACTATGTAATTCTAGCTTTAATTATTTGTGTCCTGCTGCATCCTCAAATGCTAAATGTATAATTGGAATTTTGCAGTATTGCGCCGTAGCATTTCAGATTAATTATGGATCTGTCACAAATACATCATACATTGCATAATCTGCAGATTTTAATAAAAACTCTTCTGCTTCTAGCTTCAACGGATCAAAAGCTCCTAAAAACACAGCAACAAGTGGTGCTGCACAGTGGAAGGTACTGCACAAAGTTTGGCTGATCAATTGTCAGATGCTTATTGTTGTGTTTGAGTGTTACACTAGTACTAATTAGAATAAACTTTTGCCCAAACAGTACTAACATTGGTAAAAATAACAAAAAGACAAAGTAATACTTTTAGAGAATGTGGTGCATTACACCACATAATGTGCCTATTCTTGCTGCATAATATAGTCAAAGTGCTGCATAATTGCGTCCCACGCTACCTCCACTATTCAATACCTGGCAACACAGCACCCAGTATAATGTGCTGGATGGCAAAACACTTTTAAGGTCCCAAAGTCATGATCTATTGGCTATGCCAATGCTTATTTTGTTTCAACGGTTGCCACATGCAGTCTCGCTGTCTTCTCTGCGTGGTGGTAAATGATTTGCTGCATAGCAATTGACTTGAAATAGTGCATGTATGGTTTACTTCAGATCTTGTTAAAAAGTTTTTTTATTATGTCAGTATTGTAAACATATGTCCCATGGGTTACTAATTTAACACATTCATCTATTGTACCTTTAATAATTATCTTTGTATGGCATTGTTCAAATTGTACTTTCAGATGTATTTTGGAACCAAGAAATGTATTTCACAAATACAATTTGAAAAGGAGCATAGGGCCAGATGTAGGTAGCCCTTTACCGGTCGGTGACGACCGAAAATCGATATTTTCGTCCGTTACCGACCGGTATTGAGCAATCGAGATGTAGGAGACCGAAAATCGCCCAAATCTGTAAATTTACCGAATCGGTAAAATACCGAATGGGAATATATACCGAATTGGTAAATTTACCGAATCGCAACGGTTTGCGATTCGGTAAATTTACCGAATCGGTAAATGTACCCATTCGGTAAAGTTACCGATTCGGTAAAATACCGAATCGGTAAATAAGAAGTGGTAAAATTGAAGATTGAGATGTAGGTAAGCTCTGAAATACTGAATTTGCTTGAAATTCAGTATTTAAGAGTCGGTATTTACCATGGATTGAAATCAGGTGGTAACCAGGTGCAGCCTACAAAAATGGACCCAAAATGCAATTCTGTTTGCACAATGGCAGCATTTTATGTCATTACAAGACGGCTACGGCTACAGGAGGAAGGAGAGAGGGAATGGCAGAGAGAGGAGCAGGTCTACAGGCAGAGGGTCACCTTGTTCATGCTTACAGAGGCAGAGATACTGCAGAGGTACAGGTTGGCCCCAGACACCATCTTGGAGCTCATCAGGGACCTCCAACCACTGTTGCAGCACACTACCCCAAGGGCATATGCAATTCCACCCCATGTGCAGGTGCTGTTCAGCCTCCACCTGCTTGCGTCTGGGAGCTACCAGAGCGTGGTTGCTGCGGTAGGTGGGGGGACCCAGAGCAGCCTGTCAAGGTTTTTCCACAAATTCCTTGACGCCATGTTACAGAGGATGGAGCATTACATATATTTTCCTGCTACCCATGCTGAACTGGTTCAAACAAAATCTGACTTTTACCAGATGGCTCGATTTCCCAATATAATTGGCTGCACTGCATAGATGGCACGCACATTCCCATTTGTCCCCCTGCTGCCACAGAATATATCTACAGCAATAGAAAGTCAACCTACACCATCAATGTGCAGGTGATTTGCAATGCAAAGTGCGCCATCACTGACATTGTGGCAGAATTTCCTGGGAGTACCCACGACTCCTATATTTTTCAAAACAGCGGCATCTATGCACGGCTGACTGTAGGGGAATTTGGTGAAGGATACCTCCTAGGTAAGACACAGTGTCTGACCCCCATAATACCTATTGCAGTAAGAAGTACATGTATGCATGTGAGTAATGTATTCCCTTTTCCTTTTAGGAGACAGTGCATATGCCCTCCGCTCATTTGTACTCACCCCCTCCTCAACCCCTCAACCCCCAGCCAAAGGAGATATAACAGGGCCCACAAAAGCACACAGAATGTCGCTGAACGGACCTTTGGTATCTGGAAAAGCAGATTCAGATGCTTGCACAAGTGTGGAGGTGCAAGGCAGTATACCCCCATCACCTGCTGTAAGATAATTGCTGCCTGTGTCATGTTGCACAACCTTGCTGTTAAGAAGGGTACTGAGGTGGAGTTGTCTGACTACGAGGATCATGACGACGACATTGCTGTGCCTGAAACACAACCTGCTGGAGTGTCAACACCAAGTGATGGCAGATACAGACGTGAGGAGATTACACGCAACTATTTCTGAGTAAGTAATGAGACACAGACAGGTTGTGAATGAGAAGAACGTAATTTAATGTTGCCACAACGTTCATGCACTGAAGTGCAGCAAAATAAACATAATAAACGTGGGGACTGTATGTCCTGGGTTACTTCACCCACACCGGCAATGTCACTTGCGGCCACGCTTCCCTGAGCCACTGGGATGTTGGTCGCTGCTTTCCGCATGGCCTGCAGCCTCAGCTGGGCACCTGCTACTCCTACGTGGCTCAACTACAGCGCTTGCTAAGCTGCTGCGGCTACTGCTGTCGTCTGCCTCTGCCACATCCAGGGCAGGATTCTGTGCAGTGTGTGATATGATCATAGCCTCCAGGGCACTAGTGATCCTGGCCATGCCCCTGGTTACCTCGGCCGTGTTCTGTGTAAGGCTCTCCTGCATATTAATGCCTCTACGGCATAGCTGGGATGTGGCAGTGGCCAGATGATTCATGGCCCTATTGTGGACACGGGCATCCCTGCGCCTTGTGTGTTCCAGGCTGTCCAGTTTTGAGCAGAGCTGGGTGATGGAGTTGCTCATTTGCTGCATTCCTGCTGCAATGTCTGCATTTGTTTTTGCTACTTCCCTATTAGATTCAACAATGTCTCTGATGCCCTTCCCCATGTCTCCTATTTGTTCATTTAGGACTCTAAATTGGCAATGGCAGGCCTGAATGGATTTTCCCAGCATCTGTTGTATGCGCACCATGCTCCCCTCCAGCCCACGGAACACAGTGCCATCTCCAGGTCCACCTGCAGTGCTGGATCGGCGTTGCCTTCTGCGCAAGGGGAATGGCTCATTGGTGGACTGCAGTGCACCAGGACTCACATGTACAGTGGCTTGAGCCTCACCCTCTGCTGCCTCCATTACTGGCAGTGGGGCCACGACTCGCCTCCTGGCTGGTGAGGTTGCAGGTGCAGACAGGGACAGTGATGGGGAGGTTTCTGGTGAAAAAACCAATGGAGGCGATTGTGAAAGGTGTGGGGAGTGCGGAAAATCGGGGGTCTGTACTGTTTCCTCTTCATGGGAGATGGCAGTCGTGTCTTCTTCCTCCTGCGAGGCTTGTACCTGGCTTGGCCCTGCCTCCTCACTCTCCTCCCTCGCTGGTGCAGTCCCTTCTGTTGCTGTGGGTCGACTGCCTGATGTTGCCCCTAGGTATAAATAAGCGTATGTCAACTGAGTGCTACTGTGTCACAGTCACTACAATAAATGCTTTACACATTTTACTTTCATTTTTCTGCATTACTTTCAGTGCCTTGCTGATGTCTGTGCAGTTACACATGGTCTTACATTAGCTGACTACATTTCCCATAATGCATTGCTCCTGTATAGTGCTAGCAGTACTGGACTGGGGTTGGCCTGTCCACAAAGGGTAAAGGGAAGCAGCTTGGTATGGGGTGTCATGCTGCGCATGCGTCTTACCTTTACTTGAAGCTCTGGCTGAGCTGTCCACATCTCCAAGTCCCACAACACTGTCTCGCTCGATGGTTGAGGCCACCAACTCCTCCAGGTCAGTCAGGGGGGGCGCTGGGTTCCTGCCTCCACCGGTGACACCAGCCTGCTTATGTATTTCTGACATCTTCTTTTTGGTGAGGCTCCTGATGTCATAAAAGCGTTTCTTCAGATCCTCAAGATACCTGCTTGTGACTCCCACTGCATTTACCTTTTCTGCAATTGCAAGCCACATTTTGCGTTTTGGCAGACTCAGGTACAGTAAGGGAGTGCCTGCCAAATAGTTGCTTATGGACTCTCACAACCTCCTCCACCAGTACCTGCAGCTCCATGCTGCTGAACTTGATTTTTCTTTTCCTCTCCACCTTCTGACTCTCACTGCTGCTTGCCATTTTTCTTTAGGTAAACTCCCAACAAAACTCTCCCTGCTGCTCTGTGTCTCTGCTCAGCTCTGACTGCCTCTCCAGAACCTTCTAATGAGTTGCAGCTGCCTGGGATGCCACTTCCTGGTAGGGGGGGGGGGGTAGCACCTGATTGGCTGTTTTCATTAGTTTCACTTTTGCTTGCTTTCCGATTTGGAATTTACCAATTCGGTATTTACCGATTCGGTATTTACCGATTTGGTATTTACCGATTCGGTATTTCCAATGCTTTTCTATGGGCCTTTTGGCCCATAGGGATGAATGGGAAATACCGATTCGGTAATTACCGATTCGGTAAATACCGATTCGGTAAATTACGAAAGTCCGATACCGATTTTTACCGAATCGGTAATGAATACCGATTTTTTTCCCTACATCTCATTTACCGATTCTTGAATACTGATTCGGTAAAATTCGGTATTTAAGAATCGGTAAATGACATTTACCTACATCTGGCCCCTAATCTTTTGTGCATACCATGAATATTGCTTCGGTATATGAATAATTATTTTGTTACTATGTTTCACATATTTCTGGCTACAATCTAATCTTTGGTTCTGTTTGTGTCTATCACACTGGTGTACTCTAGGTAGTCACTGTTTTGGGTTTGGCTCTTCCTTCATTTATTGCATATTTACCTATAATTTTTTCACTTGTTGTTTTGAGAGTTACACACAGTAATGTTTTTACGAATCTTGCCACTGTCTTTTTTCCTACACAGGTGGGTAACATTCAAACTAAGTTTTATCTTTATTCCTTGTGAGTAAATGGTGTTCTCCTCTGGAGAATCTTTTAAAGTTCATATTTTTACCTTTTTTTTAAAAACCTATTTGCTTCTTTTCTTTCTACCTTGTCAGGACTCTTTCATCCTTGAAATATGTATTTACCCTCTGATGAATGTTTTATGAACAACCATTAACCCCTTCGGTGCTCATGACATAACGGTTCCGTCATGAGCTACGGTTGAGCTGTGCTCATGACGGAACCGTTCCGTCATGACCATGCCCGTTTTCATTAGGGCTCAGCACCGGAGGGGGAAACGCGGCCGCACGCAAGGGGTTAATCAATGGATAGTTTATTTGTTGTCTTATTTTTTCCTTTTATTATTTTACCTTCTTTTCTTTCTTCGCTCTATTCTGTCATTACATAGTATGCAGTTACTGCATGTTGGCCCTGATGAAGCGACTATTGTCGTGAAACACGTGTTGACCCGTGATGTTAATTTAATTTAATTTAATTTTAAATAAATACTTCTTTGAAGTTTTCCATCACTCTACTGTGGATACTTATTGAATCACTAAGAAGACCTCACAACCTAGTTGCTTTTTACGTTTGCACATGGATCAGAAGATGTGGGATAACTATAGCATCCTCGCAGTTTTCCACTAAAAAATTCTGGCATGTCAAAATGCATAATCCCTTTAGGTTGAACCCGAATCGTTCTAAACCAAGGAAAATCTTGATTCATTTTCTGACATATACTCTGAAAGAAAAAATTCCGGCTGCTGCTCTCAAAAAGAAAAACATGGTAGATGGAGTTAAAGTCGAGGTAAGATCTGACCTGGCACTAGTGACTGCTAACAGGCAATGGGACTTAGGCAAGCGGATTGAGCCTCTTAGGAAATTGGGCGCTACGGTTCAATTGAAGTTTCCGGCTTTCCTAAAAAAGTTATGTGGCAAAATAAGATGTATTTTTTTCGATTTGTTGAAGAGGTGGGCAGTTTCTTGGAGCAATGTAAGGCGGAGTGTTTGTAACTACACTAGATATTGATCTGCTAAATTGGGTTAAGTTTAATGAGCAGATCTCGGGCAGGCATATAATCATTATTTACCTTTATTTTTTCTGTTTATCCGTACCGTTCACTGCAGACACCCAAATGGCCTTGGTTGGGTTTTCCGGGGTAGGGGTGGCACTTCTTGGGGGAGGGGGTACTTGGGTTGGGTGAGGGTAAGGGTAAGGGGAGAAAAACTGAAAAAATCCTCAGAAGTTTTATTGTCGTCAGGTTTTATGACGAAGTTAGCTCAGGGTGTTATGAGTGGGGTTAACTCAACGAAATTGAGATTCCTATCTTGGAATGTAAACGGGCTGCGTTTGAAACCTAGGAGAGAGTTAATGTTGAAGTACCTGGAGGATTCTTTGGCCCAAATTATAATCTTGCAGGAGACTCATTTGTCTGGGGCTGAGAGTAAGGAACTCTTTTTGGCTCAGCAGTGGATTGCTCATTCATTTTTTACTTCTCAGACGGCAGTTACGAAAGGAGTGGCAGTTCTAATTAGGCAGGGGGTTAATATTTCAGTTGAGGGAAAAGTGGTGGATGTTAGAGGTAGATGGTTGATTGTGAAATTAAAATTGGCAGGGGAAATGTTCACCATTATTGGTTACTATGGTCAGAACCGGGACGATGTGGGTCCTTGAGATGAGTAGGCCAGGGAACTATTAAGTTTTCCGGGTAAAATAATTATGGCAGACAATTTTAATACGGTGTTGGACCATAAGTTAGATCACTCGGAAAAGAGTAGACCTTTGGAAAACTCTAAAATGTTGAGCAGACTTAAGACAATGATCATCCAGCAAGGTTTGTGTGATATATGGAGACTGAAGTCAGACCAATAGTTAGGTAACACATTTTACAACAAAAAATATAACCATAAATCTCGAATAGATTTTTTTCTGCTTGACTCTAATCTTAGGGATCGTGTGACTCAGGTTGGCCATGTCGGCGTACATCTTTCCGATCACTCAGCCATCTCATTGTCTTTGGAATTAGGGGTCGGCCTGTCGGGTTCAACCTGGAGGTTAGATCGTACGGTCCTCTATGATCAGGAAGCCGTAAAAGTTCTGAGTGAAGAGACTGAAGTCTTTTTTGATAAAAATATGGGATCAGCTAGGATAGAGACTGTGTGGGATACTTGCAAGGCTTTTTTGAGAGGAAGATTAAGTGCTATGGGAGCAAAGAAAAGAACAATTTATATAACAAGGTTTCAGAACTGGAGGAAAAAATGTGTCTACGTGAGGCTAGTATTGTAAATCATAGCAGTCCTGAGACGGATGAACGGACACTACATGATTTGACAGAGCTAAAATCAGATTTGGTGGAAGTGTTGACTCAAAGAGTTAAGGAGAAATGGAAGGCCAGTCAACTCGCACAGTTTAACTATGGTGAGGGGTGTAGCAAACTCTTAGCCTGGAAAGCGAAAAAGGATCATGTCCGAAACCAGATCAAGGAAGTAAGAGTAGTGAAGTCAGGTCTAACTATTTCAGATAGCAAAGGAATAGCGGAGGCCTTTCATGATTATTTTGTGAAAAGTATATAAGGAAGATCTTAGCCCAGATAAGCTAGCGTTAAAGGGTTGGTTAGAGTTCTTTGAGCCACTATCAGATGACCTTTAGGAGGTATTAAACCATGAAATCTCCCAATCAGAGGTGGAAGGGGTCATTAAAGGGAGAAAGAGAGGTAAGGCTCCGGGCCCGGATGGCCTTCCGGTCGAAGTTTATAAATCATTGATAGATATCTTTGCACCAATTATGTGTCAACTATTTAATCAAATCTTTTTGGGTAAGGCTTCACTACCTTCTTCATGGAATTACGCAATTATTACACTAATACCAAAGCCAGGGAAGTCACCAAAGTATATGGATTCTTATAGGCCCATTTCGTTATTAAATTGTGATTATAAACTCTTCGCAAAAATTATGGCCGATAGGTTGAGTATTGTCATTCCAAAGTTAGTTCATGAGGATCAAAAGGGCTTTATAAAGGGTAGATTTTTGAAAGAGTTAACGTTCACGCTTATTGGTGCAATAGATATGGCCTCGGTTTATGATCTTCCCTTGGCGGTTTTTGCACTTGATGCCGCTAAGGCGTTTGACCTTGTAAATTGGGTATTCTTACAGGCTTTGATAGAACATCTTAAATTAGGTCAAAACTTCAGTAGCTCTCTTTTATCTTTATATCACTCCCCTACCTCTTGTGTGTTAGTTAATGGGATATTAACATAGCCTGTTATGATTACCAGACAAGGGTGTCCGCTGTCACCACTATTGTTTGATCTATATATAGAGCCCCTAGCCTGTAAGATAAGAGCTACAGAGAAGATCCCCCCATTTGAGCTGGAGGGTTGTTCTAAAAAAATTGGGTTATATGCGGATGATATAATTATCTATACCCCCAAATTTAAACAGTCAGTGGAAGGTCTTTTAGAATTGACAGAGGAATCTGGGGCTGTGTCAGGCTATGCGATAAATGAAGATAACCGAGATTATGGCCTGGAATTTAGATGTCGAGGGAGCAGTGTGTAAACCTGAGATGAGATATCCGGGGGTGAGGATAACGCACGACATAGGGGATCTCACTAGGGTCAACTTTTTAAAAATAAAAAGGGAGATAACTGCTACTCTTCGAGGGTGGGCACACCTACCGCTGTATTTGTTTGGTCGCATGAACTTGGTAAATATTATGATTTTACCGAAGATAACTTTTTTGTTTGATACAATTCCGCTGGCATTTAAGAAAGAATGGCTTGCAAAACTACAGAGTGAGATTAGCTCTTTTTTATGGGCTTCAAAAGGGCCCCGTCTCTCCTGGAAGAAGCTTAGAAGAATACTGGTTAAGGGTGGATTAGCGGCCCCTGACTTTCAAATCTATTCGTAGGCCTTCCTATTAAAAAACTGCAGAATGTTGTTGGGTACCCCGACTTTTTCAGTGATTGGTGAAATGTTTGGTGCAATGCTTAGAATGAGTAATTATAATGAGCATGGCTACTTGTATAAGTTCGCGGATCCGATTTTCTTTTAAAAGGTCAGGTTAAAGGTTCTAAGAGACTTGGAAGAACTCTGGTTTAGAATTAGGAGGCTTTTAAAAATTCCATACTACAGTCATATGGCTCGGATCTGGGTTGCTCCAGGGTCACCTCTCTGGTCAAAGGATGCCTTGGCTACACCACTAAAAGAGGCTGGACTTCAGCGATGGAATGAGCTATTTCCAGATGGCAAGTTGATTTCCTGGGGACATGGCGAGCAGGAATGGGGCCGGAGCTTTTCGAGGTTTAAATATTTGCAGATCCAGAGTTGGGCAACCGAAATAGGGAACTTAGTTGGAGTTTATAACGAATTTGAGGAGAAGCTCTTTTCAGACTGTTTGTTTAAAAAAGAAGTTGCCCTCTGGTATTGGCTGATACTCGAGATGGAAGATGGCCCCTTTATGCTTCCTGGGTCTTTGTGGGGCGACTGCTTGCCGGAGATCGTGACAGAAGATCAATGGCAAGTAACAATGGCTATGTTATATAAAATAGTCAAACCTGCAAATTTACGGCGGAATCATTTTTTTACGATTCACAGGGCGTACTGGTCTCCCCGCAGACTCTCAAAATTCAAGACTGGTGGTGTCGTGATCTGTCCAAAGTGCAAGAGCCCCAATGAAGACGACCTACATATGTTTTTGTTTTGTCCGAAGATAAGAGAATTTTGGGTGGCCGTGAGTAGCTGTTTGTCAAAAGCCTTAGGCCAGCAGATCGAGGTAAGCCCTGAACTAGTCAAAACCGGGAGACTGGATCTGCAAGGTAAGGGCACTGATGACAACGCTAAACTTATCTTTTATTGCTGGCCTGGAGAGAGATATGTAAATTATGGGTTTCTCCGATATCTCCGACAGAGCTGGATTGGTTACGAGCCATGAGATTTATTGCCAAATTAGATATTTTGGATCAGATCAAAAAAAGGCACAGATTTTGGTCACCTTTTTTGTTATGCTTTGGGTGAGGGAGAGGGTTTTGTGTATGATTTTTGTTAGCTAAACAACATAAATCCAATGATTAAGCCTTCGCCTATCTCGCTGGTAGAGTCTCCCCAGGCGAGGGGAGATTGGAGGATAAGGTGGCTATGATCTGGAGGAAGACTCTTTTTGTTCCTTATACAAGGTGGTCATTTCGGGAGAAGTGTTTAACTCTAAATAGCATTGCACAAGCTTTTTTCTCCTATACAGCCAGTATTTGAGATAAAAAGCCCATGGGTGGTTCCGTTGAGCAATGGGTGGCGAGAAGGCCAATGAGGATAAAAAAATATTTTAAAAACAAAAACAAAAACCTTGCAGCGCTCTACCTAGATATTCTTAGGGTTAAGTGCCAAAGGGATATACTTGGTGTTCAGTTTTCAATGCAACAGAAGGAAGACTACAGGACAACAAAGGTAAGTGGACCCAACTGATACAACAGGAGCAAAGTAGACTTTTTGCCCTGTTGCTCATGAACAGTACCCATACAGGAACTCTTAATTAAACTTCCAACTGAAAAATACACACTTGAGCTGGCCAGAGAGAGCCTCTATGTGGCAACATACTGTCCATCTACTCTACAGTTTCTGTGGTCCAACCTCCCATGAGCCTCTGGCTGATATTTAGCTGTAGTTGTCTACTCTGTGGAAAAGGATTATTTCTCGTAAAGTCATGTCCCATCATACACCCTCTTCAGTCACGTCCCCGAGCCCACCATGCCGGAACACGAGCACACGAGAACACGAGCACACAAGCACACGAGCACGAACAGATCACGCGCTGATCATGCGCCTCACGAGGTCGCACACGCACTCTCCTTCCCCAAGAATTCAAAAGTTACATCCTTATGCTCAGGGCGATTCCGAGAACTAGCTTCCTCACTCAGAACAGTACATTCCTGTGGTCAAGCCGATGCCGAGAACAAGACCCCCCCCATTTTGTAAGCATTTCCCTATAATCAAGCCAATTCCGAGAAATAGCCCCCATTCCGCCAAACCACGGCTACCGATTCCGAGAAATAGCCCCCGTTCTGTTAAACCACGACAACCAATTCCGAGAAGAAGAGCCCCCGAATGCTGAAACACGACAAACAGACATCCTGTCACGACCATCTATCTCTTATCTAAGGAACCAGCCTAGTGTTATTTCTCCTCACCTTTGCCTCTCTTGTGCTTACTCATTCTAATCATGACTCAGCCTTATCCCTTCTGCCATGTTTCCACTTTTTATGACGCTGCCTCCTTTTATAGTCATGACTTCTGTTTTATTGCAACATATGATCCGGGCCTACATGACTTCTGTTACATTCCAACATATGATCCGGGCCTGTATTGAAGGGAAGTTCCTACCTCTTTTCCTGTTATAAATACTGTGTGTTCAGATAATAAAGTTAGAGATTCTTCCGATCCTCCTTAGGTGACGGAGCTCTCCCTTAACTCGAGTTACTGAATAAAGACCCTGAATTCGAACCACCACGGACTCTGCTCTTCATACTTGAATCTATTATTTATGTCTAGAAATTCTGATCAAGGTAAATTACTAAAATATTTACCACAGCAAATTGGCGCCCGAACAGGAACTTCCCTTTCTCCCCACACGCCGGTGATGCGGACCTAGACCAGTCTCTTCAAGACATCGACGGACTTCCAAGTGCACACTGCAGGGTGTTCCTGCATGAACTCCTTCGTGTCCAAGAGAGGCTGGACCGAGATCTGAGCATCCATACGCGGCGGTGAGGACGACAGCGGAAGTCTCGACCCAGAGCCCGAAACCTGTGAAGATTGCCGAGTCCGAGGTCGTCTGAAACCCGACCAGTCCCTGTCCACGAGCACTGCGTAAATCAAGTATCCAGATCTTCAAGATCTTCAAGTTCTCTGCACCTCGGTGAGTACTGCTGGGAGTGTATCAAAACGGGTTCTGATCTTTCAGAGCACGGTAAAGACGGGTTCTGATCTTTTCAGAGCACGGTAAAGACGGGTTCTAGGCCTCTAGAAAACGGTATGTTTGTACTCTGATACTCAGAGTATATCGAGTTTTTTCAAGTGTAAGTTTTAGTTGTATCTAATACGATGCCTTTGTTCTCTAAACTGTGTAAACTGGGTACCCGGAAGGGGTTACTGGAACAATCTGTACCAGTCCCCCCGAAGGATACTCCTGGTTACTTTATGTACACAAAGTATGGAATTGGTGCCATCTTGTATTTGGATCTTTGGGAAGGTTATACTAAAGATTTAGACATTGCGATCAGATGGCCAAAGAGTGGCACATGGGATTTGAATTGTATCATGGCGATTGAAAAAAGGTGTTGGGAAAAGAAAGCAAGACCCTCGATGTTAGAAAGCGTTGATATATGGTGAAAGGAAGCACATCGAAGGGAACAGAAAGAGCAAGGGAAAGTTGAGAAAGCAAAGAGAATGTCAGAAGAAAGTAAGATGAAAAAGTTACAGGATCAGAATGATGATATTTGTTTTGAACAAAGGAAAAGAGAGGCCTCAGCCTCTGCGACGGGTATATATCCTGTCCTCTCACCCAAAATAGAGTCAGAGGTTAGCTCAGATTCTAGTATCCCTACAGCACCTCCACGTCCTAAGGTTTCTCCTGTACCTGATGATTTTATTACCACCTATTTAATGGAACCTCCTCCTGCTTTCACTAATCAGATAACAGCCAGAAGAATAGTTACCCAGACGGAACCCATCCCTGACGCTTCAAGTAGTGTTCTACCTATGTTAGAGTGCGATTATGACCCAACCCCAGGGGAAGGTTCACAAGCAGATATCTCCCTTCGCCTACGAGAAGCTCTAGAAGGTATACGAGAGGTACCGAATGTCACAAATTGCCTAAACAAGATTTACGAGGCTCTTCGAACAGGAGAAAATTTAGAAGCTCTACAGGAAGCTATCAAAAATAGACCCATAGCGCATAGGAAAAGTCTCTCACGATTCATGATCACCTGTTTTATCAGAATGATAGCTGGTGCAGGAAAAAAGAGTTCCTGATGATTTACTACAACTAGATCAAGCAGTAGTTGCAGGAAATTACAATAAAATAAAAGAAATAGATCTTTTTATTCCACTGTTCACGAGCAAGGTTTCTGATTCCCATAGAAAAGATGCCCTTACTCAGGAAACTGAGAATGAAAGCGAAGACAGGGAAGAAGGAACCTCTTTTCATGGTGCAGTACGTTCTCGTATCCCTCGTTCTCAGGATAATGGACAATTCAAACTTAAAACTAAGAAATTGTCAGCCCCCACAGATAAGTTGTTCCAACGTACACAAGAAGCTCTAGATGATTGGATGGACGACGAGCCTCCACTCATCACACAAGAAAAAGAACTCGCTAGATCAAGCACACATTGGGTATCTCAATACTCTATATATGGCCCTGATATAGTTGCAGCGCAACAGCCACTGAAAGTCAGCAAGGAGATGTTGAGGAGTCACGGGACAGGAGGCTGGGTGTCCGTGGCAAACATAAATAGCCATGATGCAATGTCTCCCTGGCCATGGTGAGGTAACCATGGGCCAACTGTAGTGCCACATGCAGCACATGTGTTGTCAATGGACATTTCCCTTTTGATTTAATTTACGCTGCATCATGTTTCTGTTACATTAATCAGCACCAGTCAGGTGTTAATGGACATTAAACCCTTCCAATGCATATCACCTTGTCATGGCCCTTTCTTACCTGTCTCAGAAGTGATGCCGTGTGATGTATGTCTGCCTCCTTTGCCCTTCTGCTGTGTTGGGCACATGTGCCTGTCGTTGTTGGGGGGGGGTTGCTGTGCACGTAGCTCGTCCTCACCGTACACCTCTATGGGTATCCCCCTTCTTGTTGCGATGTTATGCAGGATGGCACAGACAGCTATGATCTGGCAGCAGTCACTGGGTCGTACTGCAAGGCACCTCCTGTCTTGTGCAATATTCTGAAGCGACTCTTGAGGATGCCGTATGTGCACTCCACAACATTCATTGTGCTGATGTGTGCTCTGTTGTAGCGCTGCTCTTGTAGTGTTGCTGGGTTGAGGTAGGGAGTGAGTAGATACTCACGCAAGGCGTAAGCGCTGTCACCTGCAGGATGGGGAGAGAATGGTCAGCGGCATGAATGCAATGTTACATGTGGGGATGGATTAAATGATGTTGCATCAATACGTGCCTAGTAGGTGTCAAACTCCAAAATCGCCGTTGATCAGGCGCCTGTGGATGCCACTGTGACGGAAGATGTATGCGTCGTGTGTGCTCCCTGGGAATTGGGCTACGAGGTCCGCTATGATGTGCTTGGCATTGCACACAACCTGCACATTAATGGAATGGTATGACTTCCGGTTGCGGAAGATGTATTCGGTGGCTGAGGGAGGGCAGATGGGGACATGGGTGCAGTCGACACACCCTATCACATGGGGGAATTGTGCCACCTGGTAGAACTCACCCTTGGTGCGGTTCAACTGTTGGGGGGTTGTGGGGAAGGTGATGTGGCGACGTATCAATGCTAGCATGGCATCCAGGAACCTGTGAAAGAAGTGTGATAGTGCGCTTTGCGACACGCCTCCGGCTTCTGCAATTACCCCCTAGAAGCTTCCAGATGCCAGCAGGTGCAGGCTGCATAGGACCTGGACATGGGCTGGTATTGCGTGGGTCCTACGGGTCTGGTGCTGCAGTTGTGGTGCCAGGTCTGCTATTAGACGCATGATCATGGCAGGGCTGAGTCTGTACTTATCGTACACCTGCTCCTCTGTTTGCCCCAGCAATGTGATGCGCACCTTGAAGACTCTTTCCTGGATCATCCTCCTTTGCTGGGCCTGGGCATTGATTCTCCTCCTCCGAGCAAGCACGTAGGGGGCAGCCATTTTGGTTGACTAACAGGGTTTCCAGGGTCATTTTTGAAGGGTTACTGATTGTCAGCACCTGTCTGAATGTTTTTTTTTTCTTCATTCGGATAACTTTACCTCCAGTTTGAGATTCCCCTTATTTTGCTCATGCTAAATAGCGATTATTGAGGTTTTCGGTATTTGCGAATTTTGATGCATTCCATTGCGATTCTTTATTAGCGATTCGGTATTTCTGGGGCCTGCTTTGGTTTTCGTTATTTACGATTGGCTGGTTAGCGATTCGGTAATTTACAGAGGGGATTTTTTTAGCGATTCTTTAATATTTACCGATTTGTGTTGATGCATTGCATTTGGGGGTTTTGCGGTCGGTATCGGCCTGTTTTACCGAATCGCTATTTTACCGGGAGGTATTTTGCTTGATGCATCTGCCTGCATGGCTTTTAATTTTTGTAATAATTAATTCTTAAATAAAAATTATTGTAATTTGTAATGGCAATAGCTTAAACTTTTGTAAATAACTGTTGAAGATTATGTTCAGTGTATTTTATTGTGACGAAAATCCAAGAACAGAAGTGAAATATTAACATCTTTGTTACATTTGTAATAAAGCTTGAAACATTGAGAGAATATATTTGAATCAGTTGTTGAATGGTTGCACAGATTGACGCTGTGGTGGTGCTGAGTGATGTTGTGATGGCGAACGAGTGATGCTGTGGTAGCGCATAGTGATGTTGTGGTGCCCCTGAGTGATGCTGTGGTGGTGCTGAGTGATGCTGTATGCTATGCTATGTTTTGTTTTACTATCCTATGTTTTGTTTTGCTATGCTATGTTTTGCTATCCTATGCTTTGATTTGTTATGCTATGCTATGCTGTGTTTTGTTATGCTAGTCTATGTTTTGTTATGCTTTGCTTTGTTTTGCTATGCTTTGTTTTGTTATGATATGCTATGTTTTGTTGTGTTGTATTATGCTATGCTTTGTTTTGCTATGCTATGTTTTGTTATGCTTTGCTATGTTTTGTTGTGCTTGGTATGCTATGCTATGTTTTTTTTCACAACGAATTTTTTATTTTCATTTAAGTGAAAGCAGAGCAAAAGGCGTAGTTCTCCACAATCAGGAGAGCGCCACCAAACAGTGCAGCGTAGTGTACACACATCATAAAAAACCAAGGAATAGAAGAAGAAATCAAAGTAAGGAACCCCCTCCCCTACCCCAGTCCCCCCCAACAACTCCCAATGCCCAACACCCCCACTACCCACCCCTTATCCCACCCTAACCCAATGCACGTGCAGTAGACACTTAGTAACATCGGTCGTAAGGCATGACACTGCAAGGAGGCACTCAGGTACCATTGTCTATAACTCTTCCTCTTGCACCTCTGGGGGATCGAGAAGCAGCCCCCTGTACTCCGCCCATCTTTTCCAGATCTTGAAATGCTTATTGGGGCAGCCCCTCGCCTCAAACACAGGTCGTTCCAATCCCATATAAAAATCCAAACCGGCCTTCCATGCACCCGGGGGGGGGCCCGGGCACTCTTCCATGCTCTGGCTAGATCTCGCTTGGCCACTATTAAGCCCAGTAGCAATAAATGGCGCTTGTAGATGTTCCCACCCACGCCTTCGAGTACATGGAGTAAACCCAACCGGTGGGTGCGCGGGAGGGCCCACCCCAAGACCTCAGACAAGCAGTTCCATACACCCCTCCAAAACCCTATCAATCTAGGACATGACCACACTGTATGCAGCAGTGTACCCACAGCCGCGCCACACCGCAGACATTCCGACGAGCCAATCAGACCAGCCTTCCAGAGCCTCTCTCGTGTATAATAAGCCCTATGAAGGTACTTGAATTGAATGAGGCGAAGCCGCATCGCTATCGCGGTTCCACGCGGGGACTCCAGGGCCTCCCTCCAGTCATCCTCATCTAGGGGGCCTATGTCAGCCTCCCAAGCGGCTTTCAATGGCAGTAAGGTGGAAGAGCAGTGGGTCACCATCGTCTGATAAATGCGAGAGATCTTCTTGTCACCAAGGTCCCCCATGAATATCTTAGCTTCGATGGGGCTAAACTCAGGGAGCGAATCGAGGTTCGCGACACTGGGCGCGAGTGCGTGCCGGAACTGCAAATATCGAAAGAACTGGGTCTGGGGCATACTGAACTCAGTGCTAAGGTCCTGGAAGGACTTAAGAGTAGTCCCGGACATGACCTGTCCCAACGTCGATATCCCAACTGCATCCCAGCCATCGAACCCCGAGAGAGTCATCAGGCTGGGGAGTTGACCATTATGCCACAACGGTGTCTCCGCAGTCAGCCTACCCCACCAACCCATACGACGCAACGCCTGCCGCCACACAGCAAAGACCACCCTCGTGACGCATGGCAATACCCGCCGCAGCCGCGCCGAGTAGAGCACCGTGTGCAAAGTATGTTCGCCCATCAATGAGCGCTCCAGGGCGTATGCCGGATCCCCTCTGTCGCCATACCACCACTCATTGAGTATGAGCAGCTGTGAGGCCTGATAATATGACAACAGATCTGGGGTGGCCAGACCTCCACAATACGTGGAGAGGAAGCACGTCTTCAGGGCCACTCTGACTGCGCCCCCAGCCCACAGAAAACGACACAGGGCAGAGTTAACTTGCCGAAACCACTGGGGAGGGATGGGGTGGGGGTAGTTCTGTAACTGGTACAATAGACGGGGAAGAGCCACCATCTTAAATATTGCCGATTTGCCGAAAATGGTTAACGGCATCCGAGACCAAGTTTTAACATCCTCTTGAACTTTATCCCACACAGGCACAATATTACGCTCCCACGTAACACTGGCGGATTCAGAAAGGAACACCCCCAAATACTTCAGACCGTCAGTCGCCTGCCGTAAGCCTGACGCCCAGAGGCCCACCTCCGTCCTGCCTCCCAGCACCCAGAGGGTGGACTTGCCTAGACTCAAGCTAAGACCCGAGACTTCTCCAAAGATCTTCATAATTTCCAACACTCGGGGCCCCGAGCGGTCCAAGTCGGTAAGAAAGAAGAGGACGTCGTCCGCATACAAGGCAATCCTATCCATAAGGGTTTCGGACCAAACAAAACCCCGAAGCTGTGCGTCTATGCGAACCCAAGACGCTAGGGGCTCCATAGCCAGCGCAAACAAGTACGGGGACAACGGGCACCCCTGACGGGTCCCCCGTCCGATGGAAAATACCTCCGACGTGGCCCCAGCGATCCTAACGGACGCCGTGACATCCGTATAGAGCAGCGAGACGTACGACAGAAGCACCGGGCCCAGGTTGAGGCGAGAAAGAAGCGCGAAAAGGTACGTCCAGCTGACGGAATCAAACGCCTTACGAATGTCTGCTAATAACAAAGCCGCCTCCTCTCCCAGGACTCCCATCGCATCCACCGCCGCTTGCGCTCGCCGGATATTGTGCCGCGTCGCCCGATGGGGCATAAAGCCTGCTTGGTCCGGGTGGACTAAGTCCACCATATAGGGGAGTAAGCGATTCGCTAACGCCTTCGCTAGAATCTTGGCTTCTATATTCAGTAACGAGATGGGGCGATACGAGTCATGTCTATCAGGGGGTTTGCCAGGTTTTTGAAAAACTACGATTTCGGCGTGGCACCAGTCAGGTGGCAATCTGCCCCGCTCTCGTGCCGCCTCCAGAGTAGACCGGTAATGGGTCCCAAGGAGAAGCTGGAATTTCTTAAAAAATTCACAGGGGTAGCCATTCGGGCCCGGAGCTTTACCAACATTAAGTTGGCCCAGTGCCTCTCCAAGCTCCTCTGCCGTAAGCGGAGCATCTAGGTCCCGTCTGGCCTCGTCAGACACCGCCCGAGGGGGCAGGTCGTCAATAAATTTAGCCACGTCCTCAGCGCTGAGACCATCTTGTGGGGCGTATTGTGACCTAAAATAATCGGCGAAACTCGCTGCAAGGTCGGCCGGCTCCGTAATCGTCACCCCATCCTCGCCAGTGAGGCCCGGCAGCGTGATCGGCTGGAGACGCTGCTGACACAACCTATGGAGCATGGTACTGGACTTGTCCCCCCACTGGTATATCCTGCTCCGCGTGGCGAGCCACGCCTGTTTGGCCTCGTCCATCAAGAGAGTGGCATAGGACTGCTGCGCCTGGAGAAGCAGCCGCACCGCTACCTCATCCCCTCCACCCGACTCCGCTGTTCCAGGTCCTCCACGAGTTTGGCAGCCGTAGTGGTCGACTCCCGACGTTTACGGCGGGCTTCAGCACACCAAGCAATATCCACCCCCCTTATAGTGGGTTTCATGGCTTCCCAGACTACTACAACGTCCGCATCCTCTACTAGGTTTTCTCGCCAGTAGTGTGCAACAGCTTCCCGCAGGTGTTGAACATAAGAGGGCTGCTGGAGATGCCACGAGGACATCCTCCACCGGAAAGGTTGCCGCTTCGTAAGAAGGTCTATCGTGACTGAGACAGGTGAGTGGTCCGAGAGTCCCCTCGGAAGCATCGCAGCGCTGCGTACTCTACTCAGACAGACGGCGGGCATAAACACATAATCCAACCTCGAGAACGAGCCATGCACTGCAGAGACATACGTGTATTCATGCTATGCTATGTTTTGCTATGCTTTTGAATATTTTGTTGTGTTTTGTTAAGCTATGCTATATTTTGTTGTGTTTTGCTATGTTTAGTTATGCTATGTGTTGTTGTGTTTTGTTTTGTTATGCTATGTTTGGTTATGTTATGCTCTGTTTTGTTATGCTATGTTTTGTTTTGCTATCCTATGTTTAGTTTTGCTATCCTATGCTTTGTTTCATGCTATGTTATTTTATGCTATGTTTTGTTATGCTATGCTTTGTTGTGTTTTATTATGCTATGCTTTGTTTTGCTATGCTATGTTTTGTTATGCTATCCTATGCTTTGTTTTGTTATGCTATGCTATGTTCTGCTATCCTGTGCTTTTTTTGTTATGCTATGCTGTGTTTTGTTATGCTATGCTATTTTTGTTATGCTATGCTGTGAGGGTAAGTGAGGGTGTGTGAGGGTGAGTGAGGGTGAGGGAGGGTGAGGGAGGGTGAGGGAGGGTGAGGGGGGGTGAGGGTGAGAGGGTTGTGAGGGTGAGGGTGTGTGAGGGTGAGGGGGTGTGAGGGGGTGTGAGGGTGAGGGGTTGTGAGGGGGTGTGAGGGTGAGTGGGTGAGTGAGGGTGAGAGGGTGTGGGGGTGAGTGAGGGTGAGGGGGTTTGAGGGTGAGGGGGTGTGAGGGTGAGGGGGTGTGAGGGTGAGGGTGGGTGAGGGGGTATGAGGGTGAGGGGGGGTGAGGGAGGGTGAGGGGATGTGAGGGTGAGGGAGGGTGAGGGCGAGGGTGTAAGGGGGGGTGAGGGTGTGTGAGGGTAGGGGTGTGTGAGCGTGGCGGTGTAGTAGAGATAGCTTCGCATGTGACTTACTGCCAGCTCTCTTGTGAGGTGTACAAAGACAGAAGGTAAAGAGTAACACACAGGAGCTGATTAATTGCACACACACATCTCAGGAACTGTGACTCCCTCCCTCCGCAATTTTGCAGTACATAAAGTAGTCCATTTGTATGCGAAATCCGAAGTGACCGAACCATTAAAATTACAAATATTTCCCAAAGGCTCAAAGTATTGGAGACACCAGGAGTATAAAATGGTTTGCCAGCGGCGAGGTGTTTCTGAAAAAGTATAGTGCTTTTCGGTGCGTTGCAAGACCCTGAAGTTAAAATGTGAAGTTTTTGGTCACATTTTTTAATGCTGCTTTTTTAACCCGCCCACCCCCAAACATCCGCGCAGAGGGTCCAACTCGCATGCTAAGTTTGCTCGATGGATGTGGTATTAACATTTTCCCAGGGTTGCTTTAGGGTGCCAATCCGCAGGGCCCTTCACTGCCGCCACGGCTCAGTAAATGAAGATGCTCACAAAGGAGACAGAGACACGAAAAGTGCACCGTTGGGCACAGGGGACCGGCCGTGTTTTGAAGACAGCAGGGCTGAGGCACTGAGTAATATTGCTATCAGGCTATTCTCTGCCACCCCCGTTTGCACATATCTCAGGGCACTGCAGGGCCCCCGAGGGCTGTACCCAGCACCCACGCCCGCTAGCTCCCTCCACCAGCACCACGTCCATCTATCGATGCTTTTGCACAGCAGGCCCTTTCTGGGACAGCCCTGCTCGGTTGCCATGGCTGCAGTGTGCTGCCAGGGAGGTTGGAGAGCTCCTTGCTGCTAAGGTCGCTCCTTCCTCAGCGGCTCCGAGATCCCAGGGCGGACCCCGAAGAGGTTAAACTGTGGCGTATGGATGGAAGGGTCCCCTATTCGTCAGGTCCATTTTAAAAGAGCTGATGGCCTGGTCCAACTCAAAAAGGCTAGATTTTTGTGTAATGCATGCGCACAGAGAACATACAAAGAGACCGGCACACCTGCAGACAAGGGCATCAACGCATACCCACCAATCAAGACCAGTCATGCATAACTTTATGCAGCATGAGGCACAGGGTGGTATGCCTCAGTGCGAAAATGAGTGATGTACTTCAGGTGAACCCTGGGTGGTGTTTCGCACAGGAGCACTACATTCTGTGCATTAGAGAAACGTGGGCCGCTGTGCGACAGGCAGATACTAAGTACAGTTCATGGGCGCAGGTCTGTGTGCATTATAGGGCCACAGGCAGGTTTGCAATAGGGGGTACTGGGGAGAGGATGTGGCGTAACGGCCAGAGCTGCCTACTTTGGAACAGGGCAGAGCCTCGGCGGCGGCTCAACATCCTGTGATTCTGGGCAAATCATGTCATGTCCCCACACCTACAAAAAAATTAAATAAAAAGCAACGGCGCCCCAACCTCCCCCTCAAAATGGTGCACATTACACCGACGAACACCGTTCCACTCATTTTTGTAGTGCACGTTCTTTTTCTGTGTGACCCTAAGCACTACATCAGGAAAATCCAACTTAACATCCTCTCTAAGCAGCCCTTATTGTTTTATTCACGCAGACAGGGCAAACCTTGAAAACGGGTGACTACGTACCTGTGTATGAGAACAGAAAGCAGCTGCACATCCGGGCTGGGAGGAGGACCTGGGAGGGCAGGGGCTACCCGCGCATGCACGGTATTTTTAACTTTTGTGGCGAAGAGGGCGCCCCGGCGCCAAAGTGGAGGGCGGGAGCTGAAGTCCCAGGAGGGGGCCCAGGTGAAGACCAGCGGATAGCACTGTGGGGCTCCCATGCCCAAGGGGAAAGCCCCGCTGTGGCTGCAGAAGAAGCCCTGGGTCAGAAATGGCATCGAATGAGGCTGTCAATGCAAGTGCGGGACTCCCATAAGTGAGGGAAGCCCGCGTGTGCCAGGTAATGCGTGTGTGCGTCTACGCGTTCACAACTTGCTTGTCTAAGCTGTGGGGGGGTAGGCGTGTGTGTGTGGCTGTGTGTGTGTGCGCACGCATGTGTCTGCGTGCGTGCGTGTCTCTGTGCGCGCGTCTGTGTGTATGTGCGCGTGTCTGTGTGTGTGTCTGTGTGCGTGTGTGTGTCTGTGTCTGTATGTGTGTGTGCGTGCGTGCTGATCCATTGTGACTGAACAGCATGCCGAGATCAGAGCGCGTGTTCACGCGCGCAACCTGATCCGATTCCGGCATGCTGCGCGTGCCCATCTCTTGTCTCCTAGGAAGCACAGCCGTTAGCTATAGGTCTCGCGGCAAGAAAGCGCTTCGCGCTGTAATCGCCTGGGCGAGACCTAAAAAAGATCATATAGTCTCTGCGGAGCTCACCTTCATCGAATATGTTCCCTCGGCCCTTCTCCACGAGTTCATCCCAGGACCGAGAGCGAGGAGAGGTGATCGAGAGAGGAGGAGGCGAAAGAGAGAACACAGGGCGTGGGCAAAGAAACATAGAAAATGGAACATAAGGGAGAGGAAGTGAGGGGGAGCAAAGAAGAAAGAAAAAAGATGGAGAAAAAGGGTGAGAGAGAACGGGAGGGAGCAGAAGCAGGAAGAGAGAAATTCTAGTGACAGGAGGGTAAAGAGCGAGGTTCAGAAACGAGAGTGAGGGGGGAGGGGGAGAAAGAGGGAGGTGGAGGCACAGAAAGGATGCGTGTAGGGGAGAAGGACGCAGAGAGGAGCCACGGCAGAGGAGAGGTCAGAAAGCATGGATGTGGGAGAGAAAACAGGAAACCAAGTACTGTACTGGAAAGCGCTGGCTGAAAATACAAAAGCCCGTGAGTGGTGCACGTGTGAAAGAGAGGGGGAGCAGGAGGTGAGCCCAGGAGTGGTGCGTGCGCAGTCTGCTCATTTTCAAGCACTGTACTTGTGCTTGTGGCGCGCCCTGCCCGCTCCCGTAAGGTGGATGCCGCCACAAGCACAAGTGTGTGCTTGAAAATGAGCAGAGCGACAACCAAAGGCCCTCCTATGCACGCGCTGCATAGGCGAAACCTAAAAATGTGTAGCCCTGTGACTGGCTGCAAGTCATTCACTAGACTCTAGCCTGGGATTGGCTGAGGGGTCCTAAGCCGTAAAACGTTTCTTACTGCTGGAGAACAGAGCTATGGGGTAGGTCACGGGATAGGCTCCCTTCTATTATTGGATTCTAAAGAGTGGTTACAGAATGCATCCCGGGCATTCTTTCCCTCAGAGGACCTTGAGAAACTTCATGGGACAATTCTAAGAGGACTATACAATTCCAGATCCTAATCCCTACATCCTGCACATGAATCGATCCCTTCCTTTTATTTATTTTTTGGAGTTCACTGTATAACTTTGTGATCTAGGCCTTGGGCAAACCAGATCATATACTTACTTTTATTTAATGTATTGAAGCACCTGGTGCCTACGAGAGTGATAACAGCCCAGTAGACCTTTCTTTGCAGCTCGCAAATCTTCCACTGGGACCCCTGGTAAACAAAGAGTTGCAGCAGGGAAAGCGGATTGAGTACCCTTTTTTGTCTAATTCTGCTTGCCAAGCAACATGGTTTGTGGATTCTGGGCATTGATTCTATAGTCAGCTCAACTTGTTTTATGTACCATGGACATTGAACAAGCTGAAATGACTCTACAAACAAAGCTCAGAATCAGGAAAACAATAACAAGCATTTACAATGCAACGGTCTCGGCATTGCAAAAGTTAGAGCTATTAGCAGTGTAAATGAACGCGAGTTTAAGGTCTTGACATTGTAAATGACAAGGTCTTATATTTATGTTTTAAAAACTAAAACATAAATAAAAGTCATTGTCATTTACAATGCCAATAGCTCAAAGTCACCTAATGTGTATGGCAAACTACAGTAGCCTCCTGACGAGTGCCCTTTCACTTAATTTTTTCCAAATGAAAGCCATGGCACTTTTTTTTTACAAATTAAGCACGGGTGGTGTCCGTGTCTGCATGGCAGTGGTGGTGTCCGTGTGTGCACGGCAGTGGTGGTGTCCGTGTGTGTACGGCAGTGGTGGTGTCCGTGTGTGTACGGCAGTGGTGGTGTCCGTGTGTGTACGGCAGTGGTGGTGTCCGTGTGTGCATGGCAGTGGTGGTGTCCGTGTGTGTACAGCAGTGGTGGTGTCTGTGTGTGCATGGCAGTGGTGGTGTCCGTGTGTGTATGGCAGTGGTGGTGTCCGTGTGTGCATGGCAGTGGTGGTGTCCGTGTGTGCATGGCAGTGGTGGTGTGCGTGTGTGCATGGGAGTGGTGGTGTCCGTGTGTGCATGGCAGTGGTGGTGTCCGTGTGTGCATGGCAGTGGTGGTGTCCGTGTGTGCATGGCAGTGGTGGTGTCCGTGTGTGCATGGCAGTGGTGGTGTCCGTGTGTGCATGGCAGTGGTGGTGTCCGTGTGTGCATGGCAATGGTGGTGTGCGTGTGTGCATGGCAATGGTGGTGTCCGTGTGTGCATGGCAGTGGTGGTGTCCGTGTGTGCATGGCAGTGGTGGTGTGCGTGTGTGCATGGCAATGGTGGTGTCCGTGTGTGCATGGCAGTGGTGGTGTCCGTGTGTGCATGGCAGTGGTGGGTTCCGTGTGTGCATGGCAGTGGTGGTGTCCGTGTGTGCATGGCAGTGGTGGTGTCCGTGTGTGCATGGCAGTGGTGGTGTCCGTGTGTGCATGGCAGTGGTGGTGTCCGTGTGTGCATGGCAGTGGTGGTGTCCGTGTGTGCATGGCAGTGGTGGTGTCTGTGTGTGCATGACAGTGGTGGTGTCTGTGTGTGCATGACAGTGGTGGTGTACGTGTGTGCATGGCAGTGGTGGTGTCCATGTGTGCATGGCAGTGGTGGTGTCCGTGTGTGCATGGGAGTGGTGGTGTCCGTGTGTGCGTGTCCGTGTGTGTAATGAAGGAAGTGATGAGGCGTACACACTTAGGCAACTGAAAAACAAAGCAGTGCCTCTTTGACTGGATTGTCATCCGTTCTTTACTGTAAAAAAAAAAAAAGCACTTTAATGCATATGAACTTACACCAACAGTTGAATCGTCTACTCCTGGGGGGGTGGGGGGGGAAGGGGGGCTGTGTCTCCGCAGTGCGTCTTCTTGGTGCGTGGAATCGCGGCGGCAGAGTAGAAGTCTAGCCCCATGTTGTTGTTACATAGCAAACGCTGCAGGAGCAACAGTAGAAAGTACAGTACAGACCAAATGAGTCCGGGAGGAAAACAGAGGCATGCAACCGCCCGAGCAGCCCTGCCTGCGGTGTCACCCGGCCTCAGGGAGGGGCGCTGGCTGCATGTCTGCTGCTGATGGAAGAGGAGGATCAGGCACTGACAACCACCCTATGGGGAGGGGGGGGGGCATCGGTAGAGACTTAAACCGTTTGCGCTGTATAAACATCAAAAAGTCCAACAAAACAGCCATCAACTGGCACGCAGCTCTAGTCTTTCCTCGTGCCCTCAGGGGTGCAGCGGAAGAAGTGGGGCCAGTCACTGGGAAGGGAGGCTGGTTTAGGGTCAGACACGTCCTCAAACATTGGCCAACCACAGTCCTGTTAAAAGATGTCAGAGCCCAGATCCCAGCTGTTCAGAGAATCCTCCACCAACATTCTATAGCAGATGCATTGCCAGCTTCGGAATGTTCCAAAAAGCGGAGGGATAGGGTAAAGGGAATATACTACTATAATAAACCAGGGAAACTGTTGACCAAAAATACACTAATACAACTTCTTCCTCAATCCGAAATCGAGTCGCACTTCATTCTTCCCTATGCGTGGGAAAGCAATTAAAGAGATCGTGTGTCATTTCCAGGCAACATCTGTCGTCTCCAAAGTGATCCCAGCAGATGCTTTCACTGAAACTGTCAGTCTGTAGCCGAGTTTATCACCTCCCAGGGCACCCTTGGACTTAGAGAGAGCAGCTTTCTCCTACTTTTTACCCTTTCCCTTTTTTTGGACACACATCCGAAGACGGGCGCCATCAGCTGCCGATGTTGTCAGCAGAAGTAACGTTTCGTGCAGGCGGTGGGATTAACAATAATGCGGCAATGCCCCCCTCCCGCCAAAACAATATCCAGATCACAAGTTTGTGAAAATATTTTAGCTCACATTTAGTACAAACAAAAACACGAACACATGGGTCTCATACTAACAATGAGGTACGCGTTGCCACGTCATTTAACATTGCATAAATCAATATGACAGAACAGCCCACTCAACTTGCAGACTTGCATCTAAAAGCCTTGCTAAGGTGCCCAGACCGCAGGGGAGCACCAAGAAAATAAAATACCCTCTAACCCCCACTTTCATCTATAAATCTACCACTGAGTGAGGGAGGCGAGCGATTCCCGTATTTTTAGGAAGCTCCCCGGAGAATGTTCACTTAAAGAAAAGCTCCTTTCCTTCCTTTCTCTTTTCCGTTTTTCTTTAGTTCCCACCAACCTACTTTCCCTCCTGTTTTGTATTTCCTTCTTTCCATTCTTTTTCCTCTCTGCTTTCCCATTCTCACTCTATTTGGCTGTTACACTCTCTTTGCGCTTTTCATCATTCCGCTTTCATGGAGCCTCGTTACCGCTGCGCGGACGCTGGGTGTTAATTCTGCGGTCCCAGAGGGTTCCAGCTCGAACCCAGAGCGTCCCCAGAGAAATGAAATATTACTGAATAAAGCTGCTCAGAGTTGAAGTTAGTAATTTTTTATCCAATTCCCTGGTGATTCCCTCTTTGAGCTATAAGTAAATACATCTGCTCTCAGCGCTAGCGCTTGGAAGCCTCGGTAGTGAATCCAGCTCCTCCCGCAGACTCGCTTCCTTCCTCCGTGGGGTCTTTGCAGGCGGCGGGGGCTCGTCCTGTACCCGATGCACTTTGAAGCGGGGATGTTTTGTACTTTGATGAGATGCACAATTGCGAAAATGCTAAAATAACCCTGTAATCCTTTAAATGCTGTAAGTGCCACTGCGGCATCGTCAACATGCCTCTAGCCAATTACTGCCGCGGCTCGAGCGCTTCGGGCTCATTAAAACACCGGGTGGTCTGAAGGAGCCGCATACTGCAGTGACGTCAGCACTCAAAAGGGAGCCATTAACGGGGCGGTCATCGCGAGCAGCATTTGAAAAACACAAGCCAGCACTTCTGAGTTTGCCTGCGAGGCGGATCGATGGCGAGGCTCACGCTCTTCTGTGCATGCGCGGTCATTGTGGCCTTTACCTTGATGAGACTCAGGAGTGACACATAACTGTTCTTCAGCTGCAACGAGAGGTTATTAGATCCTAGACGAATACTTTACACGACCTCGTCCCACCACTCCTAAAGTGGCTGCTCGCACAGTGCACCAACATCTCTTACTCTCAGGGCACAAGTCCTAAAAAGAGCACGGAAGCGCTTCCGGGTCGCGGCGGGCAGCGCGGCGGCCCCTTCAGGTCACTGAAATGATCCATGAGAACATTACAATATGAGTGAACACGTTACAAAAGCAGACATAAAGTTACATGAGGCAAAAGTGACAATTGTGAGCAAATAAAATACAAGAGGAGCAAACGATACATTACAAGAGGAATAGACTGGGACCTCGGCGAGAGGGAGGGTGTGGGGGGCGGGACTTAAAAAAAGAGACAGAAACGCCCACGGATCGCATCAAGGCGGGGAAAATAGTAATTGACACACATCTCTTCCAATGGCTAGCCTCCATTTAGGAAACTAGCCAATGGAAGAGAGAGTTAGAATAAAGCCCCACATTGAAGTCATAAAGTCTCGGGCTCCGCCCACACTGCTTAAGCAGTGTGACGCTAGGCCCGAGACCTAAAAACGATGTTGCAAGGCAGACTTTTTGTGTTACTCTGGTTATGAACTTGGTTTCTACAGCCCGTTTAGGTTGTACTTTCAGCAAGGCAGCCCAGCTCACAGGTCAAAGCATGGCTGAGGACTGTGGAAGTCCTGTGAGCGTGAGCATAATCAGGCAGGGTCAGTGAGTGTGGGGAGGAGGGTCAGAGAGGTAGTTAAAAGGAACAAAATGGAAATGCATTATTTTGGGAGTAAAGCTCAGCAATCGCTTCAGAATTCAGATGCCTGTGTTTAAATGGAAGATCACGGAGTTAAATCCTGGTTGGTGCACATGGGAAGAGTGATGTGAATTCATATTGTAGTGGCCCTATCCTGTGACAGGAATGCAATGAATTATCTTATAATCATATACATACAGCAGACCGTAGAATACGCAACTGAAAAAATGAAGTGGCTACAGACACTATAAGATCAGCTGCTGCAAAAAGTGCAAGAATGATCTGAAATAAAGTTTTTTTCTAGTTGTGTTTCTTTTCTTTCCCCACAATCTCCCACCCTAACCTATCTCCTTGGGAATACCATGGCATGATGCGGTCCTCAGACACCACCTAGACAACATTTTGGCCCCTGAAAAAATGTTTGTGGAGTAACCATGGTTTATAAGTTAGTTGTGGTTGGGAAAGAGACGCTACAGCACAGACTATATTCTTCATAAAATACATCTGAAATCATAAGATGTGATCAAATCTGCATGCACGGAAGTCTTGCTCGCTTTCAGGATGTGTAAAATAAAATAAACCATTCAGCCATAACTGCCCGTCTCCTTGTGAAGGGCCAATTCGCTGGCCAGGGCCTTTTGTTGAGCACAAAAATTATCACCTTCCTTACTTCAGACGTGGGAGACGAAATAATTTTTTTTGCTATAGTCCTCCTTTTTAGCTCCTTTCCAAGTCTTCCCAGTATGTTTAAGACCAGTTTTCACGCAAAGTCAAAGTCATTTACCTTGTTTTTATCTCTTTCTCTATCCCCTATATAAAGCCTGTTCCAGTTTCTAAATGTTTTCCCACGATTAAGCAGAATGCAAGTTACACTCCATCACCACTGCGTTACTACTGCAATATTTTCAGGGGTGGACGCCATCCAGTACAAGAGGTAGCTGGAGAGAGAAATCCAGTAAATGTTGTAGGAAAGTGCCACTTTTTTGCATGGTTACCCTCCTAACCTTTTTGCCTAGAACTGATGCCAACCCGACTGAAGTGTGTGCTGGGATCCTACTAACCAGGCCCCAGCCCTTGTGTTCTTTCCCAAAACTGTACCTTTGTACCCACAATTGGCATAACCGCTGGCCCACATGCAAGTCCCTTGACAAAGGTACCACTGGTGCCAAGGGCCTAGTGACCGGAGAGAGCCTCTTAGGGCTGAAGTATGTATTATGCCACCCTTAGAGACTCCTCACCTGACACATACACCCTGCCACTGCAGACTGTGGGTCAGAGTGACACCCCAAACACAAAAGTAGACATGCCTAGCAAACACTGCCTGTGGCATCGGTAAGTCACGCCTCTTGCAGGGTGCTCTGTACCACAGGTGAGGGCATAGTTGCATGATCACTATGCCCCTACATTATCTGTGCCATTCACAGACTATGTAAGTGCTGTAAAGCCATTTTGAAAACATGGGCTGGGAGTTGTCATAACGAACCCCACAGCTACATGATAGCTTTACTGAAGACATGCGTTTGGTATCAAACTTCTCAGCACATTAAACCCGCACTGATGACGGTGTCGGATTTAATGTAAACTGCACTCAGAGAACATCTTGGAGATGCCCCCAAAAACATG
This sequence comes from Lissotriton helveticus, assembly GCF_964261635.1. Lineage (NCBI taxonomy): Eukaryota > Metazoa > Chordata > Amphibia > Caudata > Salamandridae > Lissotriton > Lissotriton helveticus. The sequence continues at coordinate 1,044,098,219 of NC_136065.1, forward strand.
ACTAGCTCTGGTGTGGTTCCTGATTGGCTACCCGACATCTTCCACCACCAGACAGGTTTTGGAACCCCTGGGTAGAGAGCCCTCCGCAATCTGGTTCTGGAAACAATGCACATCCTGGCAGAGGTGTCATGCCTCCTCCCCCAGGAGGGGAAGGGTCCACAAAGTGGTAGCTTCATTTGGGTGCAAGAACCAGCGGGAAAACCTAGCCAGGAAGGGAGGTGTGCCCACCTTTGCCAACCCAACCAGCGAGGGAGGCGAGGTGAAGCACACATCTCAGTCCCCTCTAGCTTGAAGATGAGGGGACTCAGCAAAATTAGGAAGAGGAATATGCCCCCCTCCCACAGGAGGATGGCATACTAGGGGTTGTAGACACCCCAAGGAAGAGACTGATTGGTCTTGCACATACCTGTAATGCCCCTAAATCCAGTATTTAGGGGCACCCCTAAACCTTACCCTATCAGATTAAGAGACCTACGAAGAAGGACCGAAGAGCTGTGCAGCAGTGAAATGAGAAGACAACTGGCTTGGCCCCCATCCCTACCGGCCTGTCTCCTCCTCCAGCGATCCTGCTCCGAAGAAAGCGGTGTGTCCTGCATCCACCACCTCTCAAGAGTCTGTAAAACCTTCATAAAGACTTTTCTCCCAAGGGACACAGATTGTCCCACGGAGAAACTACTACAAGGACTCTGTATGGATTACACAACCTCTATCCACTCAGCACCAGACACCCACAGGCCGAGAGAGTGCACCAACTCACCTGTGAGGTCTCCCTGGTGATCCTGACCTCATCTGCACCGGTGGCTGACCTCTCCAAGATCAACTCTCGACGCCTGCAGCCTCAACCTAAAGGGTCCCACCGACCGGAGCTGGTGAGTGAAACCAGACACTAAAAAAAGACCCCTGCACCTGCAGCCTCACGGCCTTGGTGTGCCTAACCGACTGTGGCCCTGCATCCCCCCACTATCCAACTCACCTTCCCAGTCGTAAGACGCCTTCTGCTCGCTTCCTTGAACGAGCCTGCAGCATTTTTCTTCACAGACATCCTCCACTGAGTTCCAATGGGGACCAGACGTGACTTTGCACACTGCACCCTGCTGCCAAAGTGCTGCTGATGGTGCATTGCCTGTCTTCCTTTGTGGCCCCTTTTTTATACAACAATTGGTCTGGATTCTGTCTTTGAGTGTGTGAAATAATTTCTAGCCTGAGCGTGTACAATAAATGCTTAACACAGCCCTCTGATAAGCCTAACTTCGAACACACTACAACAAACAGTTGTCAGTGTTATCTACACAAGCCTCTGCTGTACGTTTGGGGATCCACTGAATTCCGTGCACACTACACTTTACTTTGGTATAGTATACACTGAGCCAGCTTCCTACAAATGTTACCAAAGACAGCAGAATAATAGGCAGTACACAACACCATTAGAGGCATGAAAAGTCTCTGTATTAAGTGATTGCGATAAACGCGGTTCCCTAAAACGTAAGCAAAACATTAAGCAAGACATAAAGGGATTAGCACAACAATTGTTAGATCCTTCCCCACACACCTAGGAGTTTTCCCGGGAGAATGGAGAGTAAAGCGATTTAAGCTATTTTCTTGGATATTACTGGCATTTTTAGTTCACATTTTTGCGGCACAAAGCCTTCAAGGAAGTGAATGTTCAGTTCCTTCCTGAATGTACTGCTACAGTGCTGTTAAAGTATCGCTTTAAAACTGCGCCTTCTACTTCTTGACCCTTGTACTGCACATTTTAAAATGGCTTCAGTGAAGCCAAAAGCCTAAAAAGGCCCCGGAAATCACATTCCCTGGGGCCAATATGTTTGTAATGGGGGGGTTGGTGCATGCAACCCCTACACGCCCCCATTCCCGGGGGACGCCCCCATTACTGGGGGACGAATTGCTGTAAAAGGGCAGGAGGGCCATCCTCCCCAGCATTTACAGGCCCTGGGGCCCAACTTATGTTAAAAGGGAGGGGGCCACGCAACCTCCCTCCCCAAGCCTGAAAATGCCCATGGAACCCCATTCCCCAGTGCTGGCTTCATTACTCTGCCCCGGGGAGGCCACTACTGGGACAGAGTATTTTCCATGCCTGCATTAGTGCTCCTGCCTGGCGGGAGCATTTTTAAATCTTCAGGGAGGTGGGAGAAAACTTGCCTCCCCTGCCTGCAGCAGCGCTGGCATGTCCGCTTCTAGCCGGTGGGAGATTTAAACATGCACCTGCTGGGTGAGAACAGCCTTCTGTTTCACTGCCCACACTCTTGCAGGCAGGGGAACCGAACAGATATCACTCCTGTCTGGAAGGAACAAGCTTAAATAGTTGGTAGGAATGACAGCCCCCCCCCCGCACCCAACTTGCTGCTCGGAGGGTGCCCAGGGTGAAACCGACCAATAATTAAGGCAGGGCCATAATAGGCACTGGAAGGGAAGCCACGCAAAGCCTCCCCATTTTTTAAGGTAATGCGCCTCCAGGACCTATTAAGGCCACAAATAGGGTCCCAGGTACTAATAGGGGAGGAGGGCCACGCTGCTCCCGTTCTGCCTTTTTAAAGTTATGTGGCTCCAGTGGATGGTGTCCCTGGGACCACTTTGGGCTTGAGAGGCTGGCTGCCTGTAAGTACAAAACCACTGAAATTCACCAGTTCTAGTTAGCTGTGATAACTATAAATCGTGACCCAAGGTAACTGTAACTCGTGCCCTAGCCATGCTAAGTACCCCACATATTACTCATGACATCTTCTATGACATCATTGATAATATCACAAACATTTGCAATTAAATTATTGATGAGAAAACTGTACATGGCAGGGCAAGCGTTCTAGTTACCTTGAGGCACGAGTTCTAGTTATCAGAGTTAACTATAACTGGTGAATTTCAGTGGTGTTGAACATTTAAAATGGTTATGTTGTCATGGAAATCTTTACCCAACTATAGCGTTATTTTAACCTTTAGTTTGTTCAGTGAAATATATTATACACATACATATGTGTCGGTGGAAGGGGTGGCGATTGTGCTGGGAGGAGTGGATCTGTGGTGGAGGGAAGGGAGAGAACCAGCTGGTAAGGAAGAAAGAGAATACATATTTTTGATGAGTTAGTAAGCAATAATATTTTCAGATTAACGCAAATAAATATTGAATGGAGTAGGTGAGATAAGTGAATTTCTTTACAAGACATGTATACTTCTTTAATATTTTGTGCCTTTGACAAGTAGATTTAAAAAAAATCCACACCCATCTGAGAGCAGAAATGTAAAACAAAATCTTAGTTTACGTGAAACGCTTCTCCTTGGGTAATAGAAAACAGCCATATCAGCAATGCCCCTGGCATAAAAGTAATAATGTGAGTAATAAGAAGCGCCATTAGTATTATGCATCAGGGAAGAGCTAAATTATGCAGCAGGGTTGACTAAATTATGCAGCAAGATAAGGCAATTTATGAGGCATAATGCAGCCTATTTTGTGATAGGATTATTTCATTATTTTGTCACTTTCCACTTCTTAACACTCGCTGGGCATAAACTGCACCTCACTGGTGCCCGTTTAAAACCAAATAATGCAATAAGCAACAGAAAGGTGAACAATGAACCTCTGCAAAGGGTCTTCTGCTACGCTGCAAAATGCGTTGCTGTATTTTTATAAATATTTGAACTACAATTTTCTTTTATAAAAATGTGCAGATTATGAAGCAGATGATGGAGTATGTGACAGATCGATAATTATATGAAAATAGCTGCAGCTGCACAAACGCTTTATTCCAGTGGCCCTGGTAATAAGACTCCCCACACCCCCACCTCAATGCAAATTGATTCATCACTGCAATATCAGCTCTAAATATATTTTTGGAAATTCAACCATTTTTCAATAAACATCTGCTTACGAGTTCTGAAAAACACAAATTTTCTTCAAGACATTCTTTTCATATACATATATTAACCCTTTCGCTGCGGCGGCAATTCCGCCGCAGCGCCAAGGGAGTGGGGCGGCCGCGCGGCGCTCCGACGCTTATGACGCAACCGCTCCGTCATGGCCCTCAGGTGGGCTGTGCTTGTGACGGAGCGGTTCCGTCCTGGCCCCGCCCATTCTTTAGAACGTCAGCGCAGGCGCGAAATCAGCGCCGCGCGAGCGGGCCATGACGGAACCGCTCCGTCACCAGCAAAGCCCACCCGAGGGCCATGACGGAGCGGTTCCGTCATAAGCGTGGGAGGGGTCAATTCAGCCAAGCAAAAGCTTCTAATTTAGTAGGGTAGCCTGCACATTGGACAGGTATTTACAGGTAGCCGAAGAGCTCCCAGAAGCTCACAAGCTATTCGTTGGAGAAGCCAGGCACAGTGCATATATAGAGAGCAGATAGAAAAGTGAATTACGGGCCTAATTACAAGTCTGGCGGTCCATAGGACTGCCAAATCCACTGTGGCATGGCAGCTACCACCGCACTGGTGGCCTGATCAAAGTTTTACAACTTCGCAGGTCGGACTGCCGATACTGCTGGAGATCCGCAATCCCTCATCATTGGCACTGGGGTCTGGGGAAGTAATATGCTGCCGGTGCCGCTGCGGCTCCGGGATGCATGTTACAACTTTCCTGACCTCCTCACTCTTCATGGCAGTGATCCTGCTATGAAAAGTGTGCCATGAAGAGTGTGCAGTGAGGAAAGTGGTGCCCATGTTCATGGGAGTGCATGCAGTGGGGGGGTAGGGGGGGGGACATGGTTTGCCCCACTAATTGCATGCACCCCAGTTTCTGCACGGCATGGACTGCAAAGTCCATGCTGTGCAGGAACTTGATTTGGCACTCCTTCGGTTCTGCAGTTCAAAGGCTCAGACATGAGCCTTTGAACTGCATCACCCGCCTGCCAGACAATGAAAGGACTTGTAATCTGGCAGGCGGACGGAGGTTGAGTTAGGCGGTCTTGAGGGGGGCGCTGGCATGGCGGCCTGCTCCAAGACCACCAAACTCATAATCAGGCCCCAATTGTCCCACCACCAACATGAAACTTCAAGCAAATACACATCATGCCACTAATTACGCATAGAAAGACTAAAGAAAAATGTTACTACAGCGGAAAAATCCAAGCTATGTGACTGTGACCTTTTATAACCACATTAAAGATAAGGGGGAAAAAAGAGCGCAACATGGGATGTATGCTGCCTCTTCAAGGGTTTTACATGTGTATACGAAAAGTCCAGCACCCAAGGCTGGGTTGCATTTCCCCTTCAGTGCATTACATAACTCTCTTCAAATTCAAATGAGAACCCACTGAGTGGCTCTGTTAAGTGTCACTCTACTCCTCCTGCCCCCACCAGCTCTACAAACTATTTTTCAAGGGTTAGATGCAGTAGTTTCTTACCTGTAACTCCAGTTATGTAGTAGGGGTATCTCTGTTATAGTCATAATCTAGTGAATAGTCCCGCCCACGTGCGAGGACCCCCGGAGCAAGCAAAAATAATCTCTTAAACTGTCTCTTTGCAGTCCTGCATAGACACTTAAGAGAAAATCAAAGACAAATAATGCAGCCTATAATTACAAGGCTACACTGGCCAGTATTTCAACTTAAAGTGAAAAGTATAGCCAAATAAAATCAAATTTTACACATATTGCCAAGTATCACCCAGAGAGAAACTTCCCTTCACCAAAATCCTTGAAATGATAGAGAGGAAGGGTTGGACAGTCAAGCCCCCATAGGCTGCCATTATGTGTCTGGAAAAGGGATACCGTGCCTTTAAGGAACTCTCCAGAGACCCTCGGTATCCCAGGATGCACAGCCAAAGTCCTTTTACTTTCAGTTCTTTTTTCCGGCTTGCCCATTAATATGCTCTTCACTTCGGTGCCACTATACTCCTTTTCTGCTCGGTCTTCCGGCCCCAGCCCGTCGCAGAAGGCATATGTGGTGTTTGAATGCTTGGTTCCTTATGGATGATGGTCTCTAGGACTACTCCCCGAGGAACTGAAGTCATACTTCGAGACTAATGAGGGAACGGTTCAAAGAGCCAGCACACTGTGGGTGGATAGCAAACCCACAATTCAGAGTGTTGTCAAAACCTCTCTCAAACACAGTAATAGGGACAAGCACCAGGGCATCACGGAGCTTGACTATCTCAAACACAATAGGGGCAAGCCCCAGCGTACCATGGAGCTTTAAACCTGCATACTCCGGATGGGGATTGTGGTAGCAACAAACGTGACAGAATCTTTGACACGGCGATTGGAGATCAATAGGGCGTCCATGCGCCTGCTGGCCTTCCACGAGGCTCGCCAATTCGGACTCAAAAAGTTTATGAGCACAGAGATAAGAGTAGTGCGCTTCTAAACAGACTGGCCACTGGGAATGTCAGCTCCCGACTCATACCTTCTGATGCTGATGCATCTAGATCCTTAGTTTATGACCACAGAGGTAATCACAACAGTTTTTGTGGATTACTTTGAGATGCCGTATGCCTGTCAGCTGTGGGCCACCTCGGAACTGGCCAAACTGCTATTGTCTGACATACCTCTCACCCGTCTAACGCAACACCAACAAAAGACCATACATTCATCGATTACTGTGAACGAGATGCCATCCGGGAACTAATGATTCGCTTGTAATCCTGTTCCAAGTTCGCCCCGATCAAGGAGAGGGTGACAACTTTCCAGAGAAGAGTGGACATTACCTGGAGTCCAATCTGGAAGAGGACATGTTTAAGTTTCCAGGAATGCTGAAGAATCCCGCTAGGAAGAATGTTAAAGAAGTGAGCCATCCCTGCAGGAGGAGCAAATTGCTAGGTTGGGCATGATGACTTAACCCTAGTACTGTGGGTCTGTCCGACAGACTTGTGAGTGCGTAACTGGCATGCTTTTAGCTCACAGCTTATAACCATCACCAAAGCAGAAGATTCCTGGCACTGCTGACGGGTGCCCTAGCATATTGCCCAGTCAACCCTGCTATTGCAGTCATGGCACCTGCCACAAGTGTGGCCAAGAAATCTGCACTGCTGACCAAGAGACTGAAGTCAAATCGTGGCACTCGTCAACTGTGCCTGAAGTGACTTTGCTGTTGCAGCCGTGGCACTTGCCTCAAGTGTAGTACCACTAGTTAAAAAAGAAATTACACCATACATCCTCCTAGCTGAAACCTCAAATAACAAAACGGGTACTGAGGATGAAAAAATGGGGATGGATTACCTTCAATCCTAGCCGAACCCCAGGAACAAATGATGAAACCAATTGTTTCTGGATAAGAAAGCCTCACCCACATTCTGTGGCATGTTTCATCATCGGTATTCTCATCCCTATCATGTTAAGATGATATCACCAGGGAGTACTCCACCACTTCGGAGGGGGAGTTCTTCCACCAGAGTGACTGGTATCCCGGTTGGCAACACCACCACGGATGGCCATGATATATCATCTTTGTGATTTCATCAGTGTATGCTGTTGGAGCCTGGGTAGTGAGTGTATGTATGCAAGGTATGTGTGGTTAGTGAGTACCTGTGTGACAGGTTAGGATATGAGTGTGGTTCAATCATGGGGAAATGGTAATGATTTTAAAGTACATGTAAATTGCTACGGAAACAAGAAAATAGAGCACATCTACATTGCATGTGTACAATTGAAAATCTGTTTGCATCCCACTAATGTTTGGTGATCCTATGTTTTTAATATATGTATAATGGAATGATATAATGTTTTGAATCGTAAAAAAGAAAAAATGAATTAATAAAAAGTACAAAATGAATTAGAATCTAAACTGAAGATTGAACATGGGCTTATGGCAGTGGGTGGCGTTTAGAGCTTGTTCAAGCCTATGGAAAATACATTTTAGGTAGGTGGGAGTTTCTTTGTAATAAAGTTCAACTTAATGAAACTGAGGAATTATTTTCATTAATGGGTATCCTAGGTATGTTTAAAAATATGTCGTAGATTATTAGGGTCCACAGCCTGTTTCATTCATTAAGATGCCAACATGTTTCTGCCCACTCATGCCTGGAAACTGGTAAAGAGCATTGATCAGGAATATATATGGACCCCTTATCACTCCTACTAACCACATTCAAAGGAATTTCCTACCTTCACCACTTGCCTAAGCCAACCTAGGGGGGAAAAAATCTTAGCATAGTTAAGAGAGACTGCTGTATATAGGGACCTTACTCAAGACAACTGTGATTAGTGAAAAAGCCATGTATTCAGTCAAAAACTGCTTACCCTAATATGGGCTGTTACTGACTTCTAGGTCTCGTACAAGTTTGGCGACTCCTGTCGTCACACACTTGCAGTACAAATTAACTAATGAGATTACATGTTGCTCAAGATGAGGCCCAGTGTATAATCTAACGGGGAGGCAAGACCCATCTCAGCTGTCACAGAAATATATTAAGTTAGTCATGGGAATCGATAAGCCCAAAGCTGGGGATAGTACTATGGAGTACCAGAGGAACAACCTTCAATAATTATAGGTATGACATAAATAAACAATGAACCCATCATAAAGAGAGCCCTCCAAGCGCGTCCCTGGAGTGGACCAAAATACCCACAGACTCATGCAGTTGTAGGTAACCTACTTTGTCAAGGAGGTGCGTTGGTACACAACCTACATCCTGTTAGTCAGCAAGTTGAACTGGTTTGCCAATGGAAAAATTGCCATGAATTGAAAATAGCAACTGCCATTAAAGAGGGGTGGTTGGCATTGTGGCCAACTGGTGCAGTCCCACTGTGACAGTATGTCATGGGCAACTCTTGCAAAAATCAGACTGGGGAGCATGGGAAATGTTGTCGCTCTGACTGGAGTGTATGCGATCAGGGCTAGAGTGTCTGAAGAATATTATCTGGGGGACGCCCATCTGGGAGTCTGCATTTAAAATTGACATACTTGCCAAGGGTAAGCCATCCACATTTCATACATCATACCCGTTGTGTTACCTGCCCCAAGTGTGTCCAAATTTCCTTGTATCACTGCTAGTCCCATGGCACTTTCCCACGATTTGTCAATGCAGACTATGCCTCTAAGTGAAGCCGCTTTGAGGCACTTGCCAGTGTGTGCCTGAGTAAATGTGCTGCTGTCCGAGGCACTGTCCCAAAGTCCGCCCAAGCAGACCAAGTTGAAGTTGCTTCACGGACGCCCCCTGAAGCAACAAAGCTGCCGCTCTTAGACCTGTGACTCAATGCATACTGTATAGCCACCTCAACCTTTCACTTTCCAAGCAGCCCGGGACAATGGCGGCTGCTTCTTTGAAATGAAATAGGTCTCATATTTACAAGAGTTTAAGCAATTGGCATTATAAATGACAATGCCTTTTATCTATATGTTATCAAAACAGATAAATAAAAAGTATTGTCATTTACACAATGCCTACAGCTTAAACTCTTGCAAATGCAAGGCCTACTGCAATGCAAATGCTGGTTTTGTTTATTTCCAACTTAAACACATTTGCTTGAAGAGCGATTTCTTTTTTGCGATTCATATTTTGAGGACTAATCTCACCAAGCTTTATGGGCCCACCTTCAAATGCAAGCAAATGGAGGTTACAAGTTGGTAAATAAAAAGGATAGCAACAAAGACAGGCTCCAGAGTAGGAACTAAGATCAGAAGAAGAAGGAAAGCAATTGAAAAAAGAAGCAAACTAATGAGATTGACAAGAATGCCCAATGATAGTAAGGAATGGGCTGACCGAAAGCCCACTCTGTGTTTTGATAGTGTACAGAATAGGTTGTTTATAGCAGACAGCTAAAAGCAGTTTCTAGGTAAGACCTAAAAGGAGTCAATTCTGAAAATGATCTCTTTATAGGGACATAACTGCCTTTTCTAGAACTATAAAGTGTCAGCCAAGGTGCGATAAATGTAAGACACTGAAATGTCACTAGCAACCAAACTAAAAATTAGGCAGCTATGCAGTTATCCCCTCACAGGTGTATATTTTTAGACTTCATATTTGCAAATTAAAGGTGGCTGCCATCACAATCC